>NW_009259586.1:3597773-3608821 GCF_000687185.1 Egretta garzetta
CTCCTGCCAATGCCCTGGGCTTTCCCGTGCCTGGGCTTTCCCAGCAGAGCTTGGCATGACTGGAGGCTCCTGCTTAATGGCAAGGTTTTTGGAGAACCTTCCCTGGGAGGGAGTGTGGGGCCAGGGCTGCCCGCTGCAAAGGGGGAGCTGAAGCCCCTGGGCCAAGCGTGGGGTGCACTGGGAGCCTGCAGCACCCAAGGGTGCTCCCAGCTCCTGGCAGGGAGACTGGGTGACAATAGCGTGTTCCTCGCCTCCTGCCCATCCTATGGGAGACCCCAGCACCCACCAAACCACAGCTGGGGCCGTTGCAAAGAGCCTGTGCTCCACTTCCCATCTTTCCCCCAGTGCTGGGGAAGCTTTTCTGCAGCTTTAATTGCAATTTTTTTCCCCATCTCCTGCTCTTGACCCAAGTCAGTGCCAGGAAAAGCACCAGACAGCCCCATTCTGCCCTGGCCGTGCCGCTGCAGGCAGCTCCGAAGGCACTTTGCTCTTGATTTTTTTTTCACGTGGCTGTGTCCTTCCCTGGGGAGCTGCCTATAAATTATGTACGTGGAAAATGGGACCAGAAAGCAGCAGGCATCAATAATTGATGGTCGATGTTTGCTAACGGGCACGCTGCATCCGGGCATCCCTGTGCCACGGGGCATTCGGGTGAAGCTGAGCGGCCCCGCTCGTCCCTCCTGTCCTGGCGTTAGATCCCCTCTCCTCCTCCCCGGTTTCGGTTTTTAAATGCAGTATTAAGGCCTGATCCAGCCCTGGGCAGTTGCTGCATCTGCTGGAAGCCAACTGCAACCTCTGATGTGAGTCCTTGTGAGCAGAGCTGCAGCTCAGGCTTGACCTCCTTTGACCTGTGGACCCCAAAGGTTTAGTTTTGGGCTGTCTCCTGGGGATCTGTGGATGGCTCTGTGCTGTTGGGTTTGGGGTTTTTGCAAGCTGGACCCTGTCCCTGTGGCTAGCAGGACACAAGACGCTGTGTCCATCCCCCATCTGTTGCCTCTCCTGACTCCCAGTGCGTCTGCTCGCCCCTCGCCATCCCTGCTCGCCTCCACCTCTCCCATCTCCAAGGACAAGTCCAGACCCTCCTGCCCCGGCCAGATCCTGTCCCGTGGGTGCTTCTCCAGGCAGACGCAGTCCACATCTTATGGCCAAGGAGCAGGCACCAGCCAGCTCCTGGACGGACTGGGAGGAAAATCTCTCCTCCCAGCTTGGGGCACAGGACATGCCAGTGTTTGGGCTCTGTGCTTTACCCTGCGAGGGAAGAAGGGACAATGGTCATTGCCCAGCATTCATCAGGGCAATGTGGAGCACTTTGCAGGGTGACCTCCTGGTGGGGCTACAGCCTCCCCGCCAAATCCTCCCTCCTGCAAGCAAGCCCTTCCTAGGGAAGGCTGCAGGCTGAGAACTGACAGAACTCTGTTCGGTTGTGCTTTGCCCACCTTCCCGGCAGCGGCCGCAGCAAACCCGAGCGGGTACCTGGCTGCGGACACGCTGGCTCGAATGGCACACGAGGTCTGCGACGCCGGGCTCTGGGCAGGAGGAACCCAGCCCCCTTTGAGGGCTGCGTGCCTGGCCCATGCTGCCCCTTCCCAGGGGTGCAGGGGCCAGCCCGGCTCCCCTGGGGTTCCCAGGCTTTGGGAGATGCGAGCGCTGCCTCTCCTGCCTCCTTGGGAAACTGGCTGGTGTTTATGCAAAGGATTAGTGCTGCTCTCCTACGCTGCCGCCCCTGGAGCCATCTCCCTTTCCTCCTTGCAGCCCAGGATTCGGCTGCCCCTGCCAGCGCAGGGATGGTTGAAGGTCGGGGTGACCTTGGGCGGCTCAGGCCGGGCTGAGGCTTGCAGGGATTTCCCAGGCAGGGAAAGGGGAGCAGGTACTGTGCTTGGGAAGGGAGGCAGCCGAAGCCCCGAGTTATGAATCTGTTCCTGTTAAATCCTGCTGGATGCAGCAGCCCCCTGAGCTGGGTGCTGCCGTGGGCTGGACCCCCGCGCCAGCCTCTCCCCATCCCGGCTCTCTCCGGCAGCCGGGCAGGGATGGGATTGCCGGCAGCGGGGGGGATGTGGGCAGAGAGAGGGGAGGGCAAGACCCGCAGGCAGAAGGCAGCCAGAAGGGTCGCTTCTTGGCCAGATCCCCCTTCGCCTCTACCTGCTTGGCGTGAGCTTGACCCAAAAGGCTCCCAGCGAGGTGACCTTGGGTATGAAGCCACCTCTGAGCCATCGATTTGGTGGCTTCGTGCCGCTCCGTTGCCTGGTTGAAGCCCTCTCCCTCTGCTCAGGCGGTCTCTGTGTTTTCTTTCCAGGGAGCTACTTTGCCAACCACTTCATCATGGGTGGCGAGAAGTTTGACTCCACGCACCCCGAGGGTTACCTCTTCGGCGAGAACAGCGACCTCAACTTCCTGGGGAACCGGCCTGTGGTGCCTCTGTGTGTCACGGGGGTGCATGGCATGAGGCTGCTGGTTGTCACCACCCAAGGGCAGAGCCACCCAAGCGTACCTGGGGTGGCCTGAGTAGATTCTCTGATGTCTAATATAAGGGTTGGCTACTTGCTGCAGCCTGTCCTCTGCCAGCCCATCTGCCTATGTCCCCACACTCCACAGCAACATCATGTTATTGCCATCTCTCTCGCCTCGCTGCCAAACCTGAGTTGTGCGGGGTGACTAGGTTTGCAACTGGTTGGGGACGGACTGGCCGGTTGTGTGACGTCTCCTTTGGGTGCCGCTCTGTGTAGCACCCGTGTTGCAGATCATCGGACCTGCGTGTATTTTCTCACCCATAAGGGCTGCTCACATGCACAAACCCACTGGCTTAAAACCACCAGCTGGTGAAGAAGATGGTGAGGAGTGATGGGCTGATTTAGCCCAGCTCCTTCCTTCTCACTCCCTCTCCGAGAGCTGCTTTTCCTCTTGCCTTTCCCAGCCCAGCCGGGAGCCATCTCCCAGCCCAGATGGCACAGGGTGGGGGATATGCTTGGAGTGGTGCTGGGTAGAGCAGCTTGGACAGGACCAGGCAAGAGTATTCCCCAAGCTCTAGCAAAAAAGGCAGTGGGGACAGGAAAGAAGGTGATGGGGGCTGCAGGCAGCACCCATGGGTTTTGTGGTGCTGGGTCCTGCTGGCTCCAGCTGGTCCTGAGGCACAGGGAAACCCGGCTGCAGGGGAGGTCCCTGGACCCCTCGGTCCTGGAGATGTTTTTTCTGCTCACTGTTGAAAGGGAGGAAATGAGAGTGGGGCTGTCCCCACGGAGGGTTTCAGCCATGGGGGTAACGTCCCCCGCTCCTCCGGGTGCAACTCAGCGGGGCAGCTCGCCAGCATCGGCTGGAGCAGCGGGGGGGAGAAATAGCAAAAAAAATCAAGATGAGGATTTAAAAGGCACCAAAGCTTTTCTGTTGAGTCAAGATAAGCTTGCCTGGTGCCAACAGCCCTGCTCTTGAATGCTGCCTGCTCTGTGCTGGGGCTGGCGAGGCTGCTGCCATCCCAGTTTGTGTTTCCTCCTTGAAATCGGCTTTGGCAGCGTTTTGGCAGCATCGTACGGCCCTGCAGCAGGGAAGTGCCCAGCCCTGGGCTGTGCCAGAGTGGGGATCCCAGTAGAGCCAAGGGCAGGAGCACTCCCCAAAACCCGTGAGCATTGGGTGGTCAAAGCCAGCGCCTTTTTCTCCATCCTCTGCACTTCCCCAGAAAATGGAAAGTCAGCACTCGGGTCCTCTCTCCAGCAGCGAGCGCTGAGAAATCCTCTCAGTTAGAGTAAAAGCCTCTAAACTGCCCAGTGAGCAGTTCCTGAGTCAGACGCCCCGACAGCAGAAGCAGCAGGGAAGGTAAAGGAACAGCTTGGAAACAGCAGAAAGAATTAATATAGCATTGCAAACTAAATTGCATTGCTCCAGCTTAATTGCTGATGGCCCTGGGCTGCAGAGTTGTGACCGAGGTCTTGTCTCCCTGGGGAGTAGGGGGCATTTGGGGGCTGGGCTTTAAAGTCAGGCCAGTTTAGGGGCTCAGAGAGGGTTCAGAGAGAACCCGTGTTGTTTCTGGCCTAAGCCTGTGTCCAGATATCATTTGGGCATCTCTGATGCTGGGTCAGAGACTTGTCCTGGTGCTTCTTGGCTGCGATGCTTTCGCGTTCTGGCCTGCTGTGAGAGCTCTGGCTGGGCTGGAAGCATTGGAGATGGTCAGTGCTTTTTGGTAGGGGATTTAATTTGGGTTCCTTGGGTGTCGAGGGCCAAGGGGTCTTGGAAAAAAAAAAATGTGTCCCAAGTCCTCTCTGAGCTGAGCACCTTGGCTGAGCTATTAACAGCGCTGCCGCCGCGGGGATGTGCAGAGCACCCAGAGGCTGTGCAGACTCTCCCCTCCACAGGTACGGGATAGTCTGGATTTTCCAGATCGGGACTGGTTCCCAAGGGGCTGGGAAGGGTGTTGCAGGTTTAAGTAGCTGCCACTGTGCCGGGACACCTCCGCAGGGTCCGAGGAGCGGAGAAGCTGCTTGCGGCACCTGGGGAGCATGGGGTGTTCTGGGGAAGCCGGGGACTGTTGAAATGTGCCGCTGGGTTTCCCTGCCCACGCAAACCAGCCTGGGTCTGCTTGTGGAAAAACCCCAAGAAAGATTTTTGAGGGTTTGGGTTTTTTTATTGTTTGTTTTTTTTTTCACTTTAACAGAAGCCAGTCTGGACCAAATGTTGCTATAGATGCATTGACAGCATTTTTAAATGGGTAACGGTTGCAGTGAGGTTTTTTCTGTTGTTTTTCAGCTTGATTTAAATTGAGGAGATGCAAAAAGTCGGCTTTAAACAGCCACTTTCTGATGTGCAAATCTGGCTTGCAAAATTTCATTCAAAAAAACCCCCAAACCCCAACCCCCCCCAAAAAAGGAGCCCACACGTGGGTGTGAAAGAGCACAACAGCAATAGCAAAGCGGTTTCCGCAGCAAGAAATTTGCCTGTGGCACTTCCCCATCCTTTCCAGCCCAAGGCCCCTCGTGGGGCTGCACCCGGCTGCCTGCTTCCTCCTCCATCACCCACCCCTGGGTGCTGCGGCGAGAGGGGGCTTGCACCCATGGGTGCTCTACCTGCCAGGGCGACCCCTGCCACTTACTGTGGGCTGGTTTGGGTACAGCTCGGCTGGGCAAGGTGCAAATGAGCAAGATTGGATTGCTTCATTAATGTGAATAGCAGAGGATGTATCGTGACATGGCACGGCATGTTGTGACATGGCTCAGCTCCACCCCAGAGGCTTGCTCCCTTCCAGCTGCAACGGACGATCCTGCAGGTGCCCGTTTAGTGCTCATGACTCATTAAAAAGCTCAGTAACACCAGATTAATGACTCAGCTGCCCTTTTCCCCTCCTGGAGGGGAGGGAGAGGGTGGCAACTCCAAGGTGCCATCCTCTGCGCTGGATTCATCTTCAAAGCGCCCTGTGCCATCCTCTGCGCTGGGTCCAGCCCAGGCTTTAAGCTGCCTTTCGATGCCACCTGTGGGACCGGAGCTGCGGGATGGTGGGACATGGTGGGTGATGCCCAATTGGTGAAGGAGGGATGGGGCGGGCCTCTGCCCGGTGCTGAGAGCTGGCTGTCCTGTCCCATCCTGTCCTGTGCCAACCCGTCCTGCTCAGCCCTGCCCGGGTCCCCAGCCAGGGTGGTTGTGCAGCCCCATCCATCCTGCTCTGCTGGGCTTTGGGGGAAGGGAACGATGGCTTTGGGGACAGGGGAGGTGATGATGCCTTTCCCACGTGAGGGCGCCAGGGACATGGGAAACGGGCACCTGGCTCTGCGGGACATCCCCAAGTGCCATCTGCGATCCTTGTCCCCTTGGTCTCAGGGTGCAGCGGGAGCCTTGCTGTCTCTGAGCCCCCCCCGCCAGGGTGGGGGTCAGCATGGGGGGATGAAGGGACCCAGGCAGCCTGGCTTGGTTACTTATTCCCTCTCCCAAGGCATCAGTTGAGCCCTTTGGCTCTTGTGAGCATCTGCCACCCATGATGGCACCGAACGCCCTCCCAGCTCTGGCTGTCCCCTGGTGTGTGGTGACAGCTCACCGAGCCAGGCAGTAATCCCGGCACAAGCCTCTGTGTTTGTGTTGTCCTCCCAGGGGGGCTGGCACCTTCCTGGGGCTCAACCTACCTGGGAGATGGAGAGGGGGGAGACGGGTCCTGCATCCCTTCTTCCCCAGCGCCCTCTGTCTCCCTTGGGTGGCTGCAGTGCCAAGGAGCGGGTGTCCCCCAGCTGCCACCACATCCCCTCTCCCCAACAAGCCATGTAGCCCCTGTACAGGTGGACAGGAAGGACCAGGAAAGACAACGTCACCTTGGAGGATGGCATGACACCCTTGCAGCGCTGCTGCCTGCCTGGCTGCCCTGTTGGCTCCCCACTCTGGGCACAGGACTGGCAGACACCCCACCACCCAAATCCCATCCATCCTCGGGAGGAAACAGGGACACTCATGTCTGTTCCTCAGCTGGCAGGCAGGGAAGGAGCTTTGGCCTGAGTGTCCCCCCTGTCCCCAGTGAAACTGTCCCCTGCAAGGGGTTTCGGGCTTGCTCTTTGCAGGGGGGGATGTCTGCATTGCCATGCTGCCTGGTACTTGGGTGCCAGCGGGAGCTGTGGGTGCTCAGCACCCATCAAGATGCACCTGCCACCCTGGGTCCCTGCATACAGGGTGTTGGGTTGGGGCTGGGTCACTGGGAGGTCCGGGGATGAGGTCCACGTCCTCTGTAACTTCCCCTGCGTGCGTCTGCCTTCACTGGTGTCTCTCTTGTCCTAGTTCCCTTACGCTGCTCCACCTCCTCAGGAACCCGTGAAGACCCTCAGGAGCTTAATCAACATCCGCAAGGACACCCTGCGCCTCGTCAAGTGAGTCCTGGGGGGGAAAGATGGGGCTGGACACCCTATGGCCATGAGCCATGGGGAGGGAAGGGTCCAGCTGGATGCTCCCAGGGGATGCTGAGCACAGGGATGCTCTCATCTCAGCATGGGCAGATGGGGGGACAAGCCATTGCTGTCTAAATGTGCCCCTTCCCCTCCTGGCACGGGTGAGCTTCCCGCATGCGGGCACTGGCTGTGCTGGCTCCAGCGCGGGATTAAAGGAGCTTAGTGCTGCCTTTGAAGTGCTTTGCCTTTTCTTCCTCCCCCGCCTTCCAAAGGCTTTGTTGGAGGGAGGCTGGGGATTGCAGCCGAGCTGGGAGATTCAGGATTAAGGCTGAAATCTGCCTGTAGCGATTCCCAGCCTGCAGGTTTGACCTTGGGCATGCTGGGCCCTTCTGGCGTGCCTCAGTTTCCCCTCATGGAGTGGGCAGCCCTTTTTGGGGCCATGGGTGCTGAGGGGAACCTCACGCTGGGGGAGCCATCTCTGCCAGGGGGATGGTTCTGGGGCACCCCGAGCCCTCCCCGGGGGGTGCCCATCTCCCGGACCCTCTGTGCTCGCCAGGTGCTCGGAGGAGGTGAAGACCCCGGGGGAAGAAGTCAGCAAAGCCAAGGTACACTACAACGTGGAGTTTACCTTCGACACGGATGCCCGCGTGGCCATAACCATCTACTACCAGGCGAGCGAGGAGTTCCACAACGGGGTGGCAAGGTGAGGAGCCCCAGTCTGGCCTGCATGCCCCCAAACCCGGTGTGTCCCCCTGGCCGGGGTGTAGGGCTCTGCCAATGCAGGTGGAGCCTCTCCTCCCAGGAGCATCTCCCCTCCCTGGGGCAGGAGGTGGCTGCTGGTGGTGCCGAGGCTGGAGGGGGGGTTCCTCGCCTCCCCTGGTTGCCACCATCAGGTCCCTGCCAGCCCCTGCCACCTCCTTTCCTGTCCCATCCTGCTCTGCTCCCTCTTGCCTCCAGGTCAGAGCTGAGACCAGGGGAAAGCGTTGCCCCTCACGGTCCCTACCAGGTTGGCTGCCGGGTTGTCCCTGACCCCTCCTGTCCCACATTGGCTGCCTTGGGGTTATTTTAGCTCTGTGGATTATTTTAGTTCATTTTAGGACTTCTTGCCTCAGCCCCAAAAGGCATCCTGGAGGGGAGGGGAGGAGTGACCCCCCTCTTTCCTATCTTCCTGGCATCCTCACGATCCAGGGGACTGGGAGGAGCACAGGGACACCCACAGTGCCCCTGACTCTGTCCTCTCTCCATGGGACAGGTACATCCCCAGGGACAACAGCCTGCAGTCAGAGACGGTGCACTACAAGCGGGGGGTGTGCCAGCAGTTCTGCGTGCCCTCCCACACCGTCGACCCCTCTGAGTGGAGCGAGGAGGAGGTGGGTGCCACTGGACCATGGGGTCAGGTGTGGGTACGGATGTGGGATGAAGCCTCCATCACTGCTCCATCTCACCAAGCCTCTCCTCCTGTCTCTCTCCAGCTGGGCTTTGACCTGGACCGGGAGGTGTACCCCATGGTGGTGCATGCGGTGGTGGATGAAGGAGAGGGTGAGGAGGGGGTTCCTTGCTGGATTGGGCTTGCCCAGTTGCTGGCACCATGGTGCCAACCCTTGCAGCGACCAGGCAGAGCCTCCTGCTTCTCTGTGCTGCTGCCATGGCCCTGCCCGTCCCCTGAGCCCTGCCCATCCCCTGAGCCCTGCCCGTCCCTTTGTGTCTTGCAGAGCACACCGGGCACTGCCACGTGCTGCTGGCCACCTTCGAGAAGGTACGTGCCAAGCTGGGGCTGTCCTCCGCCTCCTGCCCCCTTGCCCACCTGGTGCAAGAGCCTGGAGAAACCCCACAGGGCTTGGGATGGTACTGCTGGGCTGGGGCTCTTTTGGGGCTGCTTCCGAAACTCTGGGAATATGCCCCAAATCCTTGATTTTAAGCACCCACTTTTGAGGCATTTGGTCTCAACTCCATCAAGTCTCCAGCCTTGTGATGTGTGTGGCGTCCCACGCCTGCCCCGTACTGGGATGTCGGGGGGAAAAACCAGAATTGCTGCAAAATGGACTGGTTGGGGGTGAGGTGGGACCGGCAGCAGGTACAGGGTGGGTGGGTGCTCAAGCATGGCAGTCCCTGGGGTGCTCAGCCCCGGTGCCCACCCGTATGCTCTCCTCCCTCCAGCACAGCGATGGCACCTTCTGTGTGAAGCCCCTCAAGCAGAAGCAAGTGGTGAGTGTCCGGGTGTCCCCACGGGTGGTGGCAGCTACCGCCCTGCACACCCCTGTGGGGGGAAGGTAGTGAGGGGCTTTCAAGGAGCAGCAAACCCCTGTGTGAGCAGCGTCCTGCCCCTGCCCTGCTCCTGCCTGCCAGGGAGCTTGGGGGCCACTGGCAATTTCAAGTGCATCGATGCAAAGAGAAAGTGGGGATGTTGGGGCAAGGAGGGGTGCAGAAGCCACGGCAGCTGGGGTGGCTGTGGCTCCGCTCCTCACCCCTTCCCCATGGGGTTGCAGGTGGATGGTGTGAGCTACCTCCTGCAGGAGATCTATGGCATTGAGAACAAGTACAACACACAGGACTCCAAGGTATGTGCCTGCGTCCCCCCACCTGCGTCCCCCCAGTCTTCCCTCATCCCCTCTCCCATTGCCCTAGCATGGGCCCAGCAGCTAAAACACACTTGGGGCAAGAGTTTGTAGCACAATGTGGAGGTGCTTGGGGCAGTACGGGTGTTTTGTGTTGGCATTGAAGCTGCCGGAGGCAGAAAGCTGAAGGATTGAGCCTTTTCCCCCCCATCCTTTGTGGTCCCTTGGGAGCGTCGGGGCTGGATCTTGCTGGCTTAGGAGGGCGCCTTGGGACTCAAAGCATGGGACGTGCCTCCTCCTCTGAGATGGATATATAGATATATAGATAATGTAGAAACTGGGTGGAGGATGCATCCCTCTGTGGGAGCCTGATGGCTCCAGCCCCATCTCCCAGCCTCCAGGAGGGGAGGGATAAGGTCCCAGAGTTGCGTTTCAAGAGCAGGCAGCCCAGGGACACAGGCAGGACCCTGCAGCATGCTCTTGGGGCACCCAGCTGGTATTTTAGGGCACCCCCCTTGTGTCGCATGGGCTGGGGACCCTGAGGCCAAGCAGCTCCTGTCTCTCCCACGGGGCAGGTGGCTGAGGACGAGGTGAGCGATAACAGCGCCGAGTGCGTCGTCTGCCTCTCGGACGTCCGTGACACCCTCATCCTGCCCTGCCGCCACCTCTGCCTCTGCAACACCTGCGCCGACACCCTGCGCTACCAGGCCAACAACTGCCCCATCTGCAGGCTGCGTAAGGGCTGGGGGGGGGGGGCTGGCATCTCTGGGGAGGTGGCTGGCATCTCTGGGAGGGGACTGACATCTCCCATCCTCAGGTTTTGGGGTCCCTCCAGCCCTGCATGCAGTGATGCCATGTGGGGATCCCTCTCCTGGGAAACGGGGGAGGCATTTTTGGGGGAGGGCGGGTGGTCTCCTTTCAGCGCCTGTTTTTCACCCCACCTATTGTCCCTGCTGCCGCAGCTTTCCGAGCCTTGCTTCAGATCCGAGCCATGAGGAAAAAGCTGGGTCCCCTGTCGCCCACCAGCTTCGGGGGTGGTCCTTTCAGCGCCTGTTTTTCACTCCACCTATTGTCCCTGCTGCCGCAGCTTTCCGAGCCTTGCTTCAGATCCGAGCCATGAGGAAAAAGCTGGGTCCCCTGTCGCCCACCAGCTTCAACCCCATCATCGCCTCGCAGACCTCCGACTCCGAGGAGCACTCGGTCAGTGCCCGGCTGAGCCCAGGCCCCCGGTGCTGGGGCCAGGGAGGTTTGGGGATGCGCATACTTCTGCGGGCCAGGGTTTATTTATTTAATGCAAATTGATCTTGCAAAAAAATGCATCAATACTGCATCTGGTTGGGTGGAAAGACCGTGGATTTGGGGCTTTCATTTGTGCAGGGAGTTTGTCTGTTCTCTGGGTTTTGGCTTCTTGATCCTGCTGGGCAGGGACAGCAAAATGGCCCAGGGGGGACCTTGATCCTATCTCCCCTCTCTCCCCAGTCCTCGGAGAACATCCCCCCAGGCTACGAGGTGGTGTCGCTGCTGGAGGCCCTCAATGGGCCGCTGACGCCCTCGCCGGCCGCTCTGCCGCTGCGCGCGCTGGGTGACCCCCCAGGCGCGGGGACTCTGCCCTCCTATGGCAGCGATGGCCCCCCGCCCCCCCCCCGCGCCC
>NW_009259586.1:3609270-3610961 GCF_000687185.1 Egretta garzetta
GATGGCCCCCTGCCCCCCCTGGGGCCCCTCTCGCCCCTCGAGCGCATCCCTGACTGTGGCCCCCCGGGGCTCAAGCTGAAGAAGAGCCTCTCCAAGTGAGCACAGGGGTGGGCGTGGGGGTCCCGGGGGGCTCAGTGGGGTCTGGGGGCTGTGGGTGGGGGTGAAGCCCTCTGCCCTCTGTCGTGCAGGTCCGTCTCCCAGAACTCCTCCATCCTGCCCGAAGAGGAGGACGAGAAGTCGTGCACTGAGTCAGAGCTGAGGGTCTCGAGGAGGAGATCCCCTGCCCGGCGCGAGGAGGTGAGCACCCTCCAAAACGTGCTGGTGACCAGCTGAGGCACCGGGGTGTGTGTGGCAGGTTTGGGGGCAGTTTGGGACCAGTTTGGGACCAGAGAGTCTGGCTGGGGTTTGCCTCTCCTGGCTCTTCCACCATCCATAAAGATGCCCAGGAGAGACTGATCCATCCCTTCTGAATATCCCCATCTCGTCCTCCCCACATGCTGTTCTTCCAGGAATGCGGTGCAACCCCAGAGAGCGAAAACATGGGGTGGTGGGGCTGTCCCCCATCCGGGCTCATTTTCGTGGTCCACGGACACCCCCCAGGGCCAGCGATGTTCCCACAAAGGGACCCGGGGACAGCCCCCGGAACGTGCAGGGCTGCTAACGCTCACTGCCTCTCGCCTGTGCTGCAGGGCAACGACGTGCTGGAGGACGAGGATGCCTCTCCCACCCAGGAAGACGGTAAAAGGCCCCGGGTTGTTCTTGTCCCCCTGCTTTCGGTTCGGTGTCACCGGTGGGCAGCCGAGCGAGCGGCAGATGCTGGAGCCATCGACCAGTCCTCGTGCACTGGGACCCCCCTATCTTCCACCATCTCGTCCCCAGAAGGTACGGCACGGCACCGTGGGGCTCACACACGTTGGCAAGGCAGGAGCGTGGGATCGCGGTCTTGGGTCATCTCGCTGCGGCGGGGCACGGAGGGAGTCTGCATGGCTCCTTCCTACCCTGCCGTGGATGTCGCATGAAGCCCTGGGGTGTCACCTCTGCTTCGTCACCCATAGCCCTGAAGATGGGGGGCATGGGAGCACCAATTGCTTCCTCACCCCAGAGACCCAGAGATGGGGGGCAGTGAGCTCCAGGCTGCTGGCAGCTTTCCACCCTTTGTGGCACGCATGTCCTTGCTCTGTGCCCTGCTCTCCCTCGTTAGCCCAGTTTTTAATTAGCTGGTGCTGTGCAGTGACTCTCGCCAGTGCACTGGGGGGGTCCGGCGGCCCCGCTCAGCCCCCACTCTCCCCCAGAGCCCGTCAGCAGCAGCCTGGCTCAGTCCGTCATGTCCATGGCCTCCTCCCAGAGCCAGCACTCACAGCTCAGCACCCACACAGTGTCCTCCATGTCTGGCTCCTACATCGCTCCCGGCACGGAGGAGGAGGAGGAGGGGGACATGATCCCCGCGGCCGCAAGCGCCACAGCCTCTGACACAGAGGTAGGCACTGGGGGGTTTGTTGGTGGCACCCATCACCCCCAGCTTCAAGAGCTTCCCCATGGGATGCAAATTCTACAAACCCACTGGCACCAGACTCTGTTTGGTTTGGTTTTTTTTTTTTTCTTTCCATTTTTCCCACCTTCTTCCCACAGTCAACACCCGTGGAGTCCCCGGATCTAAACTTTGTCAGCATCTCGGCCGAGGAGCGCGATGC
>NW_009259586.1:3611359-3616296 GCF_000687185.1 Egretta garzetta
CCCGGGGGGGCAGCCGAGCGAGCGGCAGATGCTGTGCCGTCCCCAGCTCCCCTGCATGCTGGCTGCCATCAGGGAGAGCCCTGGCTGCCTCCATGGGCATCAGGGCTGGGAAAGCATCTGTCACAGTGGGGCCACCCATGGGTGGGTTGAACACCAGTGGGTCGGGGGAAGCCAACCGGTCGCAGGGACCCTGGCGAGCATGGTGTGGGGGGCACGGAGCAGGCGACGACTGGCGTGCAGGATCCAACAGTGTTTCCAACGGGCCAAGTGGGCAAGAGGCTTCTCCGTGGTTTTCCCTTTGCCAAGTCTGTCCTCGCATCTCTGAGAGTCTCCCCCTTAGGGATCCATCTGGGCTGGTTCCCGTAGGAAGGGGCTGCAAAACTCTTCCCTTTGGGATGCTTTCCTAATTTTTTTTGGCCTGTCCTCAACACGCGTTCACAAGCCAACACACGTGCATTGAGGGCTCCTCTCGCCTCCTCCCATGCACTCAAATAGCCAAGGAAAGACGTGGTCACCCCTGTGCCATTGGCTATCAGCCGCCTTGGATTTCTTTTGGGCGATAGGGAGGCCCCTGGTGTGCCCCCTCTTATGTTTGCAAGTCTCTGGTTAGCAAAAATATACCAAAGCTGTTCCCCCGTCCAACCTGGACACTCAGCCAAGCTGGAAAGCAGGAACACCCATTCCCAAAACATGGCCTTTGCCCTGTGGGGAGGCTCTTGCTGATGGGGAGACTCAAATATGACAACTGGGGAGCAACTGGTGGCTGTGGTGGGCACCCACAGGCATCCCAACAGCACCGGGAGCAGGATGGCCTTTCTTCTTCGGACACAGTCCTGCACCCGTTCTCAGCGGGGCTACTGGCTTATTTGGGAACATCCCTCCTGAGGTTTAGTCACCTGCATCTGATGGATGCAGGTAACAGCCTGGGGGCTGATCTCTCGCACAGGTGATGCCAAGAAGCAGAGTTACCTCCCTCAGCCCTGAAAGCCTCTATCCCCCCTGCAAAGCTTGGCTACGGCTTCTTTTGCCCCCACGCATCCAGTTGCTGCCTCCTCCCGGCATCCCCTGGCTCTTGCGCACACACAGACGGTGCCGGAGAGGCTCCGGCTGGAGGTGACGGGTGCCACCGCAGCCCGGCTCTACCGACTGGGGACCGCTCGGCTGTGCTGGGGGGAAGGTTTGGTTGAATACTGGGCAGGCGGTGGGGGAGCAGGTTCATGCGTGCCGGTGCCCATTGCCGCATCGTTGCTGTTTCGCTGCCCTCCGATGCGGCTGGTGCAAGGAAAGGAGCAGCTCTGACCATGCCCAGGCATTATTGTCCGCTCTTTACCCACTCCCATCTAGATGCATCATTTTAATCTTTTTTTTTTTTTTTTTTGAAAGAGGGGGGGGGGGGGGGGCCCATAAATCCCACCCCCCACCACTAAAAAGGCAACGGCAAGCCCCAGCGCCGAGCCGCGGCGTTAACTGCCTTAACTCCCTTCCAGGCCCGAGGACAGGCGCTTTCCTCGGTCTGAGGTGTGACAATAACAATGACTTGGGCATCGCACACGTGAAAGCGCTGGACAATAAACTGTGCTCTGAGGCCTGCTTACCTGGTGAGTGGCCGTCTGCTGAACATGAACTTGGGGGGGGGGACACTTCCACTCTTCCCTGCATCACCCCAGCCCTTTGCATCCATCCCTCCTTTCCCATCACCATCATCATCGCCATCCCCAGCCCCACCAGGGTGCACCCTACCACCCGTCCCGCCGCGGGGCTGAGCATCAGGCACATCCCCATCTAGCAGCCGTAGGTCAGGGTAACCTGTCCCCACCAGGATGTCCCCGGAGGGGCCGTAGACTTGCTTTGCTGGGAGATTTTGTCCCTCAGCCAGGGGGCTGCTGGATCCCTGGGAGGCACCAGCCCTCCCCGGGAAAGCGATTGTGTGGCACGACAGTGACCTGGTCCAGACTCGTGGTGGGTGCAGCAGTATTTTGGGTTGGGACACGAGCTGGGACATGAGCTGCAGCCACTCCTTGCCACAGGGGCTGCATGCCTCCCCCTCCTCTTCCTCCAGGGCCAGGGAGATGGGGCACGTCAGGTCTAGCTGTCCTTCTGCAGGGCCCCAAAGTTCATCCCTCTTTCACATTTCTTTAAGCTTTCTCGCCCACCCTCCTTCCACCTTTCTCCTGTTTCTTCTCACCCCCTCTCCATTCCTTTTTTCTCTTCTTCCTCCCTCCCAGGCTCCTCCGTCCGCGTGAAAGTTCATGTTCGCTCTGTGCCAACACGGTCTTTTTCAATCCATGCTTGTGTCCCCTCCCTGCCAAGAGTTGCCCAGAGGTGACAAATGTATTGGTGCCCCCCAGGGGGCAGGGGGTTGGGGACTTTGCCCAGCACCACAGGCTCCTCTCCATCAGCCTGGGGGGGTGGGGAAACAGGAGGAGAAAAAGCCAAGATGAAGTCCTCTGAGGGTCCAGGTCTGCGTCAATACATTTGTGGACAAGCTGAAAGCAACTCTGTCCCGCCTTGCCCCTTCGGCTAAATTTGTGGCAGGTCCCAGACCCGCAGCGGGTGCTAGAGAGCTGAGAGGTTGGGTGAAAACAGCCCAGGCTCCCCCAGGAGGGGAAAGTAATTTCTTTCCTTCCTTCTCCTCCAGGAACGTGGCACCGGCCAAAGCCATCCCTGCCTGTGTCCCCCTTTGTTGTGCTGGGGGAGGGTGGGGTGGGAGCTTTGCAGCCCAGACGGCCCCAGCACGGGGCCAAATTCTTGCTCTGCTGCAAGGACTGTGATGGCTTTATCCCCCGCTCCTGGGCTGGGTTGCAGAATCTGGCCCCTGGGCTGGGCCCAGCCAAGGATGTGTTCTTCATCCTTTGGCCACCACGTCTGTCTGTATGTCCAGCAGCTGCCCTGCTTGGAGCCCTCGGCAGGGAGCCACGCTGCCGGCCGCATGAGAGGGGCGATCTGGCCTCGGCGTTTGCTAGGAAAAGCGGGGAGCTGCCACTCACTCCGGGGCCAGGGCCAGAGGAGGTGCAGAGCGGGGGCTTTGGGGCTGCCCGTGGTCCCCTGGGGATGGCAGAGGGGCCGGAGGGAATAACTCCAGGGATGCTGAGCTCTGCCCTAAAGCGGTTGGAGGAGGATTGCCCTGGGGTGCCCCGGGGTGCTGGGAAGGGCTTGGGGGGGCTGGGGCGGTGAAGGAGAGCAGCCAGCGGGGCTGTAACAGCCAGTTGGTCGTTTCCTGGTTGCAATCGGTGTTTTGCAACGTTGGTTTTGTTCGTTAGACTCAGGGCAGCTCCCTCCTTCTCCAGCCCTGTCTGCTCCCCCTCAGCAGCCACCCGCTACTGGGACTCGGCCGCTTTGCGACGGAGATGGTTTGAGGCACAATTTATTGGTGGTGCTGGATTACAGTCACAGGGCTGGTTTGCATGCACGGGAAAAGTCCTTTTTGGCAGAGGTTTCTTGCAGGTTTGGATGTAATCGCATCTATGGGGCTGGCAAGAACAGGGCGGACTTTTACTTTGGGGCCAGGTGCTGTTTTCTTGAGAGCTTAAAAGAAAATCACCTTGACCAGTGATTATTATTATGATGATATTATTATTATTATGATATTATTATTATGATATTATTATGATATTATTATTACTATTAACAACAACAACAATAATAATAATATTAATAATTACTATTATTATTCCTCCCCAGTTTCTCTCATGGGGAGGTTTTGCTGTGATCAGACCCATGGGCTGGTTTTTGCCCTCTCTGTAATGGATGAAGGTGCGGGCTATGGTTCCTCAAAGTGGAAAGGTTTGCTCATCCCCAGCACTGTTGTGAAATCTCTGCAGATTTCAGTCTGGTGGGAAAGGGCTTTGGGAGGAGTCCAAAGGCCACATCCCGGGGATTTTAGGACACAGGGTTTAAATAATACCCCCAGACTTATGTCCTCAAGTGGATCCCACAGAGCCCCGGGTGTGCGGTGGGTTGCAGGGGCTGGCCCAGGGGCCCAAAGCATCCTCTGGCCGCGGCCACAGCCTTTGCTGGGGACAGGGTGGCGAGAAGGAGCATTGGAAAGAGCAACTAGGGGAAGCTGCCTGCCGAAAAGGCTGGCGGCAAGGTGGGGAGGGCTGGCGAGCTGCTGCGTCGGAGGCGGCAGAAGACCTGAAATCCCCCCAAGGGCTTTTGCTGGTTTTAAACCCGCGGATGATCTGAGCTGTAAGCGATATCGCAGCGGGCTGGGCAAGCCGGTTGGGTTTCGCCGCGATGCTCTTTGGGAGCCGGTCTGTGCAGGGCAGGTCTGACGGCTGCCAACAGCAGGAGGGAGCCCCCTCCTGCAGCCCAGGGGGGAAGAGGTGGGTGGGCATGGGGCCAGGTCCCTGCTTTGGGGCCGGACCGCATCCTGCTGCCCCCAGCCCTGCTCCTCGGCAGCGTCCCAAGGGTGTGCTGAGCTGAGCTGGGTCTCTGCACCACAGCACTGCAGTGACTTATGCAATATCAAGCTCTTAATGGGATTTTGGTGCGCGTGTGTATAGGTGTGTGTGTGTATGTGTGGTCCTGTTTAATTCTCCCTTCCCTCCGGGATCCGCAGACTTAACGTGCCTCGCTCTCCAGCCTGAGCTCACCATGAAAAGCCAGTCAAAACGGCAGCTGTCACCTCCCATAAATCAGCAGGCAGCGAGTTTTTATTGCTTTATCTCTGGGAAAGCCTCAGCGCTTGCCCTTGGCATTGGGGTGCCCTTGCCTGGCCCCCCCCAGCTTGGAGCTACTCCCACCCCTTGGTACAGGGCTTAACCTCGCTGGTGGGCGCAGCCTCCCTGCTTTAGGGGTGCACCCCCTTCCTAAGGGCACCACGTAGCCTTTGATCATTTGGGTGGTGGGACGCGAGCCACGGGCAGGCAGGTCCCAAGCTCTGCCCATCGCCCTGCCCCGGCTGGAGGGTGCTGCCTGAACAGGAGCCTGCAGCC
>NW_009259586.1:3616542-3618499 GCF_000687185.1 Egretta garzetta
CGCTGGGTTGGTACCCCTCGCCCCTGCATTGCTGGCAGCCCCCTTGCTGTCCGGGCCAGGGTGACATCCCTTAGCACCTAACCTGCAGCCCCCATGGGGCAGCTGCATGTGCCCTCACGCTGGGCATGGGGGGACGCAGAGGCAGCCCCCTTCCATTTGGGTTATTAAAACCTGGCCACAGTGTGTGACGCTTCCCATTTACCCCTCGGCACTTCTGAGAAATTGGGGGTTTAAGGGGCTCCCCCAGCCCGGAGAGGTAAGTGCACGTGCTCACCAGCCCTCACCGCAGCCAAAGCCCAATGCAGGGCAGGGGAGGGGGGTGTTATTTGGGGAGACTAAATAGCATCCCCCACAGAAAGATGAGCTGAGCGTGCCAGTGGGCTTTGGGAGCCCCTAACCCCCTGTTTTCTCCCTTCAGGCCCAGAGGCAGCCAACAACAACATGCGGCTGCAGCAGGCGCCCTGGCCCCGCCGCCCCCCCGGTACCCGAGACCTGGAGCAGGCAGCGGCTGCCCTGCCCGTGTGAGGGCTCAGCCTTGGTGGGGGCACACACACCCCCTGCCCACCCAGAGGGACCCTGGTGTCCGGGATCTGCGGGCATCACCACCTCCACCCCTCGGCTGTAGCAGGACTGATTTTCAAAAGAAAAGATGGTAACCTCAACTTTTTCTCCCCAGCCCCCCTATGCAGAGGGGGGGCTGAGAGCCATGTCACTTTGACACCCCCCACCATCAGCACCTTCCCATCCTCCAGCCCTGATGGGGACAGGCTGGGGTCCCCTCCTGCCCCTGGCCATCTCACATCCCCAGGCTCCTCTCCTCCAGCGTGCGGAGCAGATGGGACGGGGTCACCCCATGAAGGGGGTCCTGGGACATGGCTGGAGGGGGACGATGGGAGGAGGGTGCCCAGGGGTGCAGGTTAAGGATGAGTGTTGGCATTGGCATCCTTGGTGCATGAGCTGGTGACCTTCATGGGGGGCTGGCCCCCCCAAGTTTGCTGGCTCATACCCGTGCCATGCCATGGGATGTCCCCATTAATGCACTGGTGGTGGTGGTGCCACCCCAGCTCCCCCTCCCTCTGCTCTCCTCCTGGGCAACACGTGGGCTCTTGGGCCAGGCCCATGAGGTTGCTTTTCCCCAGGGGATGGAGCAGGGTGACAGGGGTGGGCAGGGGACCTGGTATCCCCCCAGTCACCAGCCCCCAGGGCATCGCTAATTGAACCTCACTGTCTTCCGCCCCGCTGTGAGCTCGGGGCTCAGGGCTGTGCCCTCTCTCTCTGGAACAAGTGCCAAAAGTGTCACCCCCGTCCCATCTGTCCTGCCCTCTCCATCGCACTTTGTAGCAGGGGGTGGATGAGGGGGCGGGAGCTGCCCCCCACCCCTCCATCCCCATCCTTCCATCCCCATCCCTCTGGCCAGTGCTGGGCGGACAGCATAAGCCAGCTTTGGTCCAGGGGACAGGCACACAGGGACACTGAAGGGGTAGGGACGCAGCCACAGACCTCGGGGACCTGATGGGGCCATTGGCAGAGGCCAGGCTCCACCCTGGCGAGCATCAGGGACAGTCAGAAGCCACTCTGAGGAGCATCAGACCTAGCATCCCCATCGACCGTGCCCTGGAGCTGTTTGGGCCAGCCTGGAGTGGGAAGCAGAGCCCCCCTTTTCCCCACCTGGTTTTGTCATGCAGATGTGATAGCAAAGGCCACCTCCTCTTTGCAGGAGCAAACCATTTCAGAGCTACCTTAGGACAGAGGTGTTCATATGGTGAAAGCAACATCCCACAGCAGCTGCGGGGTGCATGCGAGGAGCAGGTCCCCATGGTAGAGCACAGGCTATGCTGATGGCCGTGGCTCCTAAAGGGGGATAA
This sequence comes from Egretta garzetta, assembly GCF_000687185.1. Lineage (NCBI taxonomy): Eukaryota > Metazoa > Chordata > Aves > Pelecaniformes > Ardeidae > Egretta > Egretta garzetta. The sequence continues at coordinate 3,618,408 of NW_009259586.1, forward strand.
AACCCTTTTTGGGGGCTGGAGGGTGTTTTCTCTGCCTGGTTTGCAGTCAGGGCTGCAGTAGCTGCTGGCTCCCTGGCCCAGGTGTGAGTCCT
>NW_009259586.1:3619218-3620840 GCF_000687185.1 Egretta garzetta
GCCACAGGTGGGGTCGGTGTCAGCCACCCTGCTGTTCCCTCCTCTGGGCTGGCACCCCACCATGTCTTCTGTAAGCTCAACGGCTCCCAGATTCCTCCCTAGGCACCCAGGGCTGGGTGCTTGATGTGGGGGTGACATCTCCAAACCGCCATCCCATGGGATGGGAGCTGCTACAGCAGGGAGGTTTAGAGCAGTGGGGACAAGCCTTGTACCCCGTTTGGGGACACGCTGTGTCCCCCCGTGGGGATGCGCTGCCCGGTGCCATGGTGGGACAACCCATGGGTTTGGATGTCCCAGCCCCAAGGAGCCAGCAGCACCACACCGGGCACAGGGAGAGCTTTGGGCATTTGCCATCATGCTGAGCTGAGAAAACCAGGGGAGCTGCGGGAGGCCGACTGGTCCCTAACTCTCAGGCATGGGCAGGGGAGGGAAAATCAGGCTGACGCTCCAGGGTGGGCTCATCTACCAAAGCCCAGCCTTCCTAGTGGTTTCAATGGGAACAAGAGCTCTCCAGGCCTGGCCAGGCACCACGGCGTAGGGCTGCGATGGAGCTTGTGGCTGCTGGCAAGTCAGGGCAGAACAGGCAGGCCCTTGCTCAGGAAGGTCCTGTGAGGGTTTTCTGGCTGCTCTGAGCTGTGTGTCCCCAAGGCTGCAAGAGTGGCCAAGCAAGCTCACGGGATGGCTACAGACTGGGGTGGGTGTGTGTGGGTGCCTGCTGCTCACTTGGAGGGGCCGCAGCTGCCAGCGAGCCCAAGGCAATAGAGAGGAGCTGGGAAGATGCTGCGGCTGAGCAGCGTGCTGCTGCCGTGGTGCGAGCAAAGAAATGAGCATCCTCTGCCATGGCACAGGAGAGGTGGGATTTTGGCGTGGGTGACACCAGCACCATCCTCAGCCACCCAGAAGGGACAAGGGGGGGGCAGGCCCTGCCAGTGCCAGAAGCGTGGGGTGAAAGGCAACGGCCCCTTGCCTCATGGGGCAGCCCCTTGTTCCAGTGATCCACCCGTCAGGGATTTAAGGAAGGAAACCAGATTGCTGCTTATGACTTTGCTTTAAGCATGTTTTGGATTTTAAGAGTATGTTTAATAAAGGGTATCTTATGTCGACAAAGTGCCCAGAGTCATTTTGTGGTTACAAGGTGAGGGCAGTTGGGATCCTGGGGGCTTGGTGGGTGAAAACCCTTTTCATCTGGGATTGTCCACCCACCCGTCACCCAGGTACCCCCCCCCCCCCACACACCCCCCTTCGTCCTACCCTCACGAAACAAGGTTCCTTCTAACCCGCATTATCCAACTGTTCTAAATCCTGCCTTCTCTGAGCTCTGGTGGGATGGAGAAGGTGCAAATGCAAACAAAGCCTCTGCAGGAAGAGTCTGGCCTGGGGTAGTGGCATCTTCCTGGCACAGGGTGCAGGTGGCCAGGCAGATGGCACAGGCTCCGTGGCTCCTGGCACTGCTGGGATGGATGAGGACGCCCAGAGGGGACTTTTCCTAGAGGAGAAGAGGAGCACTGAGGAGCTGGGTGCATATGCAGGAGAAATCCCTCCAGTGCTGGGGAAGAAAACTCATGCTGGGAGCTGATGCCTTGAAGGTAAGGAGGGCTGTAAGGTGGGGGGGTTTTTATTTG
>NW_009259586.1:3620897-3621910 GCF_000687185.1 Egretta garzetta
GGGGGGAAGCACCTTGTAGCTGCACAGGGAGAGCTTGCAGATGGCTAGATGCTGCAAAGGGGTGGATGGGAGAATCGAGGCCTGAAGTGCTTTGCCCCAGGCTGCTGAGGAAAGCCCTCCAGCTCTCCCTGCCTTCAGGTGTGTTTTTGTGGGGGCAGGTCTCGCTCTGGAAGGAGCTGACTCGTTAGAAGAGCAGAAACCTGTGGTTGGGGGTGGTTTTCTGGATATCAGTCCACTGAAAAGTGAAACAGAAATTTCCGCTCCCCTGGGAGTTGCCTCCTCCCCCTTCCATGCCCAGTCCTAGCACACACCACCTCCCAGCCTGTGGCCACTGGGGACGGGCAGGGGTGGAGGGGAACCTGCCTGTGTGCTGGGGAGAGGGTTTGACCCTCCCAGCTCGTCTCGTCCAAACCCCTGGGGATCCTGGCAGGAAAATCCCTTATTGTACACACAGCAGCAGTGACTCCCGAGAGCGGGTCCAGCCGCTCACCTGCCCCTTGCTCTTGGATGCCCTTCCCCTGTGGGGCAGCAGGCAGGAGAAGTGTCTGGTGTTTAGACCTCTCCAAGACACCCCGAAGCCCCCCGCTCCCCCAAAGGGCAGGCCTTGTGCTGGGGGGTGAGCAAATGGCTTCCCTTGGGTTTGGTGGCTGCTCTTGGTCAGGGCCAGGGGGGTCCCTTGCTGGTCTCTGTTAAAGCCCTTGGGCTGGCAGTGGGGGGGATTAGGGATTTCTTATAGATGCATATGGCTGTAATCCTTTTAATTAAATAAAGGCAGGCCCCATTTTTAGTTTGGGGGTCTACCAGCCCCCCTTCCCCTTTCAGCTTTGCCCTAATCGCCGTGGGCTCCTCAGGGGTCAGAAGGGAGTGGGAGGGGACACAGGACACAGGTTTGCCCCTGTGCCAACCCTGCGGAGGCGGGGGGGCGGGCAGGACACGGGTGTGGGGTTTGCTGGGGCTGGATTTGGCCCCGGGCGTGGGGTTCGGCGGGGGCCCCCCGCCCCCCCCCCCCCCCC
>NW_009259586.1:3622620-3625061 GCF_000687185.1 Egretta garzetta
CCCGGCATCATTCAAACGGCGGAACCCCCGGCCCGTCCGCCGCAGCGCCGCCGGTGCGGGGCTCCTCGCCGCGGGGGGCTCTCGCCTCCCTCCAAAGCACGGGATTGCGGGTTTACAGCCCAGAAGCGAAGCCAAAAACCTCATCCCCAGCCCGGGAGTAACCGAAGCTTGAATCCGCCAGCTCGCTCGGAGTGAGGGTGCGCTTGGGGTGGCTCCGCGCCGCCCCCCCGGGTGGCTTTAGGGGTGCGGGTGAAGGGAGGAGCGGGAACAGCAGGAAACCGAGGGAAGTTGGTAGCGGGAGGGGAACTTTAAGATATTTTGTCGAGGTGTTGGATCCTGAGATTTTTGCCCTGCTAGTAGCAGGTGGGAGAAACATCCTCGCTTTGTGGGACAGCAGGGCTGGGTTTTGCTTGTTTGAGGGGGTTTTTTATTCTTTTGGTGGGTTTTTTATTATTTCTTTCTTTTGCCAAAAGGCTTGCTGGGCAGTGCCAGCCCACCAGGGTTTGGGTGCCACCGGGCCCCGGGGGTTTGAGGGAATTTCCCTGAGGTTCAGGGCTGCTCACGCACCCCGGGGGAGGCATTGCAGCTCTGGTGCACAGCACCCCGGGGATGGGTCTCGCCCAGTGGCACCGGGAGCACCCAGGCCCAGCCCTGCCCAGGTGCTGGAGAGCAGCTACGCCTTAGAGAGCCTCAACCCTCTCCCTGTTGTTATTGCAGGCCCCGGGGGTTTGAGGGAATTTCCCTAAGGTTCAGGGCTGCTCACGCACCCCGGGGGAGGCATTGCAGCTCTGGTGCACAGCACCCCGGGGATGGGTCTCGCCCAGTGGCACCGGGAGCACCCAGGCCCAGCCCTGCCCAGGTGCTGGAGAGCAGCTACGCCTTAGAGAGCCTCAACCCTCTCCCTGTTGTTATTGCAGGATCTGCCCTGTTCCTTCCCTCTTCACGTGCACCCTGTGAACCAAGAGCTGCCACCGTGCCGAGGCATGGCTGAGGGGTGGCTGAGCTGCCTGCAGGCAGGGAAGGACAGAGTGCAGAAGGGCGGCATGGGTGACTCGGACGACCTGGATGACAGCCTGACCAGCCTCATGTGGCTGCAGGACTTCTCGATCATCAATGCCAGCATGGGGAAGTCCTCCTGCTGCCCCAGCGGCCCAGACCCCCATGACTGTCACAGGATCCCCAGCTTTGCCGCCCCGTGCTCGCCCTTGGCTGCTGACCCGGCATGCATGGGCATGCCCCACACTCCCTGCAAGCCCATCTCCTCCTCCACCTCGAGGACAGCACACCATGCTGTGGCCATGCACCCTCAGCTTGCAGAGGACATCGACTACAAGACCAACCCGCACATCAAGCCACCCTACTCCTATGCCACCCTCATCTGCATGGCAATGGAAGCCAGCAAGAAGCCCAAAATCACCCTCTCTGCCATCTACAAGTGGATTACTGATAACTTCTGCTACTTCCGACATGCTGATCCCACCTGGCAGGTAGGACATTTGGAGACCTCTTGCCTTGTCCCCTCTCCCCACAGGGCTGAGGAGGGCTTTCCACAGCTTCCACCGTGCATGGCAATGTTCCATGGGGATGCTGGATCCCACTGGGAGGAGAGCGGCACTGGCAGCCAGTGGGAAAGAGCTTGGGTGTGCGGAAATACCACAACCACAAGGATAGTGGAAGGAAGGAGCCATTATGGAGGAGAGCCCAGGGCCATTTTGGGAACTGGGAGGTACCCATTGGGCTGCTGGTCCCTGCAGCTCCTCTTGGCTCCAGGGCGAAGGCCTCTCTGTCCCTGGCTCCACCCTTCTGGAGCTCTCATGGAGTCCTGAGACCCTTGGGGCTGAGCATGTGTGAAATCACCAGGCTGAGTATCTCAGGGTGCTAAGGACCAGGCGTAGGAGAGGGATGGAGAGGACTCCCAGGGAGATGCTGCTTGTTGGACAAATCCCTCGTTGGGGAGCTTGAGAGCAGAAACGCTGCTGCTTTCCAAGCAGGGTAGAGGGCAGGTCTCCATCGCTGTGACAAGCTGGTGAGGCCTCAGAGGGAAGCCCAAGAGAGGTCAAATAAGGCTGCTGTCCCCAGCTAGCACAAGCTTGTCCCTGGGGGGTAGGGGACAGCCCCCAGGCTCACCAGCTTTGGGGACAGCCTGAAGCACAGGGGCTTTTCCCAGCCACCTTGGCTTGCTGCCCTACTCCATCACGCGAGGGGACCTCTGGCACATGAGGCTTTCTAGGATGTGGCAGGGCAAGAGGGACCTGGGTGGCTCGTCCCTCCACTCGGGTTATTCCCAGCCCAAATCTGCAATGTCCCAGTGATCCCAGCGGCAGTGCTCCCCCAGGGAGGGCTGGGTAAAACCGCTGCAAATCCCCTGCCTGGGTGTTGCCCACCTTCTCCCCAGGCAGGTGGGTCTGCAACGGCTCTTGAAAGCCCATCATAGGGAAGGG
>NW_009259586.1:3625109-3632136 GCF_000687185.1 Egretta garzetta
TCCAGAGCCACCTGGGTCCCCCAGCCTCCCCTGTGCTGGGGGGACCTATGGGAGTGACTGGGGAGGAGGAGCTGTGTGCCAGAGTGTTGACTTTCTCCTGCAAACTCATAGCTGGATAATCACCGTGTTTTTAATTAAATGTGTTTATTAAAAAAAGAAAGAAGGTTTTCAATCCCTCTCCGCAGAGATGCAGGGGGTTCACGGGATTGTTGGAGGCAGGAATGATAAATATGTTAGCTGGCCGGGTAATAACAGAGGACAGCCCAGGCTGAATGAAGTTTGGGAAGGGGTGGGGAGACGGGGAGCAGAGAATTCAGCTTGCAAGTCTCTGACCCTTGTAAAATTTCGTTAAACTGTAAATTTGGAGTTACCACAGGCTGCATTGTTTGCAGGGATATCTGTGTTCCTGCTGCTTCTTCCTTTCTTTCTTTTTCTTTGTTTTTCTTTCTTCTTTTTTTTCTTTCTTCCTTTATTTCTTTTTTTTTTTTTTTCTTCCTTTTTTCTCGAGGCTGTGTTCTCATCCCCTATCCCAATTCCCGTATGTGAAGACAGCCTGGAAAGGTCATGCCACCCATACTCTGGGGGAGATGGATATATTCCTGTGGGAGCTGAGTACTTTGGAGAGGAGCCAACACACCCAAGGAGCTTCAGCCCAGAGGAGGGTTTTGTTGTGTGTGTGTATGTGTGTGCGTGTTTTTCAACAGCTCTAAGCATTCAAGCCTTGTTTTTCCTATTCGGCACTACGGATTATGGATGAATAAGCATAAAGATATCCAGGCAACATTTAAAAAAAAAAACCCCTCTACCATATCCAATCTCTTAATACAGTCTTGGCTTTGTGGAGTCCAATGCTGGGTTATTTACCCAATAACTGAGTTTCCTTTCTGATTATTCACATCACTCCAGGCACATTCAGGGTTTCAGAACAGCTCGACAGGAACCTCTGGGGACATGCAGGGCTGTGGTGGAACAGCCCATGTGTCTCTCTGAGTCTCTCTGGCCACCTGGTTTGTGTTAGCCTGGCCGTGGGGAGGCATGGTGCCTATTTTTTGGCCAAATATTTTCCCCTAACACTAGCAGTAGGTGCAGATGAACTGGGGGATGCCGTCCCCTGTGGTGCTGCCATGTGTCGTTGCTTGTAATGGGGCTGTGGCCACATCGGTATAAAGACCCTCCTCTTCCTCATTAGCCATGAAGGAGGACCTGACCTCCTCCAGCTTAGCTCCATGCCTACAGCAAGTCTGGCCAGTTTCTCCCAGTGCTCTTGCATGATCCAAGGCACTACAGCCCCAATTTACAGCCAAGAAGAGTTGCCCAAAAGCTTCCCGTTGGTTGGCAAGTCCTAGCTTGAACCCCTTGGCTCCCACCACCTCTGGCTGGGTTAGACATGAGGCAAGAAAACTCTGCTGGTGACTTGGGGCAGGGGACTTTCTGCTGGGCATGTAGCCTGGGATGTCTTGACATTGCCATTTCTGTTCTTTCCTTTTCCCAAAGGTCCTTGCTGAAAACATGCTTTTCCACCAGCCTCCTCATACAGGTAGGTGCTGCAGCAGCAGACAAGCATTCAGCCTTGTTTGTTTTTTTTTTTTTTTTTTTTCTTTTGGGTCTAGAACTCCATCCGGCACAACCTCTCCTTGAACAAGTGCTTCATCAAGGTGCCCCGGGAGAAGGGTGAGCCGGGAAAAGGTGGGTTTTGGAAGCTTGACCCTCAATATGCTGACCGGCTCAAGAATGGTGCCTTAAAAAAGCGGAGGATACCCCCAGTGCAGATCCACCCAGCCTTCACCAAAAGAGCCCAGCAAGAAGCACGGTGCGTCACCAGCCTGGCCGCTTCAGCTTGCACCTCCAATGATGTCCTCAATGTCAACACGGAGTCGCAGCAGCTGCTGAAAGAGTTTGAAGAAGTCACCGGTGACCAGAACTGGAATCCAGCAGATGGCAAAGCAGGGCACAAGCGCAAGCAACCCTTGCTCAAGCGACTGGCCAAGGTGCCTCGGCTTTCCAATTCTGCCTTGCTGACCCAAGAAGAGCAGACCGAGCTGGGATCGCTGAAAGGTGTTTTTGACTGGGAAGCCATCTTTGACACCAACCTGAATGGAGACTTCTCCACTTTTGGGGATCTGGAGCTCACGCCTCCAATCAGCCCCATAACACGCGATGTGGACTTGAATGTACATGAGCACCACATTGACTGTCCCCAGGGGCAGGAGCAGGTCCTCACTGAATCCAACCAGAACAACCTGGACTTTGATGAAACCTTCATGGCCACTTCTTTCCTGCAGCATCCCTGGGACGAAGGGACAAATGATTACCTCTCCAACTCCGTCAACATGGAGCAGTTGTTTGAACTCAACGATGCCTCTTTGCCAGCGGATGTGAGCGACTGGAGTAGTCTGGCATGCCTCTTATAAGAGGCCAGCCACCATTCAAAGCCCACACAGACTTTAGTAGGATGCTCCCCCTATGCTGCTGGGACTTTACAAGGGACAAGATTTTCTAGAGACTGAGACATCCTTGGTGACTTCAGCTTCATTGTAAGATTATTCACAGAAACACCAGGGGGATAAAAAACCTCCACAGGAACTGCTTGATATATCTTTAAAGGACACATCAGAAGTCTCTAGTCCATGCGTTTCCTCAAGAGAAGAAATATAACACTACTTATTTTTTTACTTTTAAAGGAAGACATGTGAATTATCTTTGGCTTTTTTTTTCCATGGAAATGGACACGGCATATGTTCCTTCAGGGCTAAAGGAGAGCACCTGCTAAATCCCATCCAAGACGTGAGATTCCTGGTGGCTTAGGACTTGATAGACTAAGTGCAATTTCTTCACCCCTTCGTCTGTCCGTTTCTCTTTCTCTTTCCTTTTTCTGACTAGGGTAGTTGGTAGGTATAGTGTGATAATTAGCTACCAAGCAAATAGAGGTCCCTTCTGGATTCTCTGAGTTCAACCTCCCTCCTGACTTGTGCCTAGGGAAGAAGAAAAGGTTTATAAATTCAGCAAGTCTGCCTCTTTAGATGTTTTTATATAATCTATTATATATTATATATTCAAAGAAACCTATATTTTTAGCACTAGAATTTCTTAATAGTGGGGGATAGGGGAAATGCAGTTTGGAAGTTGTTTTATATTTTCACCGTTTAAAGGCTTGTGTCTGTTGTTCAGTAAACCAAGACCACACGAGGAAGGATTGCTGCAGCAACAGGTTTTGTGAAGGATTCAGGAATTGGTCCTGGCAGGAAAAGAAGCAGCAGGGACCAGGACGCTCCCAGAACTGGCTTTCATATTTTTTGTATCCAAAATCCTCGCTGCAGTTGCTGAAGGTTCTAGACCACCATAAACCCTCTGTCTTTCACTCGCTGACATAGCCCCTCTCCATTTTTTTTGGCAGAGACTGTTGCTCTCCACTTCTTTTGCTCATCCATCAGGCTCTGAGTGGCTGTCAGGGCAATGAAGGACCCCTGATTAAGGATGTGCTTTTGGGGGAGCTGTAAGGAAAGCACTGTGGTACAGCCATCAGCTGGTGGCGACAGGGTCACTCCACAATGAATGCTTCCAAGTGGGACCAAGGAGGGAAGAAATCCACATTCAGGCTCCATCCAGGGGCTCAGGCCAAAGACTGTGCATGCAACGGGCTCTGGGAATGGCAGCAGGGATGAAGTCACATCCAGCTGGGAGCAGCTCATCAGCCGGGATTGACACAAACTGAAGCTTTGGTCCTTTGGCTTGGTGTGCAGTGAGAGCGTGGCAGGGTCTCTGCAAAGCAGCTCAGAAACATTTTGGGAGCGGAGCCAAACCCTGCTGAAACTTGACTTGAAGCTTTCGAGAACTGGATTCTTCGCCTCTCCTTTGCTGTAGGCTATTAGAGGTAGAGTAGCCATTAGGTAGGAGTAAGTAGAAGCTGTAGTTTCAGTGGTGTGTCTTAGACTTGCCGAAAAATGGAAGACTGTAAAGAGTTTCTTTTTTGGTTACAAAAGCACTTAGGACTTTTAATGCGAGCAATATAATTTAGTGACAGTATAGTTGTAGTGTAAGAATCAATAAGCAAGCCTTAAAAATATAAATTACCCTCGGAGTAATTTGCACCCAAATTGGGGAGAGGGTTGGAGATGTGGAGATGGGAGCACAAGTCCTGTGTCTCCCCGGTAAAGCATGGGGCAGGCTGAGAACCAACATCTTCAGCTCGTGCAAGCAGCAGAGCTGGGGCCACTGCTTTGCCCAGGTGCCAGCATCTGAAGTCCCCTGGGTTGCCGCTGCGTGGCTGGGGACAATGTCCCAGGCTGGGGAGTGAGGGCCATGTCTCTGGGAGGCTTTGGGGGTTGGTGTAGATGTTTATATCTGTATTGGAAATGCTTCTTTTTATTTGTTGTTTTTGTTACATTTTCCTATTTTGGGGCCTCTATACTGATGCTGAAGAACTGCAGAGATACGTGTGCAATTTAACGTTTTTCATGGAAAGTTATTTACAAATAAAAAAAAATTGAGAAGGAAAAACCCTTTTGCCTCCTTGTTTCCTTCCAGCACTGCCTGTCTCAGTCTGACCCTGTCCCCTGGAGGCAGGGGACATCTCGCCAGCTCAGCCCTGGTCGTACACCCAGCCCCAATACATGGGTGCTATCACACCTCTCTGTGGTGGCACTGCAATTCCCTTTGGGGAAACTGAGGCACAAACCACCACCTGCGTGGTGATGATTACACATTGCCTGTACAGCGCAAGGGTGGCCGTGCTTGGTGTCCCGAACCCTGGGAGCTGATTCCCAACCCCTAGAGCACCCTTCCCTGCCCCTGCAGCGAGCTCCTGGGGGTGACATAGTGTGAGTGCCTGGGACTATCCCTCTGCTTGCCCCATGTCTCCACCCAGCCCTGTAGATGCCCTGAGAAACCCAAGTGGCTTCAGAGCCCTCCTGGGTACACGGCGGTGAGAGGAGCTGCACAGAAGCCACAGGAATAGCCAAGACCTCGTGAGGCCAATTACGCTGAGGAGCAGGCAGGGAAGAAAAGCAGTGTATGCTCAGCTGCCAGTGCAGGCAGGGCAGGGGCAGCAGGTTTGGGGAACCCCAAGGGGAAGGCAGGTTGGCTCAGGGATGAGAGGCTGGCTGTGGCTGGGCTGTGGGTACCCCTCTGTGCCCACAGCTGTGGGGCACCACTTGGGATGGTGGGAGAAGGGGGCTGGAAGGGGACTCTGGAAAAGGGTGGCCTGGCCCCTGCTCCATGGCTGCCCAGGCCCCCCTGTCACATCTGAGCATCTCTAGGGTCAGAGATCCCTCTCCAGTCCCTGCTTGGGGTTTGTCCAGCTTGGTGCTTCAGATGTAACCTACTCCAGGGTGTCCCATCCCTCTTGCAGCAGGGATGCAGCCCTTCCCATCTCCCCAGCACATGAGGAGTACCCTATCACCTCCCCAGTGATCTACTGGATCCAATCGGCACCAGGCACTGCAGCAGTCAGCCCCAGGGCTGCCCGTTTGCTCTGCAGTGGTCACAGCTGCTCCTAATCTGGCCTATCTCAACCCAAAATAAGGGCTGGCCTCAGCTGGTGGGTGCCTTGTGCTGGGAGAACAGGATGCAGCCATGAGCATGAGGTAGGGTTATCCCTGCAGGGGACAGCTTTGATGTGCCTGGGGGGATTTTTAGAAGTAGATCTGGGTTCTCCTTTCAGCCTGGGGACACTGGGGGCCATGAACCCCAAAAGGCAACAAGGAATTCCCTGTCCTGGCTTCTCTTCCTCTCAGCTCCTCATTGGTAACATGGGGGGAACTGGGCGCTGCTTCCCCCCTGGTAGCGGTGGCAGTGGCAGGACTGCAAAAAACTGGCAGCCCCCTTGTCCCTTGGTCCACTTACTTATTTTGTTTTGCTAGGCACAACCGCGTAGTTTCTGTTTTTAAACCCCCTGGAAAAAGAGGAGTGCCCAGCACACTCAGCCTGCCAGGGGACTGAAAAAATCGACCTTGCCAGGAAAAAATACTCCAGCCTGCCGGAGCCAGTCGAGGGTTTTAAAAGTGAGAAAGGGTGAATATAAAGGAGGCACAGGCGAGGCCTGAAACAACCTCGTTTTGTTCAGCTTCCTAAAGCAACAAAACCGACTTGGACGTGATTTTTTTTTTTTTTCTTTCAATGAAATGGTGTGTTGGGGGAGTTATTTTTTTAAGCACAAGGGAGGTGCACAACTGGGGGTGCCATGGGGCAGGAGCATCGCTTCCCGAGGGCACGGAGGCAGGCGGGACACCGCGCTGCTGCCCGCACAAAGCCCATGCGTGCTTGGGGCGAAGCACGGTGCCAGGGGGGAGGTCGGGGCCCGGCAGTGCCTGGCCTGCCCGGGCTTGCCGGTGGCAGCGGGGGTGCAGCCTGTGGCTGGGGCTGGTCCAGCCCCGCAGGCTGCCCTGGCTCGCCCGGCATAGGGGTGGCAATGGGTTGGGGACCTGGAGCTGGTGGCGTGCCCCCCCTGCTCTACGCATGGGCAAAGCATCGTGCAATGAAAACCCAGACTGCTCCAGCCCAGAGCCGGCTGTGTTTTGGGGCATCTCACTCCTGGCACCCACCAAAGCGGGCCTGGGAAGCACCCAACCCCAAAAACTCCCTGCAAACTCAGCCTTCGCAGCCCCAGCCAGGTTGCTCCCCAGCCGGTTATTAAGTACATGGCAATTATTCCTTTATTATTTATTTCTGCTTATTCCCGCAGCCGTCCCCTCATCCATCATCCCTTCTTGATGGGCAAACATTGACACCTCAAACCAATCTCCCCTTCACAGAGGGGAAAAAAAATATACACATAAGCCCTTCTTTTCTCTCCTTTTCTCGCCCTGTCTTTCTTTCCCCTCCATTGAGTGCAGGGCTGGCACGAAGCCATTCTGGCAACAGCCGGCTTTCACTTGCTAATCATCCTAAATATTGAAAATCAACGCCTAGAATAAACAGCTCAAAGATTGGGGCCATCTCTGCTCTGTTTGGAAATGCTAATCTCGCTGCCTTTTGTTTTCCTTGTGTGGATTTGGTGCTGTGCGTTTGGAGGAGGTCACAGCTCATGGGT
>NW_009259586.1:3632162-3638385 GCF_000687185.1 Egretta garzetta
TAGTTGTTCCTCCCCCCCCCCCCCCCCCGCCTCGTGAAAAATCCAGCCCATTTTAACATCCCAAGCTGGGACGGCCGGAGCGGTGGGGGGGAGAAGGGGGAGACAGGATGGAGGAGGGTAGGGAATGGACTTGCCTTGCATAGCAATGAATAAATCTCCAAAGTTTGGGAAAAATCAGGTTCCCAAGTGTGCATCCAGGAGTTCACATGGGTGAGAAATCTCATGGGAACCGTGGCTGGGCAGGGAGCTCTGGTCCCCGGGTACAGCAGGTCTCTGGGAGACACAGGGACAGGGATGGCATTGGGGATGGCTCAGGGACTCCCTGCCCCTGCAACACTGATTTTTGGAGGGGTTTATACCAGAAGGGATGGAGGTGCCATAGCAAACCCCAGATAGGCTATGACAGGCCCAAGGGCTGGACCCTGGTTTCTTTGCCTGGAGAGATCAGGCTGGATTCAAACATCTTTCTGCAGTGTTGCGGGGGTTCCGGGGAAGGTGGCTCTGAAAACAGAGAGGGGACAAAGCCCCTTCTCTGCTTTTCCAGCTCCAACCTTGCACCTCTAGCAGAGCCCAGTGGGACCTGTGGCATTCACATAGCTTGGATGGCTTATGGCAGCCTGATGGGGAAACTGAGGCAGGGCAAGGTGGTGGTCTGATGTGGTCCAGGATCTGATTATCTGGGCAGCACTTTCAGAGCATGCCTGCACCCTCATGTTTTTGGCCGTGCAGAGGGGCGCACCCTCTGGCACCAGGGAGCCCACCCAGCATTGCTCCCTGCTCCCTCCACACCCCAGGCAGCCCTGGGATGGGTCAGTGGGCCGTTGCCAGCGGCCGTTGCCAGCGGTGTGGCCAGCACAATGTGCCGGCAGGCCAGGGCTTGCCCTGCGGCAGGGGGGGAGCACTGGCAGCCGCTCACCCAAGCCACAATGCAACAGCCCCTGCGTAAATGCCGTCACGGGGAGACGCTTGGTTTGCTGCCCCTTCCTCTTCCTCCTCCTCTTCATCCCTGCCATCCACCCAATGTGTGTCTGGGTAGGGGGCTGCAGCCCCACAGGGCTTCTGCTCCTCCAGCCTAGCCCATGCCATGGAAAATGGCCCCCATGGGCAGGGGGAGATGTATCCAGCCCCCGCCGTGGAGGGGCTGAGCTGCCGGAGCAGTGCCAGCGTCGCCTCCTTCTTTAGTAAACCACGTCATGCCGAGGTTGAAACTTGGCTGGTTTGCAAACAAGCACCAGGGCCACGGGGATTTCTTTACAAAGGCTGTTTTTTTCAGGTGATTTATTTCCAGGTTTGGAGCATTAGAGGCATCCTACATCCTGAGATTGTTGGGGGTTTTCACTGCCATCAGGACGGTAAGAAACTTGCTTTAGAAATCCAAAGCAAACACCCTCCTTTGGTGTCTGACTCCAGAGGATGGGCCTTAAACTCCCCCAAAAAGGTGCAAGCAGGGGCTGTGGGCTCTGTGCCTGGTGGACCCAGTTCACCCATGGGTGCTGCTGCAGGCAGAGCTGGGCAGCAAAGGCAGCACGAGGGTGAGCAGGTGCATTTGAGGAACAGCCCAATTCAGGGCAATGTGGACATAACCCCCGAATATTTGGGAGTTATGGATGGGGTCAGGCAGGCTGGATGGTGTGGGGACATCAGGTGCAGATCCCCCAGGAATGCTCCCATCCTGCATGTGGGGGCCACTGGGCTGGAGGCCGGCGCAGGCGGCGGGAGGGCTCGGGGGCATTACGAGTGGCGGGTGTTGACCTAGAAATCGCAAAGAATTTGGCCTGGCGTCGCACTAGCAGGCAGCATGCCAGCCTGGCAGCCAAGGGAAGCGCGGCTCCGCTCTTAAACAGCACTCTTTTTCCCCGTGCCCAGCTGGGAGAGGCGACTGCCATCTGCCCTGGGAGCTCATGAGCCTTTTGGACTCACTGGTGTCAAGGGGTGGGATGCCCATTGCTCCTAGCAGAGACACTGCTGGTGGAGCATGAGCTGGGGATTTGTTTTCACTCCTCTGGGAAGTGTGTGCTCCCATCCGGCATGGGGACAGTGCCAATTCCCAGCAGGGGAATGGGGAGAGCAGACCTGCAGGTGCTCCATCCCAGCGCCTTTTTGGTTATAAGACACATTAACAGGCAGGAATGTGCAAACATCCAAAGGTCAGAGCTGTGCAGTGGCAAGGCGGTTGTGGTGGCTCCGGCCGCCCAGAGTGCAGCAGGAGAAGGCAGGACCCCCGCACCCCACTGTGGACAGAGAGGGATGGGGCCAGCTGCAGCTCTGCACGGCCTCCCCATCCCCATCACGTGGGGGGATGTGCGTCCAACACCGACCCACATGACAAACACCCCCCTTCCTTTCCCAGCAACGCAGTGTAGAGAGAAAATGAGCATCATCCCCAGCCTGGCCCCCGGCTCACGAAAGACACTGTGCCCTGTGTTCCTCTGTCCCTGGGACTGACAATCCCAGTGCATGCATACACATCCCACCCCATCCCAAACCCAGCTGGGAACATCAGCTCCTGATCTGAGGAGGAGAGGAAGGGCTCAGCCATGTGCTGGGTGGCACCGTGTTGGTCCATGTGCCAGCTCCTTGGTGGCCCAAGAAGCTTGGCTGGAGGAGGGGGTCTCTGCCCTGTTCCCCCCACTCTGGCGGAGTGCTAAGTAAACAGTGACAAGGGGAACCTCGTTAATCCTGGTCATTCATTTACAAAAAGCCATTTAGAGCTGGCTATGCAGGCAGTTATCAGAGCACAGGGGAGGTTTTCCCAGCAGGACTTTAATTCCCTCTGCAAATAAAGCCGGAGGGAGGGAGAGCACAACTTGTGTCTACGATGGATGGGGACTTGGGGGGACTTTTGGGGCCAGCCTTCAAGGGACTGATCCCCATGAACCCCCTTCCTGCAAGGAGAGGAGGGTCATTGAGGAATTCCCTGTTAGGCAATCGCTCAGGTGCTGTTTCAGTGCGATTGCTGCAATGCCATATATTTCCCTGGAGCAGCCAGGCTCGGGGGGACCTTCCCAGTGCCACACAGGAAGGACTGGGAAGCTGCAGGAGCCCAAATGCCAACCCTTGTCCCACACGGAGCCAGTTTTCCAGGAGCACTGTGCATCCCTACAGCACATCACGATGCTCTGGACCCAGGTCAGGATCAAAGCGAAGCTGGTGGGGGTTGGAGATGTTACCAGGGAGGCAAAGTCCTTTGGACGATTTGATTCCCGTCTCATCCCTTCAAATTCACGGGCACAGTAACAGCCAGGGCGCGTGCCTGGGTGCATCCCATGCCCATTTGTGCATGCTCGCTCCCTCTTTCAGGGGCTCTCCCCTTTTAACCCCACCTGGAAAGGAAAGTTGGGGACTTTGCAGCCAGCTGAGAGCTCTTGGTTTTTCTGGCTGAAGATTAATCTGGCTAAAGATTAATCGCCTTTTCTATCCAGCTGACCTAAGGGGAGACAGAATAGGCTGCGTCTGAGGAGGAGGCAAGGGCAGTGCCACCAGCGATGGTGTTCCCACGCGTTCTCGCAGGCCAGGGCACCGGCGGGTCACACCGCAGGGGCACGCAGCCCAGGACGGCCCTTCAGCCCATAATGAAAGTTTTGTAATTTTATGTTAATCCCATCTCCTCCGTACTCTGATCTCTCTCCTCTCCCACACCAAATGCAAAGCCCTTTCGGAGACTCCTGGCTGTATTAATCTTGTTTTGCCCTCGCCGCCGCATGCTGCGTGACTCGCAGGCAGCTCCTGCAGCTCGGGGAGTACCGCTGCCCCGTCGCGTCCCCACTGTCCCCTCCGTGCAGGAGCGGGATTAACCCTGCTGGTGGGAGGCAAGGGGAGGCATAATTCATTTTTTGCAATAAAATGACTGTTTTTTAAGCAGGAACTGCTCCTGGGGTGAGCAGTACTGAGCCACAATGCAGAGGACAGAAAGTCCCCACTTTGAGAGCTACTATTAATTGAATTTATCCAAATCTTGTCAAGATTACACCTTTTGTGCAACAACACTTGCCACCATAAAGGCAGCCAACAGAAATGTGGATTTGGAGGATATCTGGATCTTTCTAGTGACTTGGAGCCAAGCCCTGAGCACGCAAGGCAAAGCCCCTCTCTGCCTCAGTTTCCCCACATGCAAATCAGGTTGATTCTCTTTTCCGCAGCATTTTGGATGACCAACGCCCTGAATACCTCATCCTTGGAGAGCAGCGACTGTCACGTCCCTACGAGCGGAAGCCACTTCCTCATGCCTGTGGTGGTGAAAACTCCCATTGCTGAACAATGGGGCCATGACATTGTTCGAACCCCACGGCCTTCAACACCCCAAAGGTATCTGGCTCCGATCTGATCCCATGTTTTGGGTTTCAGAGCACTGGATCCAGCTTTGCTTGGCAAATGCCTCAAAAGGGACTTGTTAGGTCTCTTGTTAGTGCGCTGAAGCCTTGACTGAACATTGCACTGAGGATGCAATCCTTATTCAGCTGTGTTGGCTGCATTCTCCACCTTCTGCACCCATGCTGAAAGTGAGCACATCCACCTGGATGAAAATCTTTTCTCGGGGGAGGAAAAGGGGCTTTTTTTTCCAAGCTCCGTCTCACGGAGGGGGAAGCAACAGGTGACTCAGCATTCCTCCGAGGCTGCTGCTGAGTCACCACGTTTGGCTTTCATCTGCGGCGGCAGCTTTGGCGCGGAAAGCAATTCCTCTCAGGCCTGCAGGGACCCTGCAGCTGGCGGGTTGCAGGGCGGGGAGGGGGGCGCATTGTCTTGGAGCTGCCGTTCTGCCAGCTGCACCCACCTCTGGAGAAACAACCAGCAATGAGCTGGGGGGGTATTTACAGCCTAGAGATCCCGGGTATGCTTTGCGCCCTTTTGCACTGTATTTTAACACACATTCAAACTGCAGCATTCCTACCCTTTTTTTTTTTTTTTTTTTTTTTTTTTAATTTTACCAGCAATAACCCCTGCTGCTTTGACTCTTTGCATTTGACCAGCAAGCCAGGTTTTTTCTGCTGCCTCCCCTTGGGCGTGCACCTCACGTTTGCTCAGACTCCAGCAGATTTTACATGATTTATTGGCAGACTGACTTTCTCTACATTTATTCACTCTTTACCACCTCACTTGGCAGCTGGGATGTGGGCTGGGTGCCTCTATCTTTTCTCTCAGGGCTCAGTCACCCCATCAGGGGTTGACGGAGAATTTTTGCCAGCTTTCCAGGGGATACAGAGCACTATTTAGGGGAGAACACACAACTGTTCCCCAGGCTTGGTGAGAGATTTCCTTTTGGCTCTGGCTGCCCTTTGAATGAGAGGGTGAGTGTTAGCAGAAAGAGCATGGATTGCTATAAAAAAAAGAGATGGCTCTGCTGTACAGGGAAAAAAAGACCTTCCCAATCATACCAGCCCAGTGGGGAAAAGCACAAGAGGCGCTGGGCTTCTCTCTTATACCCATAGGACAAGATCCCCTCTAGCAGGTGTCCCCGTAAAACATGGGCAGGCAGTCATGGCCAGCCAATGTCACACAGAGAAAGCGCAGCGCCCTGGCTGTGCATCGCCCCTTGCTGCAGCCAAAGCTCGGGCACAGCTGTTTGCAGCATGATAAGGTGGGTTATGAAATGCACCAAAGTTGTTGAACAAAAGAGGCCGGTTGGGCTGTTTCAGCTCCTTTCCAGAGCCCAGGGTGGTTTGACAAGGGGAAGATGGATGGGAACACGCCGGTCCCTTCGTGTGGCAGGAGCCTTGTCTCAGAGCAGCACGAGACGGCAGGAGGCTGGGACTGTCTGTACTGATAAAACCAGCTCCCTGCTCCAGGCTTGGACCTGGTTTGAGGATGCAGAGCCCCATAACTGCCCAGTGTGTGATAAACCTAGCCATCCCCATCAGTGCGGCGGGAGGGAGAAGATGGCAGCTTCCCTGTGGTGATAGCCTGCCTTTCTGGAAAATAGATGCAGGACAGGGATATAATGATCTGTGCTCCTGCAAATGCCTAAGTTTCCGTAATTCATATTCAAATTTCTATAGTTTCATTTCACTGGGCCCAAACCCCTGTAATCTTCCTCCACACCTTGTTTCTTCCCCTTTGTGTGTGGCAGAGTGGGCCTGGTCCTTGCCGCCCCAGCAACTTGGCAGGGGTGAAGCTGAGTGGCTTCGGACCTCCCTCAGGACCACGTGTCCTGTAGGAACGTCGCTGGTATTGGGGTTGGAAGGGTTCGGCTCGGCCAGGCCGTAGTGGGGATGGCGGCCTTGGGGAG
>NW_009259586.1:3638473-3650767 GCF_000687185.1 Egretta garzetta
GGCGGGGGACGGGAGAGGGTGTCTGCAGTGGGATTGAACGGCGGAGCGCGCGGCCCCGGCCCCGCGGCAGGATGATCCCCACCGAGGAGGTGTCGGCCCGCAGGAGGGAGATCGAGGACAAGCTCAAGCAGGTGGGACTGGGCTAGGGCGCTGCTGCGGGTCCTGCCGGGGCCTGGGCCTGCGCCCGCACCCCCAGCGCGTTGCCTAGGAGACGGGGCTGGGAGCTGGCCTGGAGGTCCCCACCGGGCCTGGGAGCGTCCCAGGACGCCCTAAGGGTCTGGCCACCCCGCTCCGGGCCTGGCAGTAACCCCAGGTTCCCTTCAGGGCCTGTGGCCCTGGTTTTCAGGGTCAAGGGGTATCTCCATCATCGTGACACTCCCCCCCCTCACCCTACACACACATAATCACCCCCACTTCGGGCCTGGGAACCCTCTCTTAGGGCTTGGTAGCTTCTGAGGGCTCTCCCTTCAGGTCCTCAGGTCCAGCCTGTGAGGCCAGCCCTTGCAGGCTGCTGTTCTCCCCCTATCTCTGGGCTTAAGTGACTTGAAAACAACCTTTGGTGGTTGCTTTGCGTTGGCCACTTGAGTTCAGAGCTGTGTGTGGGATTTGGATGGTGCCTGTGGAACACCTGTGTTGTGCTGTGACAGGGAAATGTGTGGTCTGAGTCAGTGTAGAAGTGTTAATTTTGTATTGTGCTGTGACTTTCATGTGCTGAGACTTGTGGGCTCGTGGTATCAAAGGGAAACAAGTAATCCATAAAAACCTCAGTCATTAAGTTGTGTGTCTCTCACCTTGGGTCAATTGCCCTGATTTCTGTTAAGAGGTGGCATATTAAAATGCGGCCTCAGCATCAGACCAAACATGGCTTGCTGTGGTGTTTACCAGGACTTGTAAAAACATGTAATGTTTAGTGACTTAGATGCTTAGCATTCAGAATTGAAGACTATTTTTTCATCCTACTGACAGGAAGAAGAAACTCTGTCCTTTATCAAAGAGAGCCTTGAGAAGAGTGACCAGCTTACAAAGAACATGGTAAGGAGATCCTTGAAGTTCAGCCTTAATGTTGGGCCTGGCTTTACTTTTTTTTTAGTAGAATCTGTATTCAAGGCTGTCATTGTACCCATCTGTGGAATGCAGAGTAACGAACTGCTTGCTCTGCATCTGTGTTTTGCACTTCAGTGGCTGGGCAAAGGGGAACACTGATGAATGTTTCAATCCTAAGCTTCTCTCCTGGGGAGATGAGGGCTCAAATGAGCTGTTGGCCTCATCTCTTTACGGTCTGTCCTCTCTCTCAGGAAGAGGTATTAATAGACCCCAGGCTAGTTTGTGCAACAGCATCGTGTTGTTGCTTCATTAAGTCAGGTCTCATTTGGAGTTTTATTTTGGGAAAGTTCTGTTTAAGAGGGAGAAAGTAATTATTGTGCTCTAATTGTTCGTAAGCCCTCAGCTAGTATACTGTGTCCAGTTTTGGGCTCAGTGCTTTAAGAAATTCATAGAGGCACTGCCAGAGAAGTGTGGAAAACGTAACATAGGAGTGAATCTTGAAAGAATTACATTTTGGCCTAGAAGAGATGACATTAAGGCACCCTTTATGAGCTTACTAAGGTTTTCCACCTTTTGGAAGCAACATCACAGTCCCTTTTGAAAACAAAATGTCTGTGATGGAAAAGAAGGTTCTCGCTATGCTGGTCCTGGGTCTTCATGTTGTGCATCTCGTGTTTGGGTCTTAGTGGTATGTAGCAAAGTGGCTGCCGGTTTATGCCTTCGCTCTTTTTACCTAGGGCACCTCCAGGCAGTTCCTGTGGATTTGTTTTCTGCTGTCAGATAAAATTTTGCTCCTCCTCAGTACTGTCTTGGAACGTTATCTTCATGCTTTACAAACATTTAATTCCAGATTGGCCCATCTCTGTATGGCAGGTGATTTGGTTTGTGATTATTAATAGAAATTGGGGACATAGAGGGATTAAACAGCCCTCCTAAGGAGCCATGACAAATTAGGAGCAGAACCCAAAACGGGAAGCTGGGATCTGAAGGTCTGTGATTGCCCTGCTCTAGCTGCTACCCTACTGTATGGATCCGGGTGGAAGGATGTTCTCAGCATTCTGTTTCTCTCTTGGCATGTAGGTTTCTATCCTCTCCTCCTTTGAAAGTCGTTTGATGAAGCTGGAGAACTCGATCATCCCTGTCCATAAACAGACAGAGAACCTGCAGCGCTTGCAGGAGAATGTGGAGAAGACCCTATCCTGCTTGGATCATGTTATCAGTTACTACCATGTGGCTAAGGACACAGAAAAGATCATAAAGGAAGGGTGAGTTGAGCAGCTAGACCTTGCTGGGGAGCTTCATCCTGTTGAACTTTTGGGGCAGAGGTAGGGGAGCTGACTCCACACACTGCTCTTAATGTTTCTTGTACCCTCCCCCCACTCTTCCCCTACCACTAGTCAGTCCACAGTAAAACTGCCCAACTTGACATTCAACAGTCTCCAGAGGGCAAAGTCTGCTCAGACGCTGCAATGGTATCCCTCTCAGGTTTTGCAGACATGCTGCCATAGGAATCTCATGAGCATTGGTGGCTTCTCTTTTTTTCCTCCACCCTTTTCCCAAAGGTTCTTCCTGCCCTGTTGATGTTGTTGGTGTGTCCATGGTGAATCAGAACTGTTCTGGAGCCTCCTTTCAGCCTCCAGGAGGGTGTTGTGATGGCCCTTCTCTGGCATGGGATGTGCAGCTTCCTTCACCTTCCTATGAGGGTCTGACTGGGAGAGGAAGGCAAGGCTGAGAGTTGTCTGCTGCTCAATCATCAGTACTGCACTTGCTACGTGGATTGGGTATTCTGCTGTGGCATTGAGTGGAGGCAAAAGGGAATCCCATGATCTCCTCCTAGTTGAAGAAAAGGGAATTGAGATTTTCCTTGTTATTTTTATCCTGAGTTTGGTCTGGTGCTTTCTTGATATCTTCTTTCTTTGCTTCTTGGGACACTGCTTTTTATTTTTGGTTTTATTTTCAGCCCCACAGGGAGGCTGGAGGAATACTTGAATTGTATGGACAAAATCCAGAAGGCGGTGGAATATTTCCAGGACAACAATCCAGACAGCCCAGAGCTGAACCGTGTGGTAGGTCGTGGGTCTGGAACCTGGCATGGGTGAGAGAGGGACAAATGTAGCCCTGCTGCTTGCCCTCTTGCTGTTAGAGGCTGATGGGCTTGCTGCCTGGTGAAGAAGGTGTTTGGGCACAGCTGAAGAAATGATTGTTTTGGCTTCTGTTTAAGTCTGCACTCAGCAGTGTTTCTGCTTGTGGGGTTTTCTTCTCTCTCTGTATTGTGCCAGTAGGACTTCTGAAAGCATACCTTGCACATGTGGTGGAGTTGATTGAACCTCCTCCTGAGTAGCTCTTGTCAGTCCTTCAACTGCTTGAGCAGAATGGGAGATCTGTTTAAATCCTACTTGAAGACTGAGCAACTCCCAAGCATTTTTTTATTTAATTTGCCTTAAAAGTCTCTTAGTTACAAGTGTTGTTGGAGTTTGAAGCATGTGGCGCTTGACAGTGGTTAGAAATGCTGCAGAAAGTGTGTTCTTATGCAGAAATACTTGTGAGTGACTGCTTACAGAAGCCCTGTGCTGCTTCTGTCCTTCTGCTGTTTTGTGCCAGAAATCCCTCTTTGAGAGGGGCAAGGAGTCCCTGGAATCAGAGTTCCGCAGCTTGATGACACGACACACCAAGCCGGTTCCACCCATCCTCATCCTGGACCTGATCAGTGGGGATGATGAAATGGAGACGCAGGAGGAGATGTCTCTGGAGCACCTCCCAGAGAGCGTCCTGCATGATATCATCCGCATTTCTGGCTGGCTGGTGGAAAACGGCAGGAATCAAGGTTGGTAGTGCTGCATGTTGTTCCCTTGTAGTTCTGTATCAGGTGGGTGCTCTCCAGCTACTTAACCACGTGTGGCTGAGACCAAAAGTAGGATGTTGAGGGTTGTGTGTAGCACTGCACAGGTAGCCCACCTTCAGGCATGAAGCCTCTGCTCAGGTGCTGCTGTGGCTAGCAACCCATGAGTCATGCTGCTGTTGGTGGCTCACAGCACTAGCACAGCTAGTGACCTTCTTACTGGCACCTTCTAGGTGAGTGGTTCAGTCTCCTTTCAATCACCTTAAGATCCTGCTTTTTTTTACAGCATTTGTAGTGAGGCTGAAGTGATGGTTTGTCAGTTGAACAGAATGATATGGTGGATATGATGAGAGAGCGAGCTGTGGAAATAAAGCACAAACTATCTTAATGCATAGTTTATCCTATAGCAGAAATCCATTTAACTTGATTCTGTAATGCCTTCTGATGGAGCTGCAACTATCTAGTGCTCGGGTATTATAAATGTGCAAGACATTGGTCACTTATTCCTGTTCGGGACCTATTTATGAACATAAGTTTTTGTATTAAATGTGACCAAGGGCAGGGGGAAAGCAGTGCAGAAGACTCTCTTCAGTCAGCACATGTCTCTTCTTTCCTGTTCTGCAGCATCAAAATTGCCTACAGCTTTACGCTCTTTTATTAACTTTTCCTTTGAAAGTGAATGACTTTGTGGACTTGATACAGGAAACCTGTGCTCTCACATACATATAGCTATTAGAATCCCCCCCCACCTCAACGATTTTACTTCTGAGCGGGGATTACCGTGCTTACCAAGCATGACAAACATCTTTAAAAGCTTCTTAAGAATTTTTCTATGATCAAAGGCGACTCCAGCCTATATAGCATATTTTGTTAGTTTGTATTCTGCTTTCAAATTATGAACACCTCATTTAGTTCCTGAGTTCCCTGAAACCTGAGAAGTGTGCAAAGTCTCTCATGCTAGAAACTGAGCACTTGAATTGACAATATCTTCCACAAATGTCTCCCATCAGTTCCACATCTGATGTGCTTTTGGTAGTGGTGTACAGACTCAATGTTCTATGTGGTGGGGGAGCTGGAATGAATACTGCAGGGGAAGGAGAAAGAAGAAAAAGTGTTTGAAGAAAATAGGAGAGACTCTGGGAGGGAAAAACACTTACTTGTGGTCCCATATGAGTGCTAGGTAGTCCCCTCAGGGACACAGTGTTTCAGGAAAGGTTTGGCTTACCATACAGTGTTCCCTGTTTGCTTATAATCTTGTTTCTACCTTGTCTCCTTAGATTTTATGACTGTTTACTTCCAAATCCGCTCTGTCCAGCTTGACCGCTCCATCAAGGGGCTGAAAGACCATTTCCGTAAGAACAGCTCCTCCACTGGGGTGCCATATTCCCCTGCCATTCAGAACAAAAGGAAGGACACCCCCACCAAAAAGCCAATCAAGAGACCAGGTGAGTCCCTGAAGCAGGGGGATCACTGTATTGTGTATCCTCCTGCCTGGGTATCGAACATGTATCTGCAGGCCTTCTCAATGCTGAGGTAGCCTCTGTGTCAAAAATGTGCTTTTAGGACAGGAGCCAGGGTGAGATTTTGGAGATAAGCACCTCTTCTCTGTCCTGGATTCAGCACTGAGACTACAGACTTTTTCTGTCTCTGTTCGTCAAGTCATCAGGTCTGTTCTCCAGGCAATGTAAAGGGAACAGAGGGGCCCTGTATACAGGGAGAGAAAAGGCCATTGCCTTAACAAAGGAGATAAGAGATAAAAAAAGAGACCTGAGCAGGCTATAAAAGGATATGATCTGAGAACACCTGTCCTCAGGCTTGGAATATGGAATATAGGCTGTGCCGCAGCACAGTAGAAAACTCAGATCTGATAAAACATATCATTATTTATGAATAAATTATTATTGTGCTAGGAAATCAAGAACTTGTCAGGAGTTGAGATAGGGACTAGGTAGGTGCCTGCAGAAATGAGATCCAAAGTTGTCTGAAGGGCTGTTAAAGCTTTTGCCCCGGCCTGTCTTTGGAAGAGCTATGAATGTGACTGGTGGGTTATTCCACCTCTCATCATAATGGAGTTTTGCTGCATTTTCTGCAACTGGTGAGGCCGGACACTCTGGTATACTGGAGTGCAGAACTGGAGTTCCTGTCTCTGAAATGTGTCATCTGGTGGGAGCGCAGCCAGAAGGAGGGCCAGCAAACACTAGCTCCCACAGCAGCACAGTGATATTGTCCCTCTGTGTGTCACAGCACCCTGTTGTCTCCTCTGTAACAGTGATGAAAGTCAGAAAAGTTCATATTTCTGGGAGTTTACGTGGCCAATACTCTTCCATCCTAATATTTTTTTTTTCCTGGGTTGTCCAAATGCTCTTACTGGGTTTAGGAAAATAATAAGAAATGTGGGTAGGGACTGGGAATGGATGGAGGTGGGGAAAGGGAGGAAAAGAAATATCCATTTTAATTGTGTTTGTGTTTATTTTTATAATCCTGATGTGAATGCAGTCCTCATCCCAGGTAATGTGTGTCTATGTGTGTATGTGCTGGCCCTGGTGCTCGCTCTCTTCACTTCTGTGTGTGGAGAGGCTTTGCTGGGCCTCTTCTTGCTAAAGCAGAGGGTGTGCCTGGGATATTTGGAGAGGAAGGGCTGCCTGGAGGAGGCTGTGACATCCAGAGATAAGCCCTCTGGTCTTTTAAAATCTATCTGTGCCACTGCTGCTGTGCCCTGGAGCTGTTCGTGAAAGCTGGTGTGGAGTTGCAGCTGGTGAATGCAGTCAGTCTGTGAATTTCAGTAGATTTTGGACCTGACATGGGGAACTCTCATCCCACACTTGGTTTTCCTATGGAGTTTGGCAGGTAGTTATTTGCATAAGATTTTGCCCCTGGTGTTGGGAAACCTGTAGAGGACAATATCCTCCTGCTAAGGAGAACTAGCTATGCTGCAGATGGCAGAAAAGGAATGTTTAAAATTGCTGCTAAGCATGATGGCAATCATTGATGTTCAGCTCCTGAACAGTGGCTTCTGCCCAACAGCATGATTACAATAGGTAAAAATTATTTTTGTGTGGTTCAGTAGCTCACTACTGGGAAGATGCCAGATGGGGATCTGTCGTTGAGCCATGGGGAACTTGGATTGTGGGTGCTTCGGATTTGGTCCACAGTTCTCAGTTACTGCCTGATACTGAAAAGATCCCTGGATTTTGATTGCTTTGAAGTCAGCATGGTCACCAAATGTTTCTGAGTAGCCTGTCAAATGGTAACATTCCCCCTGTGCTCTTGGTAAATAGTCAGAGATAAAGGAAGATTTTTTTTTTTTTATGGGCAGGTTAAAAGAAGTCACTTTTTTAATGAGTCTCATATCTTGGATGCTCACATAGAGAGTCCAGAAAGGAGCCCGCACATTTGAGAGCACAAGCATTTGTTCCCTGCAAACAGGACTCCTCCAAAATGGATGCATTTGGGCATCCAAAATAACTTGTCATGATGAACGTCTTGGCTGTAGATTTGCCAGGAGATTTTCACATCTTTTTGCCCAGTTTAATTGGAGTCTGAGATGGGCCAGGTAGAAGGCACAGAGCGTGGTCTGAATGCACTTACAGAACTGACAGTGTATGAAGGAAAGAACATTTTAAATGATCAATTGGGGTATTGTTCATCTCAAGAAAAAATAGCGGCTAATTTGTCTCCAATCTTCCGTGAACAAAGACAGAGAACCAGACTGTAGCTCTTGAAGGACAGGGGTGGTTAAACCTCATACACCAGCCATCTCTTATGGCTACGAAATTGTACTTAAGTGAAATTTAAGTGGAGGGGGAAAAAATAGTCTTTGAGCAGAGATTCACCGTTTTTTCTGCAGTTCCATCAACTTTCAAGGGCAGCTCTTGAGGTGGAGGTCTTACACTCTCTTCGCACTGGCACAGTGGCCCTCTTCACAGCAATATTCATCTGGTGGTGGTTGATTCCCCTGGTTTTAGCCTTTGTTCAGTTATGGACAAAGAAATCTTTTTCTGTGCTACTGCTTCAGTAAGGAAAGTCAAGTTCTGCCGATTTCGGTTTCAGACAAGGGGGTTTTCTCACAGTTCCAAGTGAGTTGATTTCCTTAGTCCTTAAGGAAGAATATCCCAGTGTACACCCCGATGCAGACTTTAACCTGTTGCAAGGGATAAATAACAAACTAAATCTGATGTGCTATAACTTGTTTACCCACCAAGCAAAGCACAAAAGAGGTTATAGCTAAAGGGAAGGTGAGGTATTATAGGGACAGGGTAACAAGGCAGAGACCTCCCCCCCCTCCCCCAGGTACTGTGTTGGATTCTGGAGAGCATGCTCCATATCTATGTGCTGTTTCAGAGGGTCTTCATCTCTCTGTTATTGTTTTATTTGGTGGTGTACCCTGTATCATCTCCTGCTGTTACAGCATGTGGCTGAAAAGTCTGACTGCTGGAGATGCTTCTAAAGCAGAGTTGTCTCCTCTTAAATGGAACTTGACAAGTCAAGTTGAACTGATGAAGCAGTCTGTGGGGTCGTCTTTTTTTTTTTTTAGTAGTTTGCTGTTTGAAATGTCAGCAGTCTGTCTCGGAGGGCAAACGTATTCAGATTCCCAAATCGTCCTGCTGCAAACATATGCACGTAAAATACTACTTCTTTGTGATGCCTGTAGACCTAGTGCTCTTTTGTTGGCTTGAGAGCAGCACATAGCTCAGAAGCTCTGCCTTGCCAGGGAAGGATAGGGCCAGATGATGCTGGTAGAGGCACCCAGTCTGGCTGCCTACAAGCAAAAGCCAGAGAGCTTTAACCAGTCTTATACAGACTCCTGCAGCTGGTGCTTATGAAAAGAGGATACCTTGCCCTTCTGCTTGGTTAGAAAACTGCCTAATGGAAAAGAGAAACAGGAGAACAATGTGCAATTGGAAAACTGTGCCTCATGCATGCCCCAAAGCCACTTTCTTTAACAACTGGGCCACAGGAGCAAAAAATTCAGGTGTGTTTTGACATTTGGGGGTTTTTGGGGCTCTCTTAAAGCTATAGGGGAGCCCTTCTCCAGTTTACCTAATGCTCCAGTTTACCTAGTGGTGAGGCGCTACCTGAAGGCAGGCTGTGGAGTCTTTGTGTGGCAGAATAAAGAGCCTGTTCCTGCTTCCCGCTTCCCATATTGATCACTGCCTAGCTTGAATGTGATGTTTTCATTAGTAGCTGAAACGCAGTCCCATTTGGTTTGCGAGCTGCCTAATAGGGGAAAACAATCATGGAACAAAAGCATTTGGCTTCCACTAGAATCCATTAAAGCCTAATTACAATGCTAAGTAAGAGGGATACAGCAGCACTGAAGTGAAGCCCATGAACGCTGAACACTTGGTGTGTGTCAGTGTAAACACAGGTAATTGTACTTATGCAAATAAAATGCAGCAGAGGCTTTCAGCTCTCATTTGAGGAAAAAAAAAAACACCTGTCAGGGGTGGGCTGCGGAGATGTGTGCTGCATACCTGTGAAGCGAGATACTGTTGACAGCAGCAGCAGTTGTACTGGCTGTTTGGTTTTCACACCAATGTATCCTCTTTTTTCCTTCTTTTGTTTTTCCCTTCCCCCTGGATGCTTGAAAGTGGGAAAGATGAAAGAACTGGTAGAAGAACAGTACCTGGGTTGAGCTGCTGGGCCATGGTAACAGCAGTGAGAGCAAGCTTAGTGCACCTCTCCAGAGCTTGCTACAGCCCTGCTTGCTCAGAGGAACTTGCTGTTGCGCCCAAGCTCTTAAGGTTTCTGAAAGTAGCTAAGAATAAAGTGGAAGTGTTGGGTGTGAAGAGCATCGGGAAGCTTGGAAGAAAAGGCATAGCCCTCTCATTGGATCATATGGCAGAAGCTAGGAGCAAACGCAACAGCACAGCAAAGGTGTAAGTCTTCCCACCTCCCTGGTGAGGGTCTAGAGGGGAGAAGTTTCCTGCTAGAAGAATGTGCTTTACAGATACTATTTTTTTTCTTTAAGTGATTGAGAACACTCTGAACTGGTAGAAAAAAAATGTTGCCGGTGAAACATTACACTTTAGGAACCATGCTCTGTTATTTAGTAAGTGCACCAGGTTAAGGCAGCTTGGTAATTCAGTGGGAACTTCTCTCTCCTGCTTTCCCCCATTAGAGATGCACTGCCTGGGGGACTTGAAGTTTCCTTCCCCCTGCTGTATATCCCTTTATGGGATGAAGCTGTCCTGCACCCCAGTGCTGTTCTGCAGCAGTGTATATTTGGACTTCCCCTCAGGATAGTGGTCCTCAGCATTTGGGCAGCCAAAACTCATTTCCAGGTTGTCCTGTGGCTTACAATTATTAGTGGAAGTAGGGATTTTCTGCATGTTTGAAGTATTTATTACTTTGAAGTGGAAGAACAATTCTTAATTTTGGCAGCAGCATTTTTATTTCTTGGATCCTTCATTTACTCAGCCCTGTTCTGTTTCATCTGGGTCTCCTATAGAAACTCCTTTTACCTTCCCAAAACTTTCTGTTCCCTGTTGTGCAGGCAACAGCAAAGCTCTGCTGTGAGAGGGTGTCCATGTGCTTGTGATAATTGTAGCTTGTTGCATGACTACTAACCTTTTAATGTGGAAACAGTGCTTAGTCTTCAGTTGTCACATTAATGCTTTGTTTTGTGCTTTCTAGCTGTATATCCAGCACTGGCTTTTGTTCAGTTCTGTCTGTTTTTTGTGTGTGTTAAGTATAAATCTCTTAACCCAGTGTTATTTTTTTTTCCATGGTTTTAATTGATTTGCAGTTCCTTAGAAGAGAAGTGTCTTGGGGATTAGGGTGACTTAATGAGTGTTAGACATGGGTGGGCAGCATCCATTATTCTATGATTCCTGCGATGGGAATTACTGTCTGGAGCCCAGAGGTTGTCACCCTCTTATCGCTTCCTGTAACGCCAGAGATCATTCCTTGTCTTGGCTGTGGGGCTCCTTATGGGTCTATATTGAGCATGCTCAGAAAAATATCACTCAGAAAGGCACCTCTTTCTGCAGCTCTAACCAAGCAGCTGCAATTATGGCTCTGGGGAGCAGGCAGCGTGTTGCCGGCCAGGAATTGTCCTTATTGCAAAGCCCTGCTTCCACAGCTCAGGAAAAGCAACAAACCTTGTACAATTGGTTGCAGACCGGCTTAAATAAACTCATTACAGAGAAGGGTGCTTCGTGGCTTCCCTTCTTTGATCATGTTTTCTCACCCAACCATACCACCTCACCAAACTGAGCAGTCCCAGATTCTGTAACTGGAATTCTGGCTGGAATTCTCTCAAAGCAGGGAAACAGTCTGGAAATGCCATTGTATCTGCACACTTGGACATGAGTTTGGGGTTCACATTCCTGTACTGAGCATGCTCATTGGTGCCCAGCATCCTCTTGCTGGGCCCAGGTGACTTGCTGGTGGAGGGCTGGTGTTCTGGGTTTGTTTTCTTTCACTCATTTTCTAGGTCTTCTTGTCTCTTCTCTCTGGCTCTGGTGACAGGCACGATCCGTAAGGCTCAGAACCTTCTGAAACAGTACTCTCAGCATGGTCTAGATGGGAAAAAGGGGGCCTCTAACCTCATTCCTATGGAAGGTAATCACAGCTCTAGCTACTTTACCCTCAACTTTCTCTGTGTATCAGCCTTGCTTTTCCAGGTGGGACTTCCATTAGCCTAGTGCTTGGTGCACAGCATTGGAGAGGGATGGCTGTCCTTGGGGAACCAAGGAGTTGCTGGAGGACCAAATTATTTTTCTGAATTTAGTGTCTGAATTTCAAAGTCTCCATAAACATGAGTATAGGTGGAGAGGAGTGTTACCATAAAGCAGTTGGCCCACCATAGCCACCTGGCTAATGGAAGCTCTGCTCTGATGACATCTGCTTGTGGTGTTTCTGTTGTCTTTTTCTTTTTGCCTGGACTTTGAGACATTTGTTTCCTAGTAACCTTTCCAAACCTGATGCTGAAGTGTCAGACCACACCTAGCTCAGTACATCACGCCTGTACATCTTCCTTGTGGAGACCTACCTCAATGGTCATCTTCCATATTCTGATGTCCTCTGCTCATAGAGGTTGTACCAGATAAGGGAGAGAGGTCACTTGCTTCAAAGCATCTGTAAGAGCTTTCTGCCTCCTGCTGTGTATGCATCCACAGTAGATCTCTTCAGCACCTGCATTGTAGTCTACTAAATCCCAGATGGTGACTAGCATCACTCGTTTGGGGGAAAAAATTTCTCGTGCTGAGCAGGAGATAGGCTTTTGAGTTTGAATTTGTAACAGTTGTGGGTACAAATTGGACTTTTGGCGCCTGCTATCCCATCCAGAACTTATGGCAGAAGGTTCAAGGGACTCCTGTGGCCTAACAAATGATTTAACTCACACTTCTCATCAGGTTTCAAAAGGTTGCTACACTGCATAGCCCAACAAAGGGATTTGGTCAGGT
>NW_009259586.1:3650835-3664287 GCF_000687185.1 Egretta garzetta
CCAGCCAGTGTGAGCATCCATGCTGTAACCACCCTGGATAAATTGCGCCTTCTGTTTGTGCCGGCTGACATCTCACTAGGTCATGAGCATGATTTACGAGTTAAACACCTTTCCGATACCCTGAGCGACAAGCATGGGCCGGCTGCTGGTAAGTACCATGTTGTCACTTCATAACAAGCTGGCTAACATCCCTTCTTTTCAGCATGTTTCACAGTAGTTTTGTAGCCAGTGGCTGTTCATCTACATGGGCAGTCCTGGAGCATGGGCCTTCTCTGGTTAAGAAGCTCTGGCTCTTCTCAGTAGAATTCACTCCTACTAATCACACGCACCCCAAGCCCTCAAACAGGGAACCCCAACTTTGTCCAACCAAAGACTGGTGGTCACCATGCTGAGGGGCACTTTCCTATAGGTAGCTACTGGCTTGTTTGGTGCTGAAGTGAAGCAGGCAGGAAAGGGGTCACAAGCGTCATGCAGTACAGTGGGCCACTCCACCGTAAGCAGTCTGTAAAACCGCATCACATTTGTGTGTCCCCTGCTGACCATAACTCTTTAAAGATCAACCTGAGGGACCTGTCAGTGCAGGGAAGAATTGGTTCTTTCTCCATCAAAAGTTGCAGATGTTGCTGGGAGGAGAGAAGTGGCAGCAGCAGCCCATGGCTTAGAGAAGGCCTCTCTGTGTAATCTCACTGTCTTGTAGTGGTTACTACAGGGGTCTGAGTAATGCAGGATGGTATGAGTCTGTCTGTGGCTTGTGTCTGTCCTGCTGACACATCCAGCTAGTGGTTGGCATGAGTTGGTGCGGGCCTTTATATCCTATTGGCACTTCTCATGCCTACCACCTAGGTTCTTTGATGGATCTTTGTCTGAGACATTGGTATGCTAGGACTCGAATATTTGCATTTGTATGCAGCATTGTGTGGCAGAGAGCTCACCTAGCTGTGCTGATATTCCTGCTTCATAGGATTTGAATGTTCATCTACCTGTTTTTTATCTTCTGTTTCTGCCTGTGGGAAGAGGCTGCCTTCCAGGACAGCCTTGATTTCCTAGAAATGTTGATGCAAAATGGCAGTTCTTCATCCGCATGATGGATGGAGATAAAGAATTCTAAAAATAGGAGCAGAGATGTTGAATAATTCACCTCAGACCTTCCTGAGTTTAGTACTCTATGTGCAAGCCCTTGATTAAATTTAGTCTGTATCCCAGAAGAGCTCCAAACTTACCTTCTGTCATGAGGCTGAACAGAGCTGGCGTCCTGATGTGTCTGTTTCCAGAATGGCAGATGACTTTGCATGCCTCCTGCAGGGTATGCATAGCTTCCCATGCACAAACCCAGGGGGCAGGTTTGGTGAGAAGATGACTCTTGTTCTCACACAAGGATGGGTGCAAAGCCAGAACTGCCTTTTCCAGAAGAACCTTGTGCTCCTTGTGTAAACCAAGGCCTTGGAGTGAGCAGAGCTGCTGGAAGTTCAATGTGAATTTCATTCTCTCTTAAAGCCATCTTGCCCTTACAGGGAGGGATGATGTCTTCGACATCGAGATTGATGCATACATTCACTGCGTTAGTGCCTTCGTCAAACTGGCCCAGAGTGAATACCAGCTACTGACAGAAATTGTCCCGGAGCACCACCAGAAGAAGACCTTTGATTCTCTCATCCAGGTCAGTTGAGCCTCTCTGCTTGGCTTCTCTTGTAAAGGATACACTCAAAGTCTTCTTCCCTTCCTCTTCATTGTGAGGATGTGAATTTCACCAGCTGCTGTGGGTGCCCAAGAGCCCCACCACTACTAGGGTTGTCCTCCAGGACCTGTGTACAGACCTGGGGCCTGCACAGACCCTGGAGAACATGTGTTCAGAGTCAATCACTGGGTACTGCAAATGATCCATCAGCTAAATTGGCATCCCTCATGAGTATCCTGCATTGAACCCCTTTTGCTGCGTGGGCAAAAGTCATGCTGCTTCCTTCTGACTCTCTGGCTTTGTTACAGGAGTCATTAGACAACTTGATCATGGAGGGGGATAACATTGTCTCAGCTGCCCGGAAAGCCATCATCCGACACGACTATTCAGCTGTGCTCACAATCTTCCCCATCCTTAAGCATCTTAAGCAGATGAAGCCAGAATTTGACCAGGTCTTGCAGGTAAGCGTGATGGGATTGGAGAGGGTCCTGTGGCTTGTGTGATCTGGAGAACTTTTTGAAAGGGATTATCACAGTGGCTTTGAACAAAGCTGTGCTGCTTCTGTCGTCTAGCATGGGCTGGAAGTGACACAAATGCAGCTTGTTCCTTTCTGTGATGGTGAACCAGCAACTCGGCATCTGTCACCAACGGTTCTTTTCAGTTCAAGTCATGACCCAGTGATGGACTGTCTACATTATTCTGTTGTCTACAAGGCCTCTGAGGTGTTTCATCTCTGATACTGCTGAGTTTAGTTTAGACTGTGCTCACTGACATCTGGAAGATGGGCTGCTCTGAGGAGAGCCTGCTTGGACTGTGCCACACAGTTAATCAGGTATCAAATATGGAATCCAGGTTTAGCAAGGGTTCTTTCCATCTGCTTCCAGTTGGTGACTGATGCACCAACCTCCTGTATCAGGTACTGCATAAGAGGAAACGTGAGGTGGCAAGTCCGCGTCACTGTTAGGGTCATAACGTCTTCCCGTTCTGGCTGGCAGAAGAATGCAGGATTTCACTTGTTGATGGTGCTGTAAATATTCTCCTGGCAGATGAGGAACTGAGAATGAGATGCTGGGGTGGGGGATCAGGGAGGGCAGGTGCTGGATGAAAGTTCAGATACTGTTTGTTTTCCTTCTCTGATCTGTTATGGAACTATTCCAGGGAACTGCAGCAGGTACTAAGAACAAACTGCCAGGACTGATCACTTCCATGGAGACCACTGGTGCAAAGGCACTGGAAGAGTTTGCAGACAACATTAAGGTAGGATTCTCCTCAATGTTCTCTCTGGCAAGACCAACAGGCTCGGAAGAGTGTTTTTCTGAGCAGAACCCCTAGTTTAGCTTTCAGCTTTCCGTGAGACCATGTAGTTTCTGACTCTAAAAGCAGGAGCTTGCTGGATTGCTTTGGACAGTCAACTGCCAATATCAAAAGCTTGGTGCTGATTTCAAGTACAGGAGGCCTCTGCCTAAGACCCTTAACAGGCATACTACAGATAATTTGACATGAGCTTCCAGGCCTCTGCAGATGTCATGTCAATTTCACAATTTAATACTATTTGAAAAGAAATGAAAATTTCAGACTTGAAAAGTTTTGGAGGACTCATGTTAAACTGTCCCTGTGGAAGGTGGGCTTGGTGAATGCACTGCCCCGTAGGTGAGCTGAACATTTGATGGTCACATGCTGAAGAAACCCGTGTGGTTCTGAGCTGCTGGTGCATAGGAGCTCTGGTTTCTGAGCACCAGGAGGTGGCACTGCAAGAGCCAGGTCTGAGGATGTTGAGAGAGGCTGAACAAACAAGCCTACAGCTCAATTGCGTTGTATTGTAGGTGCCTTCAATTTCCTTACATGCTCACCTTATGTCTCTCTCTTCCCTTCTTAGAATGATCCGGACAAGGAATATAACATGCCAAAAGATGGGACAGTTCATGAACTCACCAGCAACGTATGTGATGATGATTTGAACCATCCTTTGTGGAAAAACAGCTTCCAAAGAGGTTTTAAAAAGAGCAGTAGGGAAATTTAAGTTAAGCTGTCTTGGTATTGGAAGGGCAATTAACTGGCTTCCATGGAGAAATTAGCTAGTTGCCCTCATTAAGCTATGATGTGGCTGTGTGGGTAAAAACCCAGCAACTCAAAGGAGTGTAGTGATTTGTTTCTTGAAGGCTTTTAAGTGTGTGTGGGGGGACAGGGCAAATTGTCCTTCATGATCCTTAATAGCAGAGCACAGGAGACGTACTGTCGGTTCCTCATAACTTCCCTCCCTTGCTTCCAGGCCATCCTTTTCCTACAGCAATTGTTGGATTTCCAGGAGACGGCAGGTGCCATGCTGGCATCGCAAGGTACATACATGCATGGGGTTTGTTTGGGCATGCAGTTCATTCCCCAAATTGTCTGGATGTCTTCCCTAAAAAGATCAAACCTCAACATGCACTGTGAGCTTGTTCTCCTCCTGTCCTTCACCCTGCGGTTTGTCTTGTCCTCTGATCTGCCATGACTACGTAGTTGGTTATCTGGAGAACACACCAAGGGATGCAGAGAGTTTCCCTGCTGGCCTTCCACACTTGCTCCTCTCAGGTACTTTTGGAATGACGTTTATTGCTGATGTGCCCTGTGGTATCAAGAGAGGAGGCTTTAGTCATTTAGCTTCAAATCTGACACTGGGCTGGTCCTTTGTGACTGTACTGGAGTGAGGGTGGTTGGTCCAGCTGAGTTAGCTTTAGTTAGGCTGTGTGTTGATAAATTGCTGCCTTTCTCTGCCACATCCTCTGGTCAGAGTATAACAGCAGCAGTGAGAATATTGTCTTCTGCATCCCCCAAGCTGGGACTCCAGACCTATTCATGTGCTACATGCCCTAATAGAGAGAAAAGTTCTAGCTCTGCTCTCCAGGATGCTAAAGAGACTAATTCCAGAAAGAAATACATAGATCAGAGGCTGAGAGCTGCTGCCTTATGTAACGACATGCTGCTGCATATCAGCTAGAGTGTGATTCTTGGTTCTGTGCAGAGCAGCAGCTCCTAGCTCTCTAGAGAGCCCTCATCCGTGGCAGAGCTCATGCTTTTAAATAAGTTGGAATAGAGGAGGCTGGAGGGGTGGAGAACTAGATATTCAGGGGGTGCAGGGACCTGAGGAGGTGTGGGCCACTAGCTGGTGTTTGGAGAGGGCTAGGAGTAGAGGAAGGGGGAAGCTCACAGCTGCCTCCAGACTTTTATCTGCAATTTCTGCTTGGAAAATTCTGACAGTTCTAAATTAACTCAAGCTAGGATGTCTCTGCTTCTTGCCACATTTCCTCTAGCCACTGCCTTGTGCCCTCTCCGCTTGCAAGCTCCATGTGCTCAGAGCCTCCTGGGCTCCTTTGCTGAAGAGGTGGTCTGAGTTTTTCTTCTCTGGGAAACCAACTGTTTCCCCTGTCCTTGCTTGAATGGTGATGTTAGCAGTATTGTTTCAAAGTCCTGAGATGTCATGCAGTAGAGATTTGTCATAGGAGCTGATTCAAAAGGTAGCCTAGGCTTTTTTATTTTTTTATATTGGTTATATAACAAAATGGGTTCATATCCATGACACACAAGCCGTTTCCTTCTTAATTGTAGCTGGTTGTCCCATCAGGTATAGAGGGATCCTGCTGTGTAAAGACAGCTTGAGAAAAATGCCTCTTTGCAGTCTGTTCAATTATTAAAGCTTGAAGTCAGTGTAATTGTAAGAGATCTGGTAACTTGGGCTGATGTGTAGTACCTCAGAGCCATGTGTGAGGTGACCTACAAGCCAGGTATTGTCATTTGTGTTCTCTCTGCCTGCAGTCAGGCCTTAGGGACCATCTGCTGCCAGATGCTCCCTGCTTTCTGCCAGTGTTGTTCTCATGCAGAAACAGCTCTATCCCTTGCTCCAAAAGCTAGGCCTGGCCCAACAAGGGGCACCCACACAGCGCAGAGCTGTTCTCACTTTGAGTGATGCTGGTTACTGAATGTTGGTGAAATTGTGGTCTCTGTCTGGCTGTGGACCTGACATCACCCTAGACGGAGCATCACCAGATCAGAGGTGATTGTGTCAGTGGAGTTTAAGGGGGGAGTTGCTTCTGCGAACAGAGGCATCTGCTTTGGGATGGTGACTTGCCCCCAAGGGTGCCTCTCTAATGATAGCTTCCAGTTGCTAGCTCCGGTGTGAGTGTCCGGAGTTGGGTGAGAGAACCCCACCAGTGATCCCAAGTGATGGGAAATACATGCAGTTTTTTCTGCGACATTTGCCTCAAGCAGTAGCAAAGTTAAATGCAGTGATGCCAATCCCTTGGTCTTGCCCACTGAACGGCTCTGTAGGGCCCTGTATAGCCATGCAGGGATGCTAAAGTGCAGAGTGAGGGTGGGATGGCTTTGCTCAGGTTCTTGGGAACATTATATGGGCTGTGCGGTTCATTTCAAGGACCAGTAAACTGCTGCTGGCATGAGGGGAAGCTTTCCTTTGCCTGGAAATTGGGTTTTGAACTGATTTGGAATGAGGTGTCTTGCTAAACACGAACAATGACAATACAAACAAAATGACTTTAACAGGGGAAGGAGGTTAGACTCTGCCGTTCCTCTGTGATCTCCACTCTGTGGCCTTGGAGGGTGTCCTGCCTGCTCTGTGTAGCTGTCTATGGCTGCTCTGTGTTAATATCTGCTTTGTTCTTGAAGGGATGGCGGTCTCTAACCTGTCTTTTTGCACTTTGCGTTTCTTTTTCTCTCTCCTCCCTCCCCTTTTCTCTCTGCTCTGCCTAATCTTTGTAGTTCTTGGGGACACATACAATATTCCTTTAGATCCCAGAGGTAAGCAGACTTACCCACACGTACCTGTTCATATTGCCTCGGACTCTGGTGATGTATGTTAATTCTTTATCCTCCAGGCGTGGTAAATAAATTAACACATAACTGAAAAGGGAAAAAGGGGAGGGTAAGTAACTCTTGCCAGTGGGCTGGAGAGAATAGGGAGGGCTTGTCACCAGCAGACAATGAGGGATGCCACATGAGCTGAAACAGGCTAAAGACACTCTGATGGCACTGAATCTCTTTGGCACGGGTAGCAAATTGGCCCAGCTGGTATCATGCTTTATCCTGTGTGCACTCGGCTCCTTATTGTCCAACTCCCAGCAACAGGAGCCTCGAAGCCTTTCCCATGGGGTGCTTATGAACTTGGACCACCCGAGCTAGGCCCGGCTGCCAAACTCTCTGGTGGGGGGAGGAGGAGATAGCCACCCCACGTGTCCCGTGGGACCCATGCCCACAAGCCCTTGAGGGCAGAAAGCCATCTCTTATGCACAGACAGAGGAACGTGTGCCAGCCCAGAGTCATTGCTTGTAAGGGCAGGCTCCCATGCTGGTGCAGTCCCTTGTACAGAGCCAAGCCAGGCCCTATCAGCAACCATGGGGATGGCTGAAACTTTCCAGAGCCCTTCTGCTTGTTTCAATTACCGTTGTGTGCCTGCTGTTAACAGCTCCAGCTCATTTGTTCTCTGATTGCCAATTTCTAGTGCTTACAAACCCTTTTCAGGTGGTGGGGGAAGCATGGGGAGGATCAGTTTAATGACTCTATTTCTGATCAAGAGGATGTCCTGTGAGTGCTAGGAAGGAGAGGAAAGATTTCTGCTGGGGTGCACAGCACTTGATGCAGATACAAGGATTGAGGGGTGCAGAGCACTTCCACCCTCACCCTCGGTAAGCTGCTGACAATCGGCACTGAAGCAGGGAGCTCTGCACTAATTCCATAGCAACAGGGACGAGGCTTGTTTGAATAGAGGCAGGCTGATCACACATACCCCCCTTCCCCATGGCATGTTAACTGGCCTAAGATTCTTTTTCTTTTCAGAGACCAGCTCTTCAGCTATTAGTTAAAATAACCTGCACACCTTCCCATTTCTGCTCCATTGGCTGTCCTTCACTTAGCTCGTTTTTGGTTGAAGAGCACAGGCTGTGTCTCTTACTCCATGTGATCTTTACATGTTTGAGCTGGAGTCCGATGGGAGGGATGGAAAAAAGGGTCAAACTGGTAGTTTCAGACTGTTACAATTAGACCAGACAAAGCACAGTGCAGCAGCTCACTGTGCTGCAGAGCTTTTGTCATCACTTGCCTGTCCTTCACTTAGCTCGTTTTTGGTTGAAGAGCACAGGCTGTGTCTCTTACTCCATGTGATCTTTACATGTTTGAGCTGGAGTCCGATGGGAGGGATGGAAAAAAGGGTCAAACTGGTAGTTTCAGACTGTTACAATTAGACCAGACAAAGCACAGTGCAGCAGCTCACTGTGCTGCAGAGCTTTTGTCATCACTTGCCTTGAACCATTCTCACCCAGTGCTTTGCACTTTCAACCCCACAGAGGCTCTGTGCTGCCAAAGGGGCTCTGTAAAATCTCAATCTTGAGTTTAACAGTAAGATCGTGAGATGAGTTCATGGTACTGCCTTGTGATGATCCATTACAACGGGGATCAGGTCCTTTGGCTACTTTGAGATCAGAGCCTGCGTCACGATCAGGCTGTGATTGCCCATGCTGCTCATAATTATTCTGAACACAGAACACAACTGTATTGCCAGTTGCAACAAAGGCACTGGTTTGCAGAGAGGTTTTGGTGACTCGCTGCAGAAAGATCTGCGTAAGCTGTGTAGGATTAAGTACAAGCAATCGTACCCTTGTCTGCACACGCAGCTGAGGCTGTGCTGTTCACTTCGTTGTGGGCCTACAGCAACAGTGCAGAGCACTCGCTTTGGATTCTCAGTGATGAGAAGTTTCAGTACAACCCTTTTTGTTTTTCCCTCTTTAAGGCAAAGTGCTGGGCAACTTGCAGCTTAACCTTCTTAGTAAATCCAAGGTTTATGAAGATCCAGCTTTGAGTGCCATTTTTCTGCACAACAACTACAACTACATTCTGAAGTCTCTGGAGAAGTAAGTGTGTATGGGGGTAAATCTCCCTGAAGTCCGGGCTGATTCTAAGCATGGTTTTGGAGCAGAGCTCTGCATTGAGTGCATTTACTTGCCGGCCTGTCTCATCTCTGCTCTTGCTTTCATTCTTGAAACTGCCCTTTTGAAAGCATTGCACTGTTATAAACATCGCATTACACGAGAGTGAAGATAAAGGCATCAGAGATGCCTTGGGTTGTAGAGAATCCTTTGATCCTGGGGAGAACTGAGGACATGGCTTTGGAAAGTAACTTGGAGTAGCTTCTGTCTCCCAGTTTGTGCATTTGAAGGTCCCTTTTATTTTGTAAAGGGCAGAAAAGAACTTGTTGGTAGGGGCTTGAAATGTTGCTGTCCTGCTAGCAGCTCTGAGAGCAGCTGGCTCAGGTGCTTCCTTGGGTTTTCTGTTCTTCCAGGTCTGAGCTGATCCAGTTGGTAGCTGTGACACAGAAGACAGCTGAGAGATCTTACCGGGAGCTCATTGAACAGCAGATCCAGACATACCAGCGCAGGTCAGGTGACATCCTCTGTTCTTCCCTTAGTTTTGTCAGTTTGAGAGGTCCTTGGGGTCAGTGCTGCTGGAGCAGTGGGAGAGATTAACCAAAAGCAGAAACTTGTCTAAAACCAAAGCCAAGTATTTTGGTTTCCAAGCAATTCATCTAACTTGGGAAGGGGGTCACTGTGGAAAGTTTTGGGGTGTGTATTGTCTGGGTGGCCTTTGGGTCATGAGTGAAGATGTAGATGCTCTGGTGAGGCATGAGTAACTCCTCTTTGCCTCTTCTCTCATTTCATATGCAGCTGGTTGAAGGTGACAGATTACATCTTGGAGAGAAACCTGCCTGTCTTTCAACCAGGAGTGAAGGTGAGAGGATGGGCGAGGATGGCTTTGAGACAGTAGAAATTGCCAGAAACATATTCTCCTTTGTCATATTAAACAATACCCAGAAACCTTCTTTATATCTCATGCCAGTATTGCTCTGCAGAGCAAATACTGTGGCTGGGACTGTTCTAATCTCCCCTGCCCCAGATTCATACAAGTCTTTCAATCTCTGCCTCCATTCTTATTTTTTCACCTGAGCAGATGCTTCTATTTTGGATTTGCAAAACCCTGAGACCTTCCCTTAGAAAGGGCTGGAAGCATAAAGAAATCTATTTTTATGGCTGTTCTGGTTGAAAATTACCCTCGTTAAACTTACTTCAGATGAAAGGCAATTGTTGGATGTAGGGTGTGCTGCTCACTGCAGCTTTCTCTCCTCTCTGCTTTAGGAAAGGGAATTCAAGCCAAGTAGGTAGGATATTATTTGGGTTGGATGGGGAATTGGGGGAAAACACTGATGTTGGAAATTTATTTTAGATTAAAATTTAGTATTTTTTTTTTTTTTAGATTTAAATTTATTTTAGATGAAATAAAATCCTTTCCCTCCTTATTGCAGCTCAAGGATAAGGAGAGGCAGATGATAAAGGAGCGCTTTAAGGTAAGGAGGTGTTAGATGGCATAAGAACATGCCCTAGTTGACTGGGACAGACAGGCAGTCCAAAAATCTGCCTCAGGAGACCTGTCTGGTGATGGTCAGCAGAGGAGGGAAAGAACATCAGACTCAGTAAAGACATGACTGCAGACAGATCACTCACCGAGTTTTACTTTGGACAGGGTTTTAATGATGGGCTGGAGGAGCTGTGTAAGATCCAGAAGGCCTGGGCAATCCCAGACATGGAGCAACGGGACAAAATCCGCCGGGCACAGAAAAACATTGTGAAAGAGACCTATGGTGCCTTCCTGAACAGGTGATGACTTCTTGCAATGTTACCCTCTCTTCTTTGGATTTACTGAGGCCTTTTGGGGCCTAGAGTAGCCTGAGCTGAGGCACTTTTCTACTGTCCTGTCTTAGCTTCTCTGCCTTGCACACTAAAACATCCCCAAGCTGAACTCCACTAGTTGTGAACGTCTGCTGTCACTCTGATTCCTTGGTCAGGGTGAGTGCAGATGTTCCAGCCAGCGCAAAGCTCTGAGCCACCCTGGGCTATTTGGGTAAAGCTCAGGAGACCAGTTGTGACCAGGTCCCTTGCTCCCTATGAGATACCCAAGTGGGGTGTGCTGGAGTGGAGCTGATTTGTGACAGAGGAGGGGCCAGTGGGTCTCTGCTGTCTTCAAGTCGTGTGTCACCTGGGGGCTGTCTTCCTTTGCAGATATGGCAATGTGCCCTTCACCAAGAACCCTGAGAAGTATATCAAATACCAAGTTGACCAGGTGGGGGAGATGATCGAGAAGCTGTTTGACACGTCGGCATAAATCTCCAGCTGTTGTGTACTCTCCAGCTGCCAAGTACAAGTCTGCACTCTCTCAGCAACCGTTAGGACCCCCTTCCCTTCTCCCCTGCCCCATTGTGGTGGGCAGGGTGTTAAACCTGTATTTATCAGATTTATAAACCTGTGGAAACACTACCTCCTGGCTGTCTTTGCTGCCTTCTGTGGAGCTGGAGCAAAGGCTGCTGTGTGGGCTCTTATGTTTGCGCATCTTCAGGCCTGGGTATAAATTTTAATGCTCTGGTGTGCAGCAGACATGGTGAGTGCATTTAAAAAATAAAACAACCCAAAAACAATAACAAAAAAACCCCCCAAATTAAAAAAAACCAAAACAAAACCACAAAAAAACCCCAAACCACCACCTTGTGGGTACTGCCCTTCTGTTAAAGACAGGAGGCTGTAAGTTCCAAATGGTGCTGCCTGCTTCCCTGATGGGTTTTGGTAATCTCAGATCTGTAGGATCCCAAAGGATTTTCAGATTGTCACGCTTACCTGTTACTTAGTTCAGTGATGGGGTGAGATGCTGATGCTGTGGCATGGAGGTGCCTGGCAGGCCTGTGGACTAGTTACGTACAGGGGATGTTTTACCCCAAAGTTTCATGAGCCGCCCCAGTAGCGCTTCTCCCTCCTGTGTGAGGCAATGGGGTGATGGCAGGCTGGAGTCACAACAGAGCAGTGAGAACCAGAGGGAGCTCCATGGCATCCTGACTGGTTGCTGCTCCTCACTGACCTGAGGCAGAGCATGTGTAGAAGTGTCCCCATACTGATTTCTGCAAGGCACCTTCTTCCCATCCCTGTTTTTCTTTGTCTCCCGTGTTGTTAAATCTGATGCATCTCTTTCCTGCAAGCAGCCAAGTCTGTTTCCTGCATTTAACCCATGGGCATCACATGAGAAGCAAGTGCTACTGACTCCCATGTGCCTTGGAGTGATACTGGCAGGCTTTGATGCAGGAGCTGGACTCTGCCATCTTCGCACCAAGGCCTTTGAGAGCTGTGGAGCGCGTATGTTGTTTCTGTGGTTTCTGGCCAGGCACCTCCTGCTCCTACCTTGCTCCCTCCTGCTGCTTGCTCTATTGTGGGATCTTCTCCATTATTTGCCCATGGTAACACCTGAAATACGGGGTTTCCATAGAGCTAGGAGCACTTGCAATAGCTGGTACTTTGCAATTTGGAGCAAATCCATTATTCACCTGAGCCTGTGTTTACAGGAGTGAATGTATGCCGGTGGCTAATTAGCCCGGCAGTGGAAGAGCTGTTGTGTCGCTCTCCGGGGCACTGCAAATGGAGCACGGGGATGGCAGAAATGTGGAGAGCTGTGGTTTAATCCTTCTGCTGTTGCACATCCACCAGCCCTGCCTTTTCTTTTCTTAGCAGGGGAGGCTGTTCTGTGCAGTGGGTGTCACGGCTACAAGGTGGGCGGTTTCCCTGGGGAAGTCAGGGTTGCACATCCTGAGAAGAGTCTGCCTCAGGCAGTTACAGTGCTGGTGGGTAAGAGAGGCCAAGTGGATTGTCACTTGTCTGTCCTTTGCCATCTTGCCCCGCATCACATAG
Source organism: Egretta garzetta (assembly GCF_000687185.1). Lineage (NCBI taxonomy): Eukaryota > Metazoa > Chordata > Aves > Pelecaniformes > Ardeidae > Egretta > Egretta garzetta. Next base: position 3,663,274 of record NW_009259586.1, read on the forward strand.
GCATTGGATGGGTGAGGACACAGCTCCTACCATGGCAGACCCAGCCGCTTGCCTGGGCTGCCGCCTCCCCAGACTGCTGTTTTTTGGGTAGCTCCTGGCCTTTTTGAATCCCTGACCTCCTCTTCCTCCTCAGCCTGGACCTGAGCATGGTCTGAAATGCTACCTGCTCGCAGTGGTGTAGCAACTGCCTGGAAGACAGCAGATTTGACAGGCTTGTCCCGCCCAGAGCTGGACCACTATGTGGGTTCAAATCTTCATCACTCCTGCCTGACTGTTTTCAAGCTTCTGGCCGTGCAGCCCCCTCTGGCTCTTGGATCTCAAATTCCTGAGGAAAGCTAAGACTTCGGTGCTAGCTGTTTTTTCCTCTGCCAGCTCCAAGAGCCTCTGAAGGCTGGCAGGTGCTGGACAGTGTTTTTAAGCATAGGCAAAGCACTGCTGGCTTGCATTATATGCAGCGTCAAGCCTGCTGGGTACGCATGATGACATTCACCAGAAGGAGCTGGATTCCATTTTTCTGGATCTGTTTCTGCCATAGCAGTGGTCTGATCTGAATTTTCTTTCTGCAGGAGAGCATGTGGAATCTGTTGTGCCAAGGCTGTAAAAGATGTATTGCTGCTGATCCCAGAGTGAGGAGATTCACCTGAAAGGTGAAGGAGCAAAGCTCCTCCCTTCCCTTCCCTCCCCTGGCTTTGCCTGCAGCCTTTCTGGAGCATCTGAGGTTTAGTGTGGGAGCTGGTATCCAACCTGAGCTGATGCTCTTGAGCTGAAAGAAAATATATGAGATCCCTTAGGGTCTGGGATGGGACCACATTGCGTTCTCTAGAGACTTTGGGAATGCCTCTGCATGGCTGAAAGAGGCATTTCTGGGCTTTGCTACCAGCTCATTCCCACAGGAAACCTGTACCAGCCTGGGGCTGGTGAGGAGCTGGTCCAGCTCAGAGGTGGGGAGGTGCAGTTGGAGAATAGGATGCAAAATGTCCCACTCCCTCCTGGTCTCTCTGTTCCCAGCCACAA
>NW_009259586.1:3664357-3673772 GCF_000687185.1 Egretta garzetta
GTTCAGCAGCAACCGTGCAGTGAGGAGGAGCTGGAGGTGGTGAGTACCTGGGGGAAGAGGTGGCTTCTGCTACTCCTGACTGTATGGCTCTTATGTGGGAGTCCAAGACCCTCGTTTTCCCTGAGCTAAAGGGAAAGTGGGGCCACGTGGTCCCTATTTCCTAAATCCAGCCTCCCTTCCCACACCTCCTTGCCTCTGTTCCACACAGGGGATGCCTGTGGGGAGATGGACAGGCTCCTGGCCCTGCCAGGCAGCCACTGCAGCAGCCAGACCTGCTCTGACAGCATGCTTCGGCCAGAGCCACCCCTTCCTTGGGGTGGGAGTGGGGGGAGCCACTCGCCCACGCTGGGCTGACCTTAAGTGTCCAAGTCACATCCAACCCTGCCCAGTGCTGGAGAATTGCTCTGCACGCTCCTTGGCTTTTTATGGTAAGGAATGTCTTTGCAACACGTTAATTAAGAGCAATCACGGGAGCCAGCACCGTCCCCTGACACTCTCACAGTTGAGCACTTCACACCCCTGGCTAAGAGCTGAGTGCAGAGCCATGAGTGATGCTCAGACCATGGGAAGGGGCCACGGACCTGACCCAGGGCTGCCCCAAGGCACCTGGGCCCCTTCTGCCTTCCCCTTCGCATCCTCCAAGGCTCCTGTGGGGTTTAACACCCTCACCTTGCCTCCTGTTCTGCTGTGGGTGCTGGTGAATCCCCCAACACAGATGGGGACAGGCTGGGAGACATGTGTCTCACTTCCAGGGTTTTGGGGCTGGAGCCCCATTTCTCTGGGGTTTGGGTTTTTTTGTTGGTTTGGGTTTTGTGGGGTTTTTTTTGTTTTGGTGGTTTGTTGGTTTTGTGGGGGTTTTTTTGGTTTTTTTTTTTTTTTTTTTGCTGTGGTGGTCTAGGCTGGGGGGATGTGCCAGGGTCTGGGTGTGCTACCTGGTCTCATGGCTTCCTTGGCACCAACCATTATTTTGGGGCAGCAAAAGGGATTTGTGAAACCCCACTGAGATGGGGACTAGCTTTGGGGGTCCTTGCAGCCACCCAGGGCTGCAACTGGTGTGGTTTGCAGCCAGGAGCTGTGTACAGCAGAGATGAGGGTGGGATGCTCAAAAGCCTCAGCTCCTACCCCCTTGGCTGCCTCATTTGTACTGCAGAGCAAATTTGGCAGAGTGTTTAAAAACAAAACCGCAAACTAAAACAACTCCTCCAACCTCAGCGATAAATCCGTGTGCTGGAAAGCTTGCGCTAACCTGAGGTTTCAGCCAAGTGCTCATCTCCCTGCCCACCGTTGGACTTGATGGGAGCTGAGTTTAGCCTATTTATTTTCCACTGCCAGTTGAATGTGCTTTTATTAAACTTTAACTGGAACATGGGGACTTGCAGTGGTGTTCGTTTCAGATAAAACTTCCCAAGGGAACAGACTGGGAGCCCGTCCCCACTCGGCCAGGAGGGTGCTGAACAGTGGCAGGTCACAAAACACTTTTCTGGCTGGGCCTGACACTCTCCTCATTTGGGGGAAAGTCGCTTCCCACCATGGTTTTGTGTTGGCAGCAAAACCTTGTGCTTGCCCTTGTAGGACTCATCGAGGCACGGGCTGGGCGGGAGGGCGATGGTTTCATCCGCAGGCAAGCAGGGGCAACTGCTGATAAGCTGGAGGGGTGCTTTTTTTCTTTTCTCTATTTCTGTAGTATCCTGTAAATGGCGTAATGATCCAGTAGCTGGCTCAGGCTTCACCCTCGCTGCCTGCAAACAAGCAAATATTTTTTGATGGGTGAGGATCCATAAGACGAGGAGGGCAGCTTGGATGTGTTACACTGCAGCGACCCGCAAAAGCCTGGACCTTGCTAATATCAAATAGAGCCTTGCTGCTCCTGCGTTAGGGTGAGAGCAGCCACGTGAGCCATGGTGGGTGTTGGAAGGGATTTGGGGGTGCTGGAGGTGGGAGAGTGAGGTGCAGCCCCCCAGCTAGATGCTGTACCCAGCCTGCCTCCAGCCCTCTGGGGTCTTGCTGCTGAACAGTGACCAGAAATGAGCTGGTGCTGACTGTGCTCATGGCCTGGGGAGAAGAGGGGATGCAGCGATGCTTTGGGCTGGGAGATGAGTTAGGGGTGTCTTGGGATGGGTCTTCAAAGCAGTCACGGGGATGGTTGAGCAGCTCCAGAGCAGGGCTGAGCTGTGGGCTTGGAAGGCTGTTGGAGAGGGTGGGGCAGCTTTGTGCAGACCAGAGCCATCCCCATTTGGTGCCTGGACCCCGCTGAGCCCTGGCATAAGTGGCACACAGGGAAACATGTGTCTGCAGGTGGAGGGCAGCAATATCCTCCCCAGCTCTGCCTTGCAGAGCCTCTTGGGGCTCCTCTTCCCAGGGACCTGTTGTGTCTCCAGATCACAGCTCCTTCCAGTCATTGAGGTTGTTTTTTTGGGGGAGTTGTGCTAAATATAACTAGTGGATGTGCTACAATTCTCTGCAAATCACTATCCTTGTGATACTTAAGAAAAAACTGCTTGTCCTTTCTTTGCTGGGCAATTTTGCATGTAAACGCATGCACTCACATTGATTCAATGTGTTCGACTGCAGTACCAGGGCGCTGTTTTCATGTCTCTCCAGCTGCAGACAGTTCCCAAGTCTTTCCTTTGGGGAACCAGCTCTGCCAAGCTCTGGCAAAGGCTTTACTTCATTATTGCTTTGCTTCCCTCTCATTTTGCCCTCTCACCTTTCCCTTGCTTGGGAGGATGCCGGCAGATCGCGGGGTACAGCAGGGGATGCGCGGCTGGTGCACTTAGGAGGATGCCCATGGCTGGGTGTCCCCTGAGGCAGTGTAGGAGATGGCTCCCATGTAATTTAGGGCAGAAGGCACCGTGGGCAGGCTGTTGCATAGGTGCTAGTTGGTTCTTGCACAGTTATTTGTCCTTTGCACCTTTTCCCAGCATCCAGGCTGCTGCTGTCAGACGGGCCATGAGATGCTCCAGCTGTGTTGTACCTGCAGCAGTTGGCGGCTGGTTTGAGAAGCTGGCCCAGTGCCCCCCAGCCTGCACCCCCCCCTCTGGGATTTGCAAAACCCAACCCTTTTTAATTATTATTGTTTATTCCTAAGCCTATTTCTGCTAGGGCTAGATATGAGCCTTGCAGTGGGGTGAGAGCACCTGTGTACCAGGGCTCTGCTTACGGCGCCGGTGCTATGGCAATGTTGGGGCTCCTCAAAAAGACCTAAAGCTGCAAACCAAGCAGCCGCTGGCAGCAAAGCCAAGCCGAGGCGGAGCAGCGATGTTGTTGCGATGCGTGTGGTTCTGATGAGCTGTTTTGAAGAGGTCACCCGTCCCCTTTCCTCCCCTGGCTGGTAGTCATGGTTCTAAGCTGCTAACGCTATTTTGAGCCTCTCTTCCCTTGCAATGCCAAAATACTCAGGAAACAAACTGAGTTCACAAAATCCACAGTAATTTAGCACTTTTCTCCTGCTGGTTGTTGTGACCCTGCTTTTGCCAGGGTGGGACCATGGGATTCAATGCCTGTGCACCCAGAGTGCTGTCACCTGGGGCCAGAGCCACCCAATCAGGGTCATCTCCCTCTTCTTCGGCTGTTCCATGGTGGCCGTGCTGCTGTCGAAGAATCCAACGTGGCTGCGAGAAGTGGGTCCCCAGAGACCCAGTTTTGCTGCTCAGAGTTGTCCTCCAGCCTGGGGACAGAGTGGCACTGGCCGTTTGAGAGGTCAGTGGCCATGCTGTGGGCCCGGCTTTTCCCATGACCGGCTCAGGGGTGGAACCAGGTGTTTGGGGCACAGCCAGCCCCGCTCCGCCTGGCCCTGCTCCCCATGAGTCCCCTGGGGCCGGGTGCTGTGTGCTGGGTCACGATGAGCAGCAGCAGGAGCAGCTCCAGTCCAGCCCTGGGGGGTTGCTCCTCCTTTTGGGTCCTTCCCCCCCGACACCCCGGCTCTCACCCCACAGTGAGATGAGACACCTGGATGCCAGCCTGGTTCCTTCCCCCCTTGCCAGGCTCAAAGTAAAGGCTCTTTCTAGGTGGATTTCGAGCCCCTCGTGGGGTCACAATACATGGATTGAGGTTTGCTGGCTGGCTTGTACATCTGCAAGCCAGTTATTTTTATTTTCTTGTGAACGTTATAAAAAGATGAACTTGGGAGCAAATCCTGTCCTTTCTGGGAGCTCAGCCCTGAGTGAAGGGGAACAGCCTGGGCCTGAAAGCGAGCACCAGCTCTGTGGGGCTTCCTGTGGTGCGGCCCCAGCACCAGCATCTTGATGCCCTGCCACATCGTGGGTTGAGATGTGTGGGTGCAGCTGGGTGTGATGGGAAAATGGGTCTGGGGGGGCAAGGAGGAGGGTAGTGGGGTTGGTGTCTCGTGCTGGGATGGCACGAAGGGTTGGGGACATTGCACCCCTAAGCCATGCCAGCACAGGGACCCCTGTCCTTGGGCAGTGAAGAGATGGTGGGACAACAGCTCCATCCCCAAAGGTGAGGTGATAACTGTGACCACGAGAGGTGGTTGAACCCGTTGGTGTGGGGGGGGAATCAATTGGAGCCACATCCAACGGCTCTCTGAGCAGAGGTGGATGAGGGCAGGAGGAAGAAAAGGCTTTTAGCCCCATTTGCATGGCTGATTCACTGTTTTCCCTGGCTGGGAAGGGTTGAGCAGGGAAGATAAACGCAGATGTAAGTAATGGAGCTGTTTATACGCTCGTTCCCTGTGACTTATGCCGTGAGCAGGCCTAGACTAAATATAATGGCTATTGATATAAGGCAGTGGCCGATTTATGGCCCTCTGCATGGGGACAGAAAGATCTGATTATAATAACGTTCATCAGGGGAAAGCAAATATTTTATAGCCAGAAGCTTCCTGGGAAGAAAGGCCAAGTGCTGGGGATGGGTGGAGGGCAGCACGGTGTGGAGGAGGGCTGTGTTGGGACCCAGACGCCGGAGCAGACCCCCAGGGAGAGGCAGGGTCTTGGATAGAAATAGCCTCCTGCATCACATCCCAGTCCTGCCCTGGGGATGTCGCAAGGAGGGAAATCTGTGCAGACAGATATACACCTTCTGTAATGGCAATTTATAGACACCTGACCTTCGTGGGTGCTTGGTGCTGTCAGGGCACAGCCCATCCCAGCTCCCGTGCGCTTTCACCACCTCCTCCAGCTGTGTTCTGCCACAGGGTTTTCAAAAGAGTTAATTGATCCTATTCCAGTGATGCTCTTCTGGTATGGAAAACAATGGGTCTTTAAATAAAGCCCTTGGCTGCTGGCAGTCAAAGGGCTCGGCTGCTCATGGAGCCTTTGCAGTGGTGAGAGCTGGGGGCACGTGCGTCACGTCAGCCTCTTGTGCGTGAGTATGGCTGCGTTAAGGGGAGTGCAAGGCTGTTCCTGGCGCTGCAACAGTCCCCCCTCGATAGATGTGCTCAGGCATAACCCACATCCTCCACCCCCCCCACTGCCCACGGCTTCCCTTGGGCTAATGGGTCCCACCGCCCCTCCAGCACCCACCTCTTCTTCACTGTGGGCCGTGGGACAACTCAAGGGAGCAGGACACAGGACACAGGATGGAGGGCTTTATTGTGGCTTCCCCAGCTGGTTGGGGGCCCCCAATGCTCACGCAGCCCCAGATGTCTGGCCCCCCAGGACAGCAGTGCCAGTGCTCTGCTTTGCACTTCTCTGCAAGCACCTCGCCTGGGCTGAGATGCTGAGCTGTGCCCAAGCTGTCTGAAAGCATTACAATCCTCCCCCAGTGCTGACCTGCTGATGTCCCGCTCCGCTTCCCCTGGCAGCGTAACCTCTGGCATGGGGCTGTGGCTCTGCTCTCCCAGCAAACAGCCTCCCTCCCTGCCAGTTGTGGGTGACCTCCAGATGCTCTGCAGAGCCTCGCATGCACCAAAATGGCAGGGATGAGCCATGGTCAGCAGCACAGGGTGATGCCCGGTGCCCTCGACAGTCCTGTACTTGGGCTACAGCACTTGTCTCTGCTACAGATGCCACTTCCAGCCATGCTCCATCTCGGGGAAATCTTCCCCAAGGCCAGGGAGACATTCAAGCCCAGCCAGCACCAGCTGTACCAGGAAGGTTTGTTTCTTGATTTCTATGCTTTTCTCCTGGATTTTTTCTACGTGAGTCAGATTTGTGCCCAGGTGGCTGTTGCCAGCATTGCCTTGGGACACAGCTCCTGAACTGGGACACAAATGAACCAAGACTTCCCAAATGTCCCTAAAAGTGCACCCCGCTAACTCCACTGTGTTGTTTGGAGGGACCAGAACTTTCAATAGGCTCCAGGCATAGATGCAAGAGGGTGTAAGTCCATCCATGACAGAGGAGCAGGCGATTAGACATGAGAGTTGATTTGGTGGTTTGATATCTCTGCTCTCAGCAGGTCCTTGGGTGGAAGCAAATCCTGCCCTTGGATCCCTGGTCGGTTGTTTGGCTGAGTCCATAGTCAGCAGCATTGCTTTAACAGTTTTGATATCTGGGTGCATTTGAATGAAAAAGGGTATGATTTGATGCATTTTAACCCAAAATCCAGCCCATCCCCAGGCCTTGATGCTGTGGGAGACTGCAAAGCTGTGGGGTGGGAAGCAGCTCTGCTAGGTGACATTGAAGGCAATGAAGGAGCCATCCGCTATCTGCTGATGTCCCACGAGCTCTGCCTCCCTCCAGGGCTGGGCTGGGACCTTGCAGCGCAGCGAGGAGCGGCCAGGCAGGGCTTCGCTGATGTGGGTCACCTCGCTGAGCTCTGCCTCCAACGTGCTGACAGTGTTCATCACTTGGGACACGTGCACTTTGTTGGCTGCCTTCTTGTGGAAGAGGCAGATGAAGATCTGCTTGAAGCCCTTGCGGAAGTGTTTGGAGACCAGGGCGTAGACGATGGGGTTCACACAGGAGTTGGCGTAGGAGATGAGATGCGAGAGAATGCGGAGCACGTACGTGGCATGATTGAGGGGGAAGTACCCGAACCAGACACAGAGGATGACCAGGTGATGGGGCAGCCAACAGAGGCAGAAGAGGATGGCTACAATGATTATCATCCTAGTGACCTTCCGCTTGGCTTTCTTGGACTCCGACATGTCTTGGAGAGGATCCACAGACCTCCACAGGTAGCGAATAGTCCGCACGTAAGTGAGGCTCAGGATCAGCACTGGGATGATGTAGCTGAAGATGAAGGTGCAGATGTCCATGACCTTGCGCTGGGAGATCTCCCAGATGGGGTGGCAGACGGTCAGGTTGGCCAACTGGAACTCCTGGTAGTAGCTGAGGTAAGGGCCCGAGAAGATGAAGGAAAGCCCCCAGATGAAGCAGATGGCTGTGAGGGCCTTCCTGGGTGTCCTCAGCTCCCTTGAGTGCAGGGGGTATCGTATGGCCAAATACCTGCATGGGAAAGGGAGAGACACGATTGCAGTTCTGGGGAGGGCACAGAGAGCTGCTCCAGGAGCAGACTGGAGGAAGGGTGAAAGTGGTGATGGATTTGAGCTTTCCAGGGCAATTAGTCCCACAGCTGATTCCCTGGTGCCTCTAAAGGTCTCAGTGGGGTGAGGAGGATCCTCTCTCCTGACCCTGTGCTGTCACCCTCTCTGCTCCCAGCAGTATTTGTGGGGAAGACAGGGATGATCCCCTTCCGTCCCTCTCCCTAATCCAGCAGATCGTCTTCACTTGATCGTCAGTCTGTCTGGCACAAGCAATAGCAGCAGTGAGGACATGAAGGCAGAAGCAAGTCCCCAGGGTCCCCAGTACCACACAGTGTGGTTCCTCATGCTGGCACATGCGAAAGCATGTCACCCATTTTCAGTTCTCTAGTCAGCTGGTTCCTTAATTATGCGCAGATCTAGAGGCTCATACAAGTCCCCACTTGCTCGACACCTCCGTTCTTCCCAGCTCTGTGTGATGCAGAAGAGGCAGACCCTGAGTCTGGTTTAGACCCTGGGGGAGGATTGGGGGGACTGTCCCAGCAGCCAGCATGGTGCTGTGCCAGGATGACAGGAGGCATCTGGCCCTGCTCTGGGGCTGCCATAGCTCTTCCCAGGGGACTTTCCACATCCCATGGGTTTCAAGCACCAAACAGAGCAGCACCAGGAGCTCCCTGCCTCTTGCTTGCTGTGGGTTTGTAACTCACTAGCCCTTGCAGAACCAGGGGCTGAGCTAGCACCGGGTAAAGCGCAGGCAGGAGCAACAGGCTGCCTTTTACAGAGCTTCCTGGCTACAACTCACCTTGGGACAGTCCCTGGGACAACGGACATCGCTGGGACAGAATTGGGCTTTTTGTTCATAAAGGGGAGGGTGGGAAAAGCAGTGTCCCAGCTCAAACATCCCATGTCTTCTCCTTCTTACAATTTGTCTGCTTTATTGTGGGCTGCTGGGAGGGCAGGGACTCTCTCCCCGCATCCTAGGAAGAGCTGGGGCTGCACAGGGACTGAGCTTTGTTTCTCTCTGGTTTTCTATCCCCCCTTCAGCTGCCAGAGCCTGCAGATAAACCCCAGTCCTACAGCTTTGAGGTCTGAAAGCCTGCTCCAGCTGGGGACAGGGGGTCCCAATCCAACCCTCTCTGCTGGACCCCATCATCAGTGGTTGCATTTCCTTGCACACATGAGCTGGGAAATGCTCCTGGATTCCCACAGGAGGTTGCAGTAATCGGGGCTTGGCTCTGGGGGACTCTGTCCCCTCTCCTGCCTGGGGGCGATCCAGAAAAGGGGGGGGTCTCAAGGTACAGGGAGTCCCCCCATCCCCTTTCCTACCTGTCGAGGGAGACTGTGGCCAGGGTGAAGCTGCTGGCGTACATGGTGAGGTAGATGAAGAAGTGGACGGCCTTGCACATGAAGGGCCCAAAAACCCAGCTCTCCAGTGTGTAGATGGTGGCTTGGAAGGGGACGCAGAAGAGGATGAAGCAGAGGTCGGCCACCCCCAGGTTGAGGATGAAGAGGTTGGTGGTGTTCTTCACCTGTCTGTTGCGCAGCAGCACGGCCAGGACCAGGCAGTTGCCCACCGTGCCCATGAGGAAGATGACGAGGTACACCAGGGGGATGATCACCGACTCGGGCTGCCAGCCCGCCTCGGAGCCTGCCGCCGAGCCGTTCATGGTCGGGAGTGCACAGGCGTGCACGGAGCGCGCAGCAGGGATGGACGGGGGGAGCGTGTGGGAAGAATGCACTGGGGAGGTGCGTGGAGGGTGCATGGAGAGCGCGGCGGGGACATACGGGAAAGGGGGTGCGTGGAGGGTGCAGTGGGGGCTATACCAGGGATTGCACGGGAAAAGGGGTGCACAGAGAGCTCGCAGGGAGCGTACTGGGGATGCACGGGAAAAGGGGTGCACAGAGAGCTCACAGGGAGCGTACTGGGGATGCACGGGAAAAGGGGTGCATGGAGGGGGACCCCCTGGGGCGCTCAGAGAGCTGGCCGGGGTCATGGGGGGTCCAGGGGAGGGATGCAGGGGGAGCCCCGGG
>NW_009259586.1:3674019-3677081 GCF_000687185.1 Egretta garzetta
GGGCTGGGGTAGCTGGGCTGGACACCCCAAAGGGATCTGGACACCCAAAATGGGGTGTCTGGGTGGTTTCCTTCATCACTTACCCCAGCAGCGGTCACTGGGAAAGGGCTCGTCTAACCCCAGGAGCCATGGGGTTGGTTTTTTAGGAGTGGGGGTCCTCTTGGACTGCAAATGTGTCCCAATTGTCCAGAACACTCCTAATCCTTGCACCAAAACACCCCAGAGGTAAGCTCAGGTTTGCAGGAGAATCTGTATTTCTCCCCAGGGGTGGGGGATCAGGGTAATTTACTGCAGTGAGAACAAATTTTTTCATGTTTTCTTTTCCTGCCCACAAAATTGCTCGGTTTGTTCCTTCAGAGCCCTCACAGATGAAAGTTTTGGGACTGGTCAGTGCAATCTGCTCTCCAAGGAGACTTCATCTGGCCTCCAGGCTGCCTTGCTTTGTTCCTGCAGAGAGAGAGAAATATTTAATATATCAATTACTCCTATAACTAACCCACTCCACAGCTTCTCAGTTGTCTTAATGGGTGCTCGGATCTAAGCCTGCTGGCAGTGCTGGGAGGTCTGGGGATGGTCACAACCCTGTGACATTGCCACCAGGAGGATATGGAGCCCTTTTCACTCTCAGCAGCCTATGAGCAGCCCCACCAAGCTGGCTCCCATTCAGCCACATGGACGAGGTATGTGAAGAAACGAATGCCCCACTTTGGTGTGAGGATGCTCTTGCTCCTGACGTTATCTCACAGGAAAAAGCAGGCAACTGGGAGCAGGGCAGAGGAAAGCCGGCCATCCCGCAGGGCACAAGGAGGTGCTGAGACACAGCAGCGCAGCTCTGCCTTCCTCTCCTGATCCCAGACTGGCCAGATGCCCATGGGGGGTCATTCCTGCCCTTGGCGAGGGCTGCGCTGCATCCTCAGCCATAGCAGTGGAGGTTGCAAGGCTCATGGGGAAAGCTCATCCCCAGGGAGCTTTCACCCTTCCACCCTGGGAACAGAGCTGAGCCGGCTCTGTAGCAGGAATCCACTCGCCAAGTCAGCTGAATGCCCCACTTTGGTGTGAGGATGCTCTTGCTCCTGACGTTATCTCACAGGAAAAAGCAGGCAACTGGGAGCAGGGCAGAGGAAAGCCGGCCATCCCGCAGGGCACAAGGAGGTGCTGAGACACAGCAGCGCAGCTCTGCCTTCCTCTCCTGATCCCAGACTGGCCAGATGCCCATGGGGGGTCATTCCTGCCCTTGGCGAGGGCTGCGCTGCATCCTCAGCCATAGCAGTGGAGGTTGCAAGGCTCATGGGGAAAGCTCATCCCCAGGGAGCTTTCACCCTTCCACCCTGGGAACAGAGCTGAGCCGGCTCTGTAGCAGGAATCCACTCGCCAAGTCAGCAGTTGACAGTTTTATCCTCTCGCTTACAGACTCCAGAGGAGCAGCAAAGCTTTGTGCCAGCATACGAGGAAGGCGGCATGGCAGAAACGTGCCCGCGATAAACCTGACGGCTGTTCCGCTGTTGGAGCAGGTCCCTTGGTGTGCGACATGCGCTTGTTTGCATGGGGGCATCCGAATGCAGGTGCTGCGGTGCAAACCTAATCCAAGTCTGTCTGAACCACCATGGCCATGAGAGAGGAGCTGTTGTTTATAAAATATGCTTCGATTGACATGTGTCGGCATGGTTCAAGCATCATCCTGAAATGCAGTTTGGTTTAGATAGGGAATGGATCCCTGGGAGATGCGATGGAAACCCAGAGCAGGCAGAAACAGCTTAAAAGATTTGCAGTGGAAAGCTGCAGCTTGAGGACTTGAGTTTTCTTTTTCCCCTTTGAGTTTTCATGTCCACAAGAGGACAGGAGAGCTTTGAAGTTGGAAATAAGAGGTCATAGCTGAGCCCTCTGAAGGGGGGAGGAGCAAGAATTGCTGCTTGCAGCATGGCAGCAGCAAACTGGGGCCAGCAAGGCAGAGCCCTGGGCTGTCAGGGGCAGGTCAGTGGTGGCAGTGCGGTGTGTGACCCCGGTGGGAAGGGCTATCAGTGCTCAGTGTTACAATGGCTATGTCTGCAGAAGTATTTAGGGCAGTAGGTAGTTAGAAAATAGCTTGGTCTTTGTCCCTAAAGAGAGCTTGGTTCAAATGTTTAAACCCCTTGTGTGAGAGGACCTGGTCTTAACTGCTTCCCTCAGGTTTATACCTTTAAATAGCTGCAGGGAAGTGCTCCTGATTTGGGTGTGTTCGGGGCTTTTAAATAACGGAGGGTCTCTTCTTTTACCAGGTATACAGTCAGATGGGGTAAAGATGCTACTTGCGGTCTGCTGTGGCCAGAGCTGGGAGATTTTGGCTAGTGCTTGGCGTGGGAGACTTTAAACCTGCTCTCCTAAAGGGCTGCCTGGACCAGCACCCGCCAAGGTGTTCCAGGAAGGTGCCAGGAGAAGGAGAGGCTCCCCCAGGGCTGCCACAGCAACACGGATGGCCCGGCACCGGCCACGTACAGCATCGCCCCGTGGGGACTGGTCCCTCAGTGCCGGACATATCTCATTGCTCCCCGAAACGGGCACCTAGGGTGTGTTGGAGGACCAGGGTGGGTACAACTGCCTTGGCCTCTCAGCACTCAGGCGTGAGCCATCTCACCTCACGCACCGCCTGGGTTTGCAGGGGCTCTTGGCTTCCCAGGGCTGCAGCCACAGCCACGACCTCGCTCCTTTCCTGGAACGCTTCGGTTAATGAGGGAGCCACCATTTGCTGCAGCCTCCTCAGCCTGGTTCAGCCAGCTCAGGGAGCGGCTTTTCATTAGGGTCACAAAACCTACACCCCCAAATCACACTTTACTAGGAAAGGCAGTGTTTCATGGAGCTTCAGCTGCATGGCTGGGATATGGGGGGCCTGTGGAAGGGTCAGCCCCGGGTGGGTGAGTGGGACAGGGCTGGAGTGGGTGATCCCAGGGCTGGGCTGATCCTGGGGCTGGAGGGCGACCCCTGGGCATCAGCCTGGGGCAGAGGAGGGGGATGAGGACCCGATCTGGGGGGGGCTGGGGAGGGGCAGTCGCAGGGGGGATGAGGCGGGGCAGGGCAGGGGGGCGCGA
>NW_009259586.1:3677523-3695937 GCF_000687185.1 Egretta garzetta
CACCGGCCCGTGCCCCGGGCGGGAGCCGGGCTATGAGCCTCGGGGTCGGGGGCCCGGAGGTGCTGGGCGATGCTGGCCTGAGCGTGTCGGTGCGACGGCCTGGGCTGAGCCGGGTTTGATCTGGATGAAATCGGGGAGCTGGGTTTGCATCTGAGTCGTGGATTTATTCTTTACCTTTGCAGCTTCTCCTTCCGAACCGCATGACAGCAGTCGTCAGCCTTCAGAGAAGAACTCTGTGCTAGGCTGCATGCTGTAGATAAGAGTAGGCTGCCAGTAATCTTCTGGTGGTAATATTAATACTTGAAGCAGGCGATAGTGGATAAAATAAATCTAACAGGTCTGCTGAGACGGCAGACTGGCTCCTCTAGATTTAGCACTTCTAAAATCTGATGTGGCATGTAAAGCTCCGGGCATTTTTGTATGTGAAACTTTCATGTGAAACTAATCCAGCTGCACAGCTGTGATAGAGCTGAGTTTTATCTTCTGGGTGAGAGGAAAACTTAAGTGAAATAGGGCTGCAGTTTTCCCTTCAGCATATGGCAGGTGTTGTAAAGTCAGTAACTGTAGAGTAAGATGGAGACATAGTGATTGCCCTGGTAACATTAGGAATAGTTAAGTGAGTTAAAAAAATAAATAAAATAGGGCATATGAATTAAGTGAATAACTGTACTAAATGCTAAAAGACTGAAAGGTCTGAAAAAAAAATCTTAGGTAGGCAGTGAGGATGAGGAGGGCTATGTTGAGGCATTGCAGTTTGACTTGTTTGTTCCACAAATGCAGACTAATTCAGTGTAATAACTATCGATGCAGGTTTTTAATGCTTAAAACTAAAGAGACTTTCTTTTAAGTGTAATTCCAAGAAGACACTTGGAGGTCTGCCATTTCAAACTGGAAAAGTCTGATGGTTTCTTTCACTATAGTAGTAGTATTTCTTTTGATGTCATCATTGTATAGTCTGGTTTTGTGGTTTGTTTTTTTTTTTAAGGCTTCTTGGTAAAGCTTAAAAGGGAAATTTTGCGATATAAATACATACGGCACAGATGTCTTGTTTATTACAGAGATTTTCTTTCACAAAAACTGCCTTGTAAACTGAATTTCATCAGTGAATTTGCTAGAATACAGTGTGATTTTGTTTGGTAGCACAACTAAGCAAATAAAGGAAATACAGGAGGCACAGAAATCAGCAAACATGCTGCAGAATGCGTAGACTGGATGGAAATCGTGGAGTGTTGCTATTGCAATCATAGGCCAATGCCTTCTGTCACGGAGCACTTGTTACAGTAATATGCAGCAAAACTAGAAACATGTTGAAAAATTGAGTAGAAAATAAGCCCCTTGAATACTTCCTGGAAGCTCTTTTTGTGAGGTTCTCAGTATTCAGAAAGCAGTTTGCTTGTGGAAGCTGTGTCAGAAAGGCAGCAGTAGTTCTGCTCAGTGTACTCTCTCCTTTTCCCGAGAGATGGGATGTTTAAGGGCAGGAAAGATTCTTTCCATTTCAGTTTTGCTAAGAAAACTGTGTCACAGTGTGACTGGGGGGCATGGTGTAGCGTAGCTAGGGCAGTCAGTTATATTAGCCTAGGTGCGTCTGTTGGCATAGCTTATTATCTTGAAATGAGCTCTAGTAACAGCAAGACTCTTGTGGTTGTCTGTAAGAGGAGGTGCTTGTGGTATGTCTTAGTCCTGGCCTGACAGTCATAAAGCTCTGAAGTTGGTAGTGGAGGCATGAGGTCTTCTAGGACCATCAGTTCTCTGAGCTGTGTGTTTTTAGGAGGTTTTTGGGTGTCCCTCTCTATAGAGTTCCCTTCTGTTATTTTGGAGTAGAATAAAGACCTGTTAACAGACTGTACTGCCAATCTGCCTTAACGCAAATCGCAGTCCTTCAGATTGTGAAGGAGTCTCAGCAGCAGCATGGTTTACGACATGGAGACTTCCAGAGGTACAGGTTAGTAAACGGTGTGAGTGTCTTGGAGTTACTGGTGTGACTTGGCTTACTTTATTTCAAACGTAAACCCACTGTAGCAGGCAACAAAAATGATCTGCCAGGTGAATGCCCCTTGACAGGTTGCTTCATGTGAAGCAATGTATGCTTTTTTTTTTTTTTTTTTAGTAGACTTAATGTGCTGTGACTGTTCCATTTAGGAGGATCAGACTGGCTCTTGTTTCTCTGTTACCCTTTGAGAGCTTGTTTGTTAACACCTCACTGATAATCACTATATTCTTCTAGAACTGAGTTTTCAATAAATACATATAAAGCAATCAGACAGTAAGGAGGACATCATTCTGATTTTTCAAGATCAGGAATTATTACATGCCTTCTTACCTTTCTTGTATTCTATTAACTGCTGGTTTACAGGTAGTTTCTGAACTACCTCTTGCCATATGCCATATATAGAGTTCTTAATTGTTAAAACATTGCTTGTGACATCCCTTAGTCCTTTTTTTCTGGTTGGAGAGAGCAATAAACAGAAACAAAGTTGTTCTTTGGCCAGACTGACTGTGGTTGTCTCTTCTTTAGGGGTTATTGCTCCCGTAGACTAAGGCGGCTCCGAAAAACTCTCAACTTCAAGATGGGGAACAGGCACAAGTTCACTGGGAAGAAAGTAACTGAAGAGATACTCTCAGACAACAGGTACGGTCGCTGGATGGAATCGAGCATTCAGCATATTAGTGAATAGTTTCTTTCACTTCAGTAATTTGTTTTCATGTGGATGTGGTGGAAAACTGTTGTGTACAATACACTAAGAAATGTTTCTTTTTGGAGATGTGTATTGTTGATACTAATAAAAGAAAGTTCGGGCTGCAGTGCAGGGGGAAGAGGCACTGCTCTGATCCTGCTTCATCGTGTGAACAAGTGGGAGAAGAGGGAGCAGCAGCAGCCAGTTCCTTCTCTTCCCTCATAGTTGTTAAAATGTGTTCTTTTCATAATCGGTAAATTACTTTGATACTAAAGAGGAAATGTTTATTCAGATCTGTTGCAAGGTAGCAATGTGAATGCTGATAATGTAAATGGTGTAGCCAGCAAGGTTGTGGCTGGAGACATAATCCCTTCCCTTTGAACAGAAATACTGGATTGTAGGTTTTACTTGGATTTTCAAAATCTGGCAGAATGCTTATCTTATAGAATACATGGAGAATAGCCAGGATCTTGAGCTCATTTGCCAGCTTTTAGAAACACTTGAAATGTCTGCTGCCTCTTCTTTTCTTGTGGGGAAGAGAAAACATGATGTTGTCTTCGTCTGTATTGTTAAGAAGCCAGATGCATTATATAGCATTAGGTGGTGGGAAAACAGACAAGTTTACCTGTATTCAACCAGTTTAAGAGCGACCTAAAATCATAAATCCCTTTGTCTTCATAATGTCTGTGGTGCTACAGAATGGTACCAAATTCTCTTCCTCAGCTGGGTGATTACACTTCTGTAGTGAGAAATACAGTAGAAAACTTTGAGTGCTTATAATGTTAAGAAATAAAGGTATCTACCTCTTATTAACCATGCTGAACTTTTGTTAACAGACTTTGCAGATTGCATGGCAAAGAACTAGTGGTGATGTGGTAATGCTTGTTTGAACGTCATCGTTTTTTTCATTAATCTTTGTCTGCCCGACAGGTATTTGCTGTTGATTCTGATGGATGCAGAGAGAGCCTGGAGTTACGCCATGCAGCTGAAACAGGAGGCAAACACAGAGCCTCGCAAACGATTTCACTTGCTGTCTCGCCTGCGCAAAGCTGTGAAACATGCTGAGGAGCTGGAGCGGCTGTGTGAAAGTAACAGAGTGGATGCCAAAACAAAGCTGGAAGCTCAGGTAACCACTGGCACTTTGATCTTGTTTTACAGCAAAAGCTGAACAAGAAACCTTTGGATTTTGGGTGAAGAGATTATTCTCATCTAGCAATAGGTAATCAAAAATGACCGATTCTCGAAGTGGGTAACACCTCCCTTTGAGTAGCTTGGACTTAATGCAGCTGCTGGAATTGCAGTGGCACCAGCCACTGGACATTATGTTTAGAAGTTGATTAAATGTATCAAATGATTGTCCTTGCTTTGAAGAGCAATACGTTTAATAAAAGTAAAAAGAATTGAGAGAGGCTAAGATGATGCAACACAGCCTAAGAAACTATGTTTAGCTGTTTGTTAAATGCCCTAAAGTAGCCATCTAAACCACACTTGTGGCTTCTGTTCCTGGAACACCAGCCTCTTTGAACAAGGGGCTACAGTGGTACTCAGTTAATTAAAACTGCCATTTTGTAGCTTATTGCTGGGGGGAAAAAAAAGTTTTGTAACATCAGTGGACCATGTTGATTGCATAAGTGAAAACATATTTGCTTTCATCTCCTTGGAAATGCAGCAATGCCAGTTAAAATAAAAAAGGTAGGTAGCTAGTAAGCCATAATCCAAATCATATGTCTTCTGTGGGAAGAAATGAAAAGGGCAAGGCTTAATCACTTAGTGTAAGCCTTGCAGCAGCCTTCATACTCAAGGTTGTACAAACTAGGCTGTTGGTCTTGGGGAAATTAACTTGCCCTTGCACTGTCTGCAGGCATACATGGCTTACCTCACAGGAATGCTTTGTTTTGAACACCAGGAGTGGAAGGCAGCAATGGAGGCTTTCAACAAATGCAAGTGAGTTCCCCACTTCACCAGCTTCAGTTAGTAAATAGTATTGGATTGGTCTAGTAAGTTTATATACTGTAAGTACAGCAACTCTGTGAGTTGTTTAGTTAATCGTGCACTTAACTGGGAGGTACTACTGAAGAAATAGCATCCTGCAGAGCAGAGACACAAAAACTCTTCCCTTAAGATAGTATCTCGCAAAAAGACACATACTGCAGTGTTAATATTTATTCTTTGCTGTAGGACCATATATGAAAAACTGGCCAATGCTTTCACAGAAGAACAAGCTGTACTATATAACCAGCGTGTGGAAGAGATCTCACCCAACATTCGCTACTGTGCCTATAATATTGGTAAGGAAAGTGGGGGTTCCTTGTTCACAGGAAAGGAATATTGACTTGATAGTTAAATACTGGTCTTAAGTGAGGTTGCAGTGAGTCCATAGGATTTTAGGCAAATTCTCCATGCATTCTGGATCAGTTTAGCAGTGGAGAAATATGTTTATTTTGCAACAGTGCATCTGGTTTTGTGTAAAAAGACAAAATACCAGTTTGGAGTAGTTAGGTTATGAAGTCAGAATGAAATTGCTAATTTATCCCCATTGTCCCCAAATTGGCCAGTATAAAATCTATTGATTAGCTTTTCTGTAGTACAATAATTTGTGAACTCAGATGGAAATGTGATCTTGATTTCTTAATTCTCTCAGGTGACCAGTCTGCTATGAATGAGTTGATGCAGATGAGACTGAGGTCTGGTGGCACTGAAGGTCTTCTTGCAGAAAAACTGGAGGTAACTTATTTGCATGCGTCAAGTTGAAACATTCATTATCACTCTGTTGAGCATAAATATTGCTGCAGCACACCATGCAAGAGCCAAAACGTGTCAGAAGAGAGCAAGCAAGCCTGGGCTCTACGAGAAACCACACTTTCCTAAAAAGCCCTTTGATTTCAAAATAGCCAAGTCCAGTGTGCGTTTGAAAGGTTCTATTTTGGGTGCCTTAAAGTTCAAGCTCATAAGTTCAGTCCATTCTCTACAGGCACTGATTACCCAAACACGAGCAAAGCAGGCAGCCACAATGAGCGAAGTGGAGTGGAGGGGAAGAACTGTTCCCGTGAAGATAGACAAAGTGAGGATCTTCTTGCTGGGGCTGGCCGACAATGAAGCAGCGATTGTTCAGGTAACCCAGAAGCCATCTCTGGTCCCAGTGTTCTAACTGTCCTCTTCTTTTCAATGTGCAAGATAAGACATGATACCTGGCCTAAAAGCTTTTGAATAATCTTTTTCTCAGACTTGGGATTGGAAGGCTAACAGTAAAAGTGAGAACATGGACTGTAATCCAAAGCTGAAGTGTCAGTTGGGGATAGCTCCCACAGTCTACTAAGTGGTAGTCTGGGAGATCTGTTCTGAGTATTACTGCTCTTCTGAACGCTCTGTGCTGCACAGAAGTGCTACCTTTCAGTGGTAGGGTGATAACCATTATTATTTGTTAAGTCACTGGGAAGTGAAGGTTACAATTTTGAGAGTAACTGGTTTTGAATTACTGTTCTCATTTCTTTAAGTATCTTGCTCAAATGCTCCAACTTCAGAGCAACCAAAAGAAAGAAGATATGTATTGATCACCTTTTTTCAGCAGCAAAAAGTAATTTGCCAGGTGAAGCAGGTGCTGTGAGAGTTAGAGCATTCTCTTCTTGATTTATGCAAATCCTCAAAAGCAGGAAGAGGATTACAATATGTCAGGACATAAATTAATTTCAAACGTAACAGTTCTAAAACGCTTGCAGTGGCTCACACTGTGCGTGTCTTTAGCATTGCAGCCAAATTTTCCACACGGAGCTTTTTCCTTGGAAATGGTGCCCCAGTGGTGTATTCTGCTTCCCAGTGGCGTGTACAGCACCCTTGCTGTTTGAAAAGGCGGTGAAAGGATCTTCAGTAACGAATATTGCTGCTATAGATGGGCTTTTTGCAGCAGCAAAAAAAAATTTGTAACCCAGAGAATAATGACGATGAATAGAAATTTAAATGATGAAATGAAAACCCTACAAAGGTGTAAGGTGAGCGGGAGATAGTGTTAAGAAGATAGTGTGAGTAGGATAAACAGGATATGGCTGGGTAGGAAACATTGGTGTTAACCAGTCTTGCCATAATGTTATGAGTTGTATGACTGAATTTTTTTGTAGGTAGTAGTACATTAATATGGCCAGCAGGTGGAAGTGCAGCTTAGAGTTCCATGTTCCCCCATTTAATTTCTGTCCTGCCAGGCTAATGGTTGGACCTTTTCAGTTTAGTTACCCTCTTTGTTCCATAAAGCTGTAGCAGAACAGTGATCTGAATTTGTTTTTGTCTTGCCTTGTGTTCCTTGGAAGCTCTGACTAGACGGAGGAGTTTTGTGGTACTGGATCACAACTAGCAATGGTGAGAGCTGAGCGCGCAGCAGCAATATTTACATTCCCAGAGGGCTGGAACTTGGCCTTTTAAAAGCAGTTCTGCAGTTGCTGTGTCAGCTGTGATGGGCAGTCCAGCTTCAGCTCCGTGTATTGTGGTGGTTCCTGGGATCTTTGACACCATTCTGCTAGCCTTTACTAGGTTGAAACCCTAACATAACAGCAGTACTCTTTGGGGTTTGATTAGAAGCAAACACAAATGTGTGTTTTGTGAAAAAATGGAGATTCTCAGCACAATTATATCATTGCCTTCAGTGTCTTGTTGCTAATGGGAGACAGAACAAATAAGCCAAACTGAAATACAAATCCAAGTTTAAAATTATTTACATCAGCCCTATTGTAGACTTGAATGCATGACTTCAAGGGCCCATTGAGTCTAACCAGGTAGAAATGAGAAGGCTAAGGGGCAGAGCGATGGAAGTGTGCTCCTATCTGGAATTGCCTCAAGGATTCCGTGGTCGTCTCTGGTAACTAGGAATGTAGGAAAAAAGGGTGGTAATAACTTTCAGAGATGATACACAATGTTTTGGAACAAATCAAAAATTAGAAACGAGCATTGCTAGACTTTCAGAAGTGGGTTCAGTGGGGTCAGTTCCCTGGATCCCTTTAAGACTGAACCAGTGCTGTTCTATCAGGGCATTTGAATCACCAGTCATAGCACTTGTATCTCAGTTTTATGATCTGATATCTCCCAGATCAGAACATACGTGTATTTAAACACAGAATCAGTGTAACCTTAGGAGTTTGTGCTTAGAAACGAAAGCCTTTGTTTCGTTGCACAGCCCAGCCCTTCCCCTGTTTGTACTTGACTGATGATGAAGCTATGTCTGTTTTCATTTTTGTGCATGCAGTGAAATTGCTGTGCTCCTCTGGGTGAGGTTGAGAATGCTGTCAGACTCGTCTCTGGTTATTCTCAGTAGTTAGTCCCACCTTAAAAATTCTTGCAGCAAATCTCAAAAAAAAAAAACAACCAAAACACCCAACCTCAAAAAATGCCTTCATCTCAGGTCAAGATACCTGAGGTTTTGTGAGGGAGTAAGAATAACATTCCTTAATGGGTTTGCAAACCTGAAGAGAGGAGAGGCAGAGGCTCTAGAGCTCTACTGAAGATAAACAAACAAGCTCGTTTTTAGACAGTTTTTTATTCATTTTGACAATTGCAAATTTATTGCAGCAGTGTTCGTCTTGTGCTATTACATGGCATGGAAGTGGTATAACACAGTGCTGATACACTTTAATCCCTCCTTCGATTGCTAAGGTTAAGGTTTGTTTCTGTGCAGTTTTCTCTTAACGGATCAGTAAGCGTCTTGCAATCCCCATCTGGTTACCTTCTCAATCACTTGAATGGAAGTTGAGTTTGGTTTTGGGTGTATTGTTTAACTGCGTACATGATATGTCAGTCCGTTAGGCAGAGATCACACTTCAACTTCTTTCTCAAAAGTTGTTTTCAAATTTTGATTTTGGGGCAGAAGGCCAAAAGCTGCTTCAGTTTTTTGACAAAACTTATGGTGGCAGCAGAAAAGCACTCGGTCACTCCTGCTGCTAAAATATGGGGTTACTTTAAAAAGTGCTTCAAACAAGCAAATTATTGCCACTGTGAGCATTACTAGAGTGGGAGTGTAGAAAAGATAATCATCTACATGTTCTTACCACATGAGGAAACTCAAATCAGCATAACAAGAGCAGTCTACGCTGGTAGTTTGCCAGTTCAGTAATGCTCAGCTCTTCTGTTGCTGGGCCTTTCCCACAGTGCAGCCCAACCTCAGCTGTTCTTGGAGCAATGCAAATGCCATCTTGGAAGGGAAGGGAGTTGCTGGGATGTTAGCTGTTGCAGGGATGAAACAATCAGAGCTGTGTGTGCCAGGCCTTCAGTGCTGCTAAGTTCTCAGCACTGACCATGTTCCCGGCAATTTCTGGGAGTTTGCCCCCTAGAACAAATCGCAGACAGGTACAGACTAGAGTTCTAGCTACCTCCCCATGGATCTTAGAGCCATAATTTAGGAGAAACTTTGTTTAATCTCCTCAGTTCATTCTTGCATCATGGGATGCAAAATACAAAAATTTCTACTAGATATGTCTTAACTTTCCTTTGCTCTTAGGCAGAAAATGAGGAGACAAAGGAACGCTTGTTTGAATCTTTACTCAGTGAGTGTAGAGATGCCATTCAGGCCGTTCGGGAAGATTTGAAACCGGACCAGGTAAGGAGCAAACATCAGTGTTTCTACTTCCAACACCATGGTGTTCCTTTGGGACTGATTTGTTATTGTTAAACTTGCTTATTAATAGAAGTGGCTGGGATTTCTTTAATAAAAAGATGCAAAAGAGTCTATCACCTTTGAATTTATTCTCTTCAGAACTGGAGAGGGTGAATAGCAATGTAGAAGCCCTCATTCTTTTGCTGGAATTCTGTTATAACTTCCCTGGTTTACCCAAACCTTAAGTTGTTTCTGATGTTTTCTTCCCTCAGCTGCCAGTTTTAAGTAAATCATGCAGTGTTTTGTCCCCAATTTCTGCAGAAGCAGCGAGAACACTCTCTAGAAAACGATTCTGGGAAGGTGTCCAACATCCAGTACTTACACAGGTAATAGGCAAACATTGCTGCCTGTACTAGCATAAAGAAGTCATGCTCTTATGTCAAGATTTTATATTTGTTTGGTTTTGTTTTGTGTGGTTTTTGTTCTGGGCCTCTCAGATCTCAAAGGATGACTGTATGGATAAGGATCTGATTCATGCAGCTTTGAAAACATTTTACTTAAGGCTCTCACGTTGACCTTTGAAACATTTTTTCCCCTACTAGTATCAGCTTAGATTGGGAGGAGGAGTCTTTTTCAGAACAAAGATTAATGTCTGAGTAGTTCTGACAGTCTGCTAGTAGTATTTTATCTTTTATCTTTTTAGTTATTTGACTTACATCAAGCTGTCAACAGCCATCAAGCGCAACGAAAGCATGGCAAAGTCTCTGCAGAAGGCACTGCTGCAGCAGCAGCGATCAGAAGAGGATGGCAAGCGCACACCCCGGCCTCAGGACCTAATCCGTCTTTACGATATTATTTTGCAGGTAATGCTGGGAAAACAAATGTAATTCTTCATACTAACTGGAGAATTTTGGTACAAAAAGCTATTGCAGACAATATAGCAGTGCAAGTGAACTGCCCGTGAAGTCTGAAGAGCAGCTCAGTACCTACAATAACCTTGTTGAAGATGTTCAACATCTACATGAAGCACAAATAAATCCTTTTAGTGGTGATCAGAAGATGCTGCTAGAATGGATGTCCTTGGTTTTACACTCTAATGCAGTTTTAAAATAGTTTTTTCTATTTTATGCAGCACACTGATAGCTGCCTTAGTTTCTACTGACCAGAAAAAGTAGCAGCTAAAAATACTTAAAATGTCCTCCTTCTTCATAAGCAGTTTCTCAGCTTCTCACATAAATTTTCAGTTAACTGTGGGAGTCTGTGGCTGAAGCAATTGTGAATGGGAAAGGGAAATGCCTCATGAAAGAATGACTTCATGTGAAATCTGAGGAGTCTTTGTCCTAATTTCTGTTTGTGTCAGGAAATCTGTCCTGAGGGCAAACTTGCACAAGTTTCAGTGAATGTCCTTCACAAGGTTAGCGTGCTGATGATTAGAAAAACTGGAAACTCTTTCCATGGGAGTGTACTGTTGACTTGTTAAAAGGGGCAGCATTCTCTTACTCCAGCAGATTCCAGAGGAAAACAACACCTGCATTTGTTACTCTGACTCTTTTTTGCACAGAACCTTGTGGAACTGACACAGCTTCCTGGCCTAGAAGAAGACAAGAACTTCCAAAAAGAGATTGGATTGAAGACGCTTGTGTACAAAGCTTACAGGTGACTGAGAAACAGCCAGGTTTCCTTTAGCAGGCGTTACATCTTCAAAGGTTGTTATTCCAAAGCTCTATGCACTGTACAGGGCTTTGATACAGTTTCCTCTGCCATTGTGTGAAACGAAGACTGGATGCTAAGGGGAAACTGGCCAGTGCTTCTTAATAATCTCTTATCAGTCATTTGAGTTGGCAAAGGTATGGATGACAAACGTGTCAGTGAGCTGCTCTTTACTGTTGCAGGTGTTTCTTCATTGCACAGTCCTATGTCCTGGTAAAGAAATGGAGTGAAGCTCTTGTTTTATATGAAAGGGTGCTGAAATATGCTCGTGAAGTTCAGTCAGGAGCTGGAGCTTACACAAACAGCTTGAAGGTAGGAACCCAGTCCTGCATGTAGAAGGGAGCTGAAATTTATGAAAAAGCTCTGTCCCCGTATTTATTGTCAATTAGATGCCAGACCATTACAATTCAAGACTGATGTTTAAGTTGGGAGAAGAGGAATACAGGTGTGACTGCTTGACACATTACAGTAGAGACTTTCTGATGATGTGAAAACGCTGCAACTGGCCACTTGCTTGCCAGCTGTAACTTGCTGTAACAGCTCCGTAACAATTTACCACGCTTTCTCACATCTGCACTTTCTGTCATACTGCCTCTGTAGTGCCTGAAGGACTGTACTGCAGCTTTTCCTCTTCTGGGAAGGCTTACCAGCACTAGGACTTAATTTCTTAGTTCCTACTGTGTCAGGTTTCTCCTTTGCCCTAACTCTTAAACTCTGGCACATTTTGGGCTCTCAAATAAATTTCTTTAATGACCTAGGAGCTGCCTGACGTTCAGGATCTGATCACTCAAGTCAATGCAGAGAAATACTCCTTGCAAGCAGCAGCCATATTAGGTGAGTTGCACGATTATACTAGAGCTCTAACATCTTTTGAATAATGCCCCTGAAGCTATTTCATTACTTCTGCTTCATTTCTGAAGATTCAAATGTTTTTCTACTTCACTCTGATCTGTGTAGGCTCTGGAAAACATTTTTTCCCCCCCAGTTCTAAGCTTTTTCTAGCTGTGTGTAGTGCAGCTAAGCTAAGCAACCAATGACTAGACATTTGGCATCTTGCTCCCTGCCCAGAGATGCAAAAACATTTCAAGAGGATGTTTGGCAGAATACTCTGATAGTGGGTATTTTTTTTGCTGCAAACAAGTTGGCCTTGCTCATCCTGGTTCTGCCTAGTTGGGAAAACTAACTACTGAGGAAGGGGAGAGCAGTGATGTTCTGCTCTTTGTCAGTGTCGACCAGGTTAGGGGAACTTTGGGGGAATGGATGAACTTTGTAATTTCTTGGGCTGCTGTTTTTGCTGTGGCCTGCTGCTGGAAACCCAAGATAAGTAATGGATTGCCTTGTCTTTTATTGCCTTACTGTTGCTTTAACAGACCCCGCTGGGGTCTTCTCATCATCTGCTTCTTTGTGCTGAACTTGGAATCTGTGCTTCTCTCAGGAGCTTCTCATGACAATGCAAAGGAGAAGCTCTCCATCACTGGAGAGCTGTGTTGGCTTTAGATGTGTATGTGTGATCCTCAGTCTAGAAAGCAAGTTGATTCTACTGAAAATATTCTCTTGCATATCCCAGAAAGCAAGTTTAATAGCTAAGCTTAGAGGACAGCTGACTCCTGAGATGGTCTCAATTTATGCCAAGATCTAGCCTGTTATTCTTACCACTTTTTCTTCAATTTTGCAGATGCAAATGACACTCATGAGGCTGAGTCTCCATCTCAGGTCAAGGATGGCAAGGTAAGACCTGAGAGCTCAGGCAAATTCCAGTAGTGTTCTTGGTACTACTAAGTAGTACTACTTTGAGCTGAGTGTCTCTTACAACTCAAGAAATGTCATGCTGATTGGAGTTTGGTCACAACTAGTTTATTTGAGAGATTTTATTAGGCTTGCTTTCCTTCTGCAAGTCCTAAAGGTGGCTGAAAGGATGGGGTTCCTTGGGTAGAAACTAGGCTGCTCTGCTTGCAGCTTCTAGTGTGGCATCTTCTTTTTTTTTTTTTTTTTTTTTTTTTTTTTAAATTTAGTTTTCTTCCTGCACATGGGAAGGTTTTCTGGAGATCCTGCAGCAATACTTTGACAGGGGTTTGAATAATTTTCAGGGGCCCAAGATGTCACAGCGGGGAACTTCAGCTTCTGTTGTCTCAGTTGCTGCTTAATCCTCTTTGCTTGTTTGACTCTTGTCAGCTTTGATTTGCCACATGTTTAATCTGTGTTTCTGCATTGGTCTCTTTCAGCCCCTCTCGGAACGGTTTGAGACTTTCTGTCTGGATCCTTCTCTTGTCAGCAAGCAAGTCAGCCTCGTGCACTTCCCTCCGGGCTTCCAGCCCATTCCGTGCAAACCCTTGTTCTTTGACCTGGCCCTTAATCATGTTGCTTTCCCACCTCTGGAGGACAAGGTGGAGCAGAAGGCCAAGAGTGGCCTCACAGGATATATAAAGGGCATATTTGGATTCAAAAGTTAACCAGGACCCCCTGGGGAACAGAGGTTTTATTCTGTATTGAAGGAAAAGCTCCAAGAGGTTCTAGGACACAAATATCTGCACCTGAAACCAACAGAGGGAGATTTTACCATCTTCCCTGTGTTCTGTGTATATGTCTGTGCACTTACATTCTCTCCCAGTCTGTTAAAGGCAAACAATCTATTCGGAAACATACATATACTATAAATAGCTGAAAATAATCTGGAGCAGAGAGAAATTCCATTCTGCTCAGAGAAGTTGGAGCTTGTTTTGTGACCAGGGGCCTGTTCGGGGCTGGGACACATCTGCTTACCATGGACCAGGGCATAGGCATTACTTGATTCCTCCCACCACCCCATTATTTGACACTATAGTTTGGTATTTTGGTCTAGAAATCTGGGTGTGATGGGGAAACAGGGGCAAAAGTAGGTGCAGAACTAAACCAGCAGGGTGAGGCTGCCTGCATGGAGGCTATGAAACAGTACCAAGGAGGTTAACTTTTCTTCCCTTTCGACTCCCAGTCCTCGCCGAGAGGCATATATAGTTACATAAAGAGAAGTGTCTGTTCTTTAAATATGTAACATTCAGAAATGACAAAATGGAGCCTCTTTCCTTATCGATAAGGATGGCAAATACCTTGCCAAATGTTAATGGTTACCCCAGTTGTGGTGGAGTATAACCTGAATTTGTACTCTGGGCCGATAGGATCCTCCTTTATTACACACATTTTGTTAAATACCTAAATACAGTATAGAACCTATTCCTACAAGGCTTTTCCTGGGAAACTAGCTTCGTGGGTGGCTTTAGAAATAGCTGCTTGCTCTTCATGGGAAGTTGGGTCTCTCAATGTTCGTTTTGTCTGAACTTCAGCTTCTGTTGTCTCAGTTGCTGCTTAATCCTCTTTGCTTGTTCTCTTGTCAGCTTTGATTTGCCACATGTTTAATCTGTGTTTCTGCATTGGTCTCTTTCAGCCCCTCTCGGAACGGTTTGAGACTTTCTGTCTGGATCCTTCTCTTGTCAGCAAGCAAGTCAGCCTCGTGCACTTCCCTCCGGGCTTCCAGCCCATTCCGTGCAAACCCTTGTTCTTTGACCTGGCCCTTAATCATGTTGCTTTCCCACCTCTGGAGGACAAGGTGGAGCAGAAGGCCAAGAGTGGCCTCACAGGATATATAAAGGGCATATTTGGATTCAAAAGTTAACCAGGACCCCCTGGGGAACAGAGGTTTTATTCTGTATTGAAGGAAAAGCTCCAAGAGGTTCTAGGACACAAATATCTGCACCTGAAACCAACAGAGGGAGATTTTACCATCTTCCCTGTGTTCTGTGTATATGTCTGTGCACTTACATTCTCTCCCAGTCTGTTAAAGGCAAACAATCTATTCGGAAACATACATATACTATAAATAGCTGAAAATAATCTGGAGCAGAGAGAAATTCCATTCTGCTCAGAGAAGTTGGAGCTTGTTTTGTGACCAGGGGCCTGTTCGGGGCTGGTACACATCTGCTTACCATGGACCAGGGCATAGGCATTACTTGATTCCTCCCACCACCCCATTATTTGACACTATAGCTTGGTATTTTGGTCTAGAAATCTGGGTGTGATGGGGAAACAGGGGCAAAAGTAGGTGCAGAACTAAACCAGCAGGGTGAGGCTGCCTGCATGGAGGCTATGAAACAGTACCAAGGGGGTTAACTTTTCTTCCCTTTCGACTCCCAGTCCTCGCCGAGAGGCATATATAGTTACATAAAGAGAAGTGTCTGTTCTTTAAATATGTAACATTCAGAAATGACAAAATGGAGCCTCTTTCCTTATCGATAAGGATGGCAAATACCTTGCCAAATGTTAATGGTTACCCCAGTTGTGGTGGAGTATAACCTGAATTTGTACTCTGGGCCGATAGGATCCTTCTTTATTACACACATTTTGTTAAATACCTAAATACAGTATAGAACCTATTCCTACAAGGCTTTTCCTGGGAAACTAGCTTCGTGGGTGGCTTTAGAAATAGCTGCTTGCTCTTCATGGGAAGTTGGGTCTCTCAATGTTCGTTTTGTCTCTGATCTAAAGCTTGCCTGAACACAAGATGATCTTTTTCTGGATTCATCTGTTGCTTTTTCCCTCGTCCTGGGTTGGTAGATGCACCTGAAATGAGGAATAAGCAACAGGCGACCAGCAGGTTCTGGAGTGATGGATCTTCTCTGTCATGCCGGACAGCTTTTTTTTTTTTTTTTTTTTTATGAAGCGCCCAGGTGCTATGGTGATAGGCACTTTCAAAATGCGGGTAATTTCATAATCGTGACCACGTAAACGGGAAAAAAAACCCCACAGCACATGGGCAGAACTGTTCCTAAATAAAGTATTTGGAAGTTTCCACCAGCAGTGTCTGGGTTTTCACTCAGTTTGTAACTGGAAGCTGAAACATTGGTTTGTTCTCCCTGCCTTAACGCTTCTGCACCAGTTGGCTTGCCCTTTGCATTGTTTCTCCATTTTTAGGCATCGGAGTTAATGGGTGGAAACAGAAGAACTGTTAAAAAAAATATTGGATTGTTGTCGTGGGAATTTTCCAAGCAAGGTGCATGTCAGATGAATGGGGGGAATTAATGATTCCCATTGTTTTAATATGAATGTTTGCTTCTTTGTTCCAAGTCGATCTGATTTGTGAGTTCTCAAAGTACAAAGCAGCTTTCAAGAGGACTCTGTGCTCAGAAAGAGGTAAGAGAAGGAGGAGGAACTTGGTGTTTGTGTTTAATTTTTGCAACGTGGAAACGGGGATTTCTGGTACTCTAGTTAATTCCATTTGCCTCTGGACACCAGGGGGATTTTTACAAGAGAAGGGGAAAGTGTAGAGCTGAAAGAAATGTGGAAGACTATTTATTCATCAGATGACAATTTCTAGAGAACGTGGTCTCGAATGGCAGATTTCTCTTCCCCGTAAAGCGTGATCCTTTTAGGCGAAGAGAGGTCATGCAAGAACCGGCGCAGGCATCAGCTGGTTGTTCGGCTTCACGGCGCCTCTTTCTGTGTACGTTAACCTGAGCTTCTCTCTCCTTTTCAGCTTTTATATCGAATCACTTTGAGAACTGTTCTCCTCTTTCGGTTTGCAAACCAAACTCTTTTCTGCTTTCCTACCACAAATCTGTGTGGTGCCTGGATTGATTCCAGTGAAACTTGTACTGTGGCCACTTCCTAATTGGTGACTGTTACAGAAAGCTACGAGCAATTGGCCTGTCTATGTCAAACGTCTTTTGACAGATAACTAATTAGTTGAACGCAGATAAGAAATCCGGACACAATAAAGTTTTATTCCTGACCTCTGAGGCGTGTAGTTTATGTTGAGCGTTGAGAACACCGAGCACTCTTTGCCTCCGAACCATTCAGAGGATCAAGGTCACGCCATCGCCTGGGGCTACTTAACCCCTGTGGAATGGCCACTTGGCTCTGGGGGAGCCCCCTTCTGCCTGAAGGCTCAGGTGACAGCGTGCACCGCTCTTGGAGCTAACTTGGCTCGTTTGTTTTGATGTAATGTTAATGGGAAGTGGGTAGAGTGGGGTTTGTAAGCGGTGTTGTGACTTAAATAATGTGGAAAGCACTGATGAGGCGCTAGGAAAAAAAATCTAAAAATGTAAAAAATGGTGTGTGTGTGTGGGAAAGTACGGTTATTTGAGCGACCTCTATGATGAAAACCAGACTCGTAAAGTTTGTTGAGGCTTTTAGCTCTGCCATGGAGCTTGGAATGGCGAAGGTGAGGCTTAGATGCAGCAGTTAGAAGGGAACAGCGCAGGCGAGTGAAGCATCTGATGCAACGCACGCAACAAACAGATTCCCCGGGAACTGCTGGGTGTGAGTTGTGCCCTCAACAGCTGGAGCGAGGTGTAGAGCACTGGTTTATGGCGCTTGGAAGCCTGCTTCCTTACTGCTCTGTTCTTTGTTAGGCTTCAGTGTTCGCTTTAAAGTGTCTGCTCTCTTTCCATGAATTAATTGGCAAAGTAGGCCATATGATTGCACTCAAACAGGAAGCTCCAGCAGAATGGTCAAGAGCATTGCTTTCAGTCAACTTTTCCTATGGAGAACCTTTGGGCTTAGCACTGGAATTTTGATTACAGACTGAGCAAGCTGTGCCTGGTACCATTGCATCAATTAAAATAGGAATGAGATGTACCTCGTGGCCCTCGGCCCCGCCATCAGCAATACACCTGTGTCTTGGGCGATGTTTGCTTTTGGTCATGCACTCTGAGGGGTCTCATGACCACGGATAGGTCTTGAGGAACTGATGGGACGTAGGAGAAATGATCAGCGTGAGATAACTGGGCAATTTAAAGAGAGAAATGAGAGGTGGCAGGTTGGGACAGTAATAGTCTGGCCTGGGAGCTCCTAAATAACAGTGTCTGCCTCCTTTTAAGTGAGGAATTGGGGTGTTTTAAACTGAAGGTACTGGGGAAAATCCTCTAATCCAAGGTGCTTCAGACAGATAGCATCCCAGGTGAGCCCCAGCAGCGAGTGCTCTGGGGCCTTTGTGGCCGCCTTACCTTGAGCTGGCTGCTGGTTCGGCTGGCAGCCTGCACCGCGCACACCCGGCACCCGGGGCTGCAGTCGCGTAGGCCAACTGCGGTGGGAGTGGGTAGGGCGAGTTGTTGGGAGAAGAGGCACCTGCGGAGGGATGTTGGTGCTCCTGCACAGCTCTTCTCAGCTGCCCCGTTAGAGCTGCGGGCACAAATACCCCCTGGTGTTCAGCTCGGGATGTAAATTGGGAGCTTGCTCATGTAAAGGAGTGATGTCATCTTGATTGCACGTGGCTGCTCTTTTTCTTCAGGACGGGGATTGCTATTTTCAAGCGTAAGAACAGCGGGAGGTAGATTTGCCTGCCAAAGAAGAGCCCGTTCTGATCCGGGTGGGAGGAACGCGTGGTGCGTGCCCCCGGTCTGTAACAGGAAGCTCCAAGAGGAGGGATTGAATAGAACAGAAAGCAGGCAACCATCCTCAAAGCTGCTTGGCAGAGGTGGGCTCACGGCA
>NW_009259586.1:3695979-3700626 GCF_000687185.1 Egretta garzetta
GGTGCTGCTTTGCCTTCTCCTCCCTCCCCTGCTCCGAACTGAGGCAGGGCTGGGCAGTGCTGCAGGCTGCAGCTGCCTGTCCAGCCCAGCTCAGAAACCTGGGTCACTGCCCGAGTCCCTCTTCTTGCTGGGACCTGCCCCGGCCGCTGCTTTGGCCCCAGCACTCGGAGGGTTTGGTGTGGAGCAGCTCGGTGCTCCGGGAGCTGATTCTGCAGCGGCTCAGAGGGACACGCACCTGCAGCAAAGGTTCGTGCTGGGCTCTCGCGTCTCAGGCTCACCCAAACTGTGCTGAGGGTGAACAGGTTTGTGAAACGCAGCCGCTCCCTGTCCCTCTCCCTTTGGGTGAGGTCTCCTTGGCCAGAGTGCGCTGCTTTGTGTCTGAGGAGAGGCTTGGTCCTTTGCTGTCCTGCTGCAAAGCACCTGAAGCGCCGGTTGGGCGGCTGCTGCTGTTGCTGCAAAAATCCCGTCTCTTGTGGACGTGGATGATGGAGGGATTCGGGTGGGGATGGAGCTGGGGGGTCCTTGCTCCGGAGCCTCCAGCCCAAATACCTGGAGCGTCCTCACTCTTCGTTCTTGTTTGCATTGGGTATTTCCTTATTGCACTGGGGAGTGAATGATTAGCCCCTTGCTCTGTGCTGAGCGCTGGATTACAATGTTTGAGTTAGAGCTAAGCCCAAGTGCAAATTCCTGCATCCGAGGGTTGGGGTGGGAGGGAGGCGGCTGTGTCTGGCCCCCCACCCGCATCCCCAGCCCTCCTCTGGGCTGCTGTGAGTAACCTGGGGTGAAAACCTTCCCACCTCTGGCCTAAAAGCAGCCAGGTCTCAGAGGGGGAGGTTTAAAACCACTTTCAAAGGGTGTAGTTTCCATGTCTGTTGTACACACATGGCCTTGGGCGCAGCTTTTATGTGCTCTAGTGCCATCAAATTAAAATTCGGACCCAGGTACTAGTGTGTACTTAGCATTTCTAGGCAATGCCACACTGTCACCTTTGGCAAACTCCTCTACTGCTGGGCACCTGTAGTGTTGGGGTTATTAAAGTTAAAATTCTTGCTCTGGAAATAATCTTCCTCCTGCCCCTCCCCTGCTGAGCTGAGGGACGGTGCTGTCCGTGCAGACACGGCGGTTTGCCCGAGGCTCACACGCTGTGCATGAGGATTGGTGACTCCCATCCCCAGCCCGTGGTCAGTCCGGGGAGCGATGCCGTGGCTGTGGTGCCCGAATGACTAAAGAGCAGCATCAAAGCCTCTGAATTACCTTCAGTGCTTGCCTTTTTCCACAGAAGCGGGAGAACGTCTAATTTTCTCAGAGCATCAAATTAAAGTTGGAGAAGGCGAAGTCTGGCTGTGCAGAGTTAGTTCATCCCAGATTCATCCCGCTCTGGTCCCTGCCTGTGGCACAAAAGCACTTGCCGCTGAATTGGGCAATAAAAGGTCAAAAATGGAGCTTTGCAGGAGATTCACATCCCACGTGGAAAGCACTCGGGGCTCCTGGGCTGGCAGGCTACGGTTGGGGTGAGCCACCCCAGCTCAGCAATGCTCCTGGCTGCTGCACCCTCTGCCCCCTGCCCGAAAGCAGGGTGGGCTCCAGCGTGGCCCTCCGGGCTGGGAGGTGGTTTGCAGGGGCTGTCACCACTCTGCTCCCTGCCTTGGTTGCTCAGGAGGGATTTTTCTCCTCTCCCCACTATCCCCGTGCAGCAGGCAGGGCCCTTCGATGGGCTTGGTTTGGAGGGAGTCTGAAAGCACCTAGCTGGTGTGCGTGTGAGGGTGCGTGCCCTTCGGACCTTGCCAGATGGGGTGCTCCAGCCTGGACCCTTCTCTTCTGAGCACCTTCTCCTTCAGTCAGCTCCTTGTATCAGGGCCAGGAGCTTTTCTTCCAAGCCGTTGAGCTGCTCCAGGTATTCAGGTTTCAGCTGGCCACCAATACACCCTGCAGGTGTTTTTGTACATTATAGGGCCTTTGCATTGTGCTTGAGTGTGGAGGCACAGAGGAGAGCAAACCTTTCCATCATCCTGACACAGGCCCATTGCCTGGCGCTTTAGCCCGGCGTTCGTAGGGGACTGTCGCTTCTCCAACATGCTGTTGTTTGAGCAAAGCAGCTTTTTTGGGAGGCATGAAAGAAACCTACCCCAAAAGCTCCGATCTCCCACCCAGATTTCATGGGGTGTGTGCTGTGCTGTGTGTGCGAAGGTTGCCTTCCCAGGCAGGTGTTTAATTACCTCTCGTTGCCTGGTTAATGACCTAGGACATGTCTTGTTCAGATCCAATCGCCATGTTTGGGGGAGCAGCTCCTTTCAGTAGTGACTCTGGATAACAAAGCCAAATTTGCAGGCTGCATCCTGTAAGTTATAAACAAGTTTTCCAGACAAAGCGTCCTGAGAATCTGCCATTAGTGAATTTATTTAGTGCTATTACAGCCTTGCTAATCCTCTGGGGAGAGGAAAATCAGGCTAACGCGTTAGCTGCTGTAGGGAATTGCCGTGATGTCCTGCTCCTTAGCTCTAGGGCTTAAACTCCAAATAAGCTATGGGATGATGTAATGAGCATGGAGAGGCAATGGGGTGGGAAGCAGGTAGGTCCTTTTGATGTCTAAGGGTCTAGGGATGAGTAGTCCATGAAAGCCTTGGGACTGAGCTGTTGAAGCCATGGTGTGGTGCAAACGTCCTCTGTATTTAGAGAGATACAAAGGAGTAGGACCTGGACTTCCCCTTCGCGCTGGGGGAGCTGTGCTGGGCTCAGCCTTCTCTGGTCTTCTGGGGAAAGGTCCTTGGAGCTGAGCCTCTCTGAAGCCAAAGCCACTTTCCTCTGAGTCTGGCAGGGTGCTGAGCCCAGCCCTGTCCTGGAAGCTTTTTAATGGGTCTTAATCAGACCCACAGGGAGAAGTGCAGGGGCTTTTGCACTTCCCCTCCACTTATCAATTGGTAAAGATAAAGCAAAGCAAGGTTTGAGGACTGAGTAATTTTAGACCAAAGAAAATCAGGTGCCCTATTTTCCTACCGGGGCAGCAATTTTTTAAAATAGGGAGGCTATTCTGGCTCTGAAGTCTCACTTTGGCTTGTATGAAAGCTGTTCCACAAAGAGGAAAAACGTCTGGGGAGAAAATGATGTGAAAAGGTGCTGTCCCTGGCATCTATGAGGAAAAAGGAGGCTGGCTCGTGCATGGCGGGAGCATGTTCCGATACCTCCCAAGGTGGCAAGCACCCAGGGGCGTGTGGCTTCTGACTCCCATGGCTGCTCTTCATGCTCTGCTGTTCATGGCTTTGGAGACTCTTAGTGGGGGTTTCCCTCTCGCTGAGGACAGCCTCTGTCTCCAGCTGCAAAGACCAGGTAGCCTTTGCAATAAGTTGGTCTGTGCTGGCTGTCACTGCCAAACAAGCAGCACCTCCGCATAGCAAAGCATCTGTTGCTGTTACCGGGGGCTCCTGCCTCCGTGCAGCCTCGTGCACCTCTCAAACCATTAGAAATAAAAATCGGATGTGGAGCACAGGCAGGAGCGGCTGTGATGAACCTCTTTGTTCATGGGTGTGAAGGTGAGAGGTGGGATGAGAGAGTAGGGAACATTTCTCCAGCTGCTGGTCGCGACCACGCGGCTGTGAAACTCTTCCTAACTTTGTCCATGGGGATGTGGTGGTGAGTGCTGCTGGACAGGGTGGTTGATGAGATGGGCCCTTGGTTTTACTTGGTGGAAATACGGGTGATCACTGGCAGGTGCTTTGCAGGGATGAGGAGAGGTGTTAACTCCTCTTCCACGGGTGGTGTTTCATGAACAAATTAAGGCTGTTTCCAGGTACAGCGAAGACTAAACCCCAACCACCCTCCTGCATCTGTGCTTGCGGTTCTCACTTCTCTCCTCCCACCTCCCAACTGTTCAGATTGTTGTAAAGGTCCTTTCGTTGCTCCCCCGCAGGCACACACGGCTTTTACAGACCTTAACGGTGGAGTTATCCCCTGGTGTCTGGCCAGGAGCAGCTCTTGGTGGGAGGATTGCACAGTGTGAGGGCTCTGCTCGTTGCTTTGCCTTCAGCACATCACTGCCCAGGAGAATTTCAAGAATGAGGAAGTGCAAAAGCAAGGAGGTGAAACAGGAAGAAAACTCATCCAGAGGACTGGCGTGCAGAGGGTGGTGAGGAGAGGTGCAGGGGAGGCAGGTATGTCGCCATCCAGAAGGGCAAATGGTCTTAATAGACAGTAGTAAATCATTTATGGGTCATTTTAAGCTGTCATCTCCTCTGTAAAAACTTGAGAGGCCTGCCTGATAACAAAGGCACGCCGTCCTCTGAACTCCTCCTCTGCCAATTTCTTGTGAAAGGTTAGTCCAGGATTGTTCCTGAAATCTTCCTTCCCTGCAATGTTACCTACTCGCCGAGGTCCTCTGTGCAGCTGTGCCTGCTCCCTGCCCCTGCTGGCACCCTACTCATCTGTGTGAGCAGCAAGAAGCATCTGGGTATGTGACTGCTCTGTCAAACCCGGCACCCGCATCCTGGCACAGCCCCAGGCTACTGGCACGGATCCCCAGAGCCTGTTCCGGAAAGCGAATAACAGGATTGCGATGTGACTTCCCATCCCACCTCCTGCTGTGCCTGGAGCTCTGGTCTGTGCCCCCAGGGGATACGTCTCAGCCCCTAAAGCGAGCTGCAGCCTCGCTGGGGA
>NW_009259586.1:3700698-3712639 GCF_000687185.1 Egretta garzetta
GGTGGGGGGCTGCCTTCCTGGGATGGCGGGTGGTGGGGAGGCCCTGGGTAATGCCGTTTCGGATGGTCTTCTTGGAGACCTGTGCTTAGGCTTCCAGCTGCAGGGGTGCAAGGATGTGGTGGGGCAGCCCTGCCTGGGGTTTTGGGCTCAGGTCCAAGTGCCAGGCGCAGCTGTGTGGGTGGCTGTGGTGAAGAACTGGTTGAACTGGTCTCCTTGCCTGTTGCTTCTTGCAGGGCCTGGGTTAACCATGGTGACTCTGCCCTGGCACGGCTGGGGCTGGTCTGAACAAAACCTGCTGCAGATCTGGAAGTGGCCTGGGCTGAAGCAAGCAGTGCCTGTCACCAGCGTTCCCCTGAGAGTTCTTGCCCCCAAGGGTTCTTGCAGCGACATCCCCTCCACCCGTGCGGGGCACTGCAGCGGGGGGCTGGCAGCAGGCAGAGCATCCCTCCCCTCGCAGCAAGCGTTGGGCTGCGGCAGAAACTTGTTCTGGGCTGGATGTGGTGGTGGCAGGGCAGCTGAGCTGGCACAACCTGTCCCCCCAGCGCTCTCCTCAGCTCTACCTGTGGCTTTCCCCTGCCACCCTCGTTTCCTGAGGCTGGGATGGTGGCAAACCCCTTGGGGCTCCCCTGGGGGCCGGGCGAGCCCTGCTCCCCTGGCAAATGAGGGAGCAGCACTTTGCACAGGCTCTGTGCAGGACGAGCAAGCTGGGTCTGCCTCTTCTCCTCCCACCACGTCTGCCTGAGTGAGGAAGAGGCAGGTTCCTTCGCTGCCGTGAGGATGCTTGGCGTTGTGCCCAAACCAGGGCTCAAAACCAGGCGGGATCTGGCCTGGCTCTCTGTAGCTTGGGTCTTGCACTGCCTGTGAGCGGACAGGCGCTGCTCTGCCAAGCACGCTGCCTCTTCTCATGCCAGCCCTCAGATAAGCCCTGCATCCGTCTGTCCCGTCTGTGTGGGGCACGGAGGCTGCCGCTGCCTGCCAGAGCGCGTGTCTGTGTGTGCACAGGGGTGAGATCAAAGAGTGCTGTTAAAATGCTCTGTCTTTCCAAGGGATCCTTGCCAGGTGGGGACTTGGCCAGGGGAAGGATCACACCTCTGTCTTGTTAAACAGAGGAGAGGAAGGTGCTCTTTCAAAGCTTTGCAGGTGAGGAGCTCCAGCCCTTGGCTCCGGGTGATGGATGGCTTGGGAAGCAGGTTGTCTGGGGATGGGGGGTGTTGGTATGCACCTGGTTTGCTTTTTGTGTTAATCCTTAGAACTTCCTCCATGTGTGAGCACGCTGCCTTCCAGGGGTTACAGGCAGTTGATCTTGCTCAATTTGGCTTCCTTTGAATTCACAAGGGATTGATCCCCTCCTGGCTCGTGCAAACAGCCCTGCAGAGAAGGGGTTGTCCCATGCAGCCATGGGCTCCTGCGTGCTCCTGTTTTGCGTGGGTACGAACTGAGGTCTACTTGGCCTTAAATGCTCTCAACTCCTGTCCCCAGCAAGGCTTCAGCTTGCTTTAAGCCTTTGGATGTAAATGCAGCAGGGTCTGGTCCTGTGGGCTACAGGTGATGAGCTGTGCTGGTTCCTCCTGCCTGGGACCCTCCAGCAGCTCCGGTCAAAGAGCACCATCGCTGTCATTAGTCAGCGGGATGTTAATGGCAAAGGGGCGATCTCTTGGCAACTGCTTTCCACCCTGTCTGTAGACCTCCACACAGCAAAGGCAGACCCTGAAGCAGGTCTCTGGTAACTCCAGCCCCCTTGGAGGAGAGATCATCCCTCCTCCTACGGTCCACACCAGCCTTTGAGCTGCGGGGACCTCCTGTCTTCATGCTGCTGAGATCCTGGTGCGAGAAGCAGGGCCCAAGCTACGATACCACCATGAAAAGGTAGGGTTTTGCAGCTTGTGGGAGAGCAAAACCATAGCAGAAAGCAAGCCCCTGGCAAAAGAGCCTTGTCCCATGTGTGTCTCTCTCTCCTGAGATAAGCATGATTTGTTTTGTGCCAATTTAAAGAGGACCGAAAGATCACACTGGAAGTGACAATGGACCCCAGGCCTTTGCCTCTGGCCCTGGGTTGTTCTTGGGCTACAGGATACAGGGAAGAACAGCCACAAACCCATGTCAGCATCACAGGCGGCTGGTGCTTATGGGGAGCCTGTGGTCCCCAGATGTTCCTGTCCCCTTCCACCTCCATCCTCTGCCCTCCCTCCCTGGTCCTGCACTGGATAAGGATCCCATGTTACTGTGGGATCTGTGCTGGATGAGCCTGAAACATAGGGTTGCTGGTTTGTGGGAAACTTTGAACTTTATCTGAAACCAAGAGGATGTAGGCAGCCAGCTGGCCCTTGCTGTGGTTTAGGAGAGCTGTGGGGCTGGGCAGCCCCACCATGCAGCACAGAGGCAAAGCCTGCTCTAAGGTCTTGCATAGACGGGGTGTCTAAGTAGAGCCTCAGACCTGGGGCTTTGGGGCTTTGGTACCCAAGCCTGAATCCTGCTGGCTGAGGCTCTGGTGATGCTGTGCTGGAGCTGCTGACCTTCGTTCTGCCGTGAGCCCTTGGTGTTTTGCTGGGAGCCCGGGCCACCTTGTGCTGAGCCTGGGCCAAAAGATTCCTGAACTGCAAAATAACATCACATTCTATGAATTGGTGGTTCCCCAACTGCTGCTGCTGCCTTGGAAAGCTCTTGGTTGGCTTTGTCCATAGGGCTTCTGCTACTTCTCTGGCATTTTAAACAGCTAAAGCAAGATGATGCTTTAAAATGTGTTTCAGTAGTCACAGTATGCTCCGTCAAAGTCACCTTTGCAGACTTTTCCTCCCTGCAAAGGCTGTGCTCTCTGCCCCTCTGCTGGGAAACTGCTGCACGGTTGTGGCTGTGTGTGCCAAAACACGCTCCAAGCCAGGGCGAGGTCTCCCGTTCTCCCTCTGGGGCTCCGCTGTTTCCATCCCAAACTGGTTTTTCGAGTCATTTTTTCATATGTGCCTCCATCTCTGCTGCTGCTCACCTGCGTTTGGGGAGGAGCCTCCCAGAAACTGCTTTTTAGCGCGCCACCAACCTTCCCTCGCTGAGTCTTGTCATTCCATCCCAACAGACCAGAGCAGAGAGCCAGCACCCACAACGACTTTTCAGACTCCGGGAGATCAGCTGGGACCTCGCCAACATGTTCAAGGGGGTGGGCAAAGGCTCCCCAAGCAGAAGTTCCCCCAACAGAGGTTCCCCTGTCAAGCCTAGCAGGTAAGTGCAACTCTTCTCTCTAAGCTGTCCTGTGGATCCTGGGGAAGATGAGGGAAGAGCACTCGATGTCTCCTAAGCCACCCTAAGAACTATTCCTCCTTATGGAGCAGCCAGAAAGTTGGGGCTCGCTGGGAGCTGATGCCAAAACGCGCTGCCCCAGCTGTGGTCCTTGTCTTTGATGGCCTTTGTGCTCCAGCCCAGAAGTGTCCTTGCAGCCCCCGCGATGTGCAGTGCCTGAAGATGTGCTTAGAGCTGTGTTAGTTGAGCAGGGAGGTGCAAAGCCCCTTTTGGGCAGGTATGAGCATGCAGAATCAACACAGCCTCTTTGCTTGGGTGGAGCAAGATCTGCTTGATGGTGACGCAGATACCAGCCCGGATTTGAGATCCCCGGACTCACTGGTTGTGTGAGGTTGGTGTGATGCTGCCCTGGGACCTGGGATCCCTGGAGAGGGATGCTCAGTTTGGTGCTGTGCAGGTGGTGAAGATGGGCGAGGAGTCGGTTTGCTGGTGACTGCTCTAACCCATCCTGGTGACAGGCTGGGTCTCTGCAGGTCAAACAGCTGAGATTGCCTCTTTTAGGCCAGTCTGAGGCAGCACTAGAAGGATCTAACAGCCTTGTCCTCCTCTGAAGAGATTCCCTAAGCTCTGGGGAGCACGACGTGTGATGGGACCAGGATGTTTCTCTAGGAGGGGGTGCTCCTGCAGAGAGAGCGCTTATCCCTCCCTTTGGCTGCAGTTGCTAATTCAGGGTTATTTTCCACCTTCCCTCAGCAGTTTTGCATTTTGTACTGTTAGTGGACTGATTCTGCGGGAATCCCTGTCCCCAGCCAGGGTGAGAGGCTGAGGAAATCGCAAAGGAGATTGTTTTGAAGAGGAGGGGACCTGTAGGGAGAAGTAGGTGCTGGCCCCATCACTTGGGGCCACCAACAGCCGCAGCCCAGAATGATGAGTGTACAGATGCCCAGGTGGACGCAGCACGGTGCTGATATCCAACTTTTATGCCGTTTATGGGGGCCAAACCCAATGTTTGGCCTGAGGAGAGTGGTGGCCACAAAATGTGTTTGTGGTGGCCATAAACAGACACTGAGGAGGGTGGTAGTCTGGTGCTGCTGGGCAGGGCAGCGGGACCTGGGGAGAAGGGGGCTCCCACAAAGACTGAGGCTTTGCTGTGTGGATGTTGGGAGCTGGCCCCCTGCCCTGACATAGGAAGCTTCTGCCTCAGTTGAGCTGAGCACTCACAAACTCATCACAAAGACAGATTTGGGGCTTCTCTGAACACCAAGCCTTTGTCGGGGCCTGTCTGCAGTGAGACACTTCCCCAGAAGCCCTGGAGCTGCATGAGCCTCTGTCCTTAGTCTTGCTAACGCAATCTATCCCCCTCCCCAGCTGGCTTCCAAACCTGGGGTGGGGATTTCTCATGAGGCTTCCTGGGACAGCTCGCTGCAGCCCCCATGGTGCCGCAGGAGGGTTCGGGCCAGGTTCTCCCCCAGCGTGAGCCTCTCGGGATAACTGGAGTCACATCCCAGCGAGACCTCATGCCTCTTCCCTGCGCAGGATGGAGGCTGGAGCCAGAAGCGCAGCAATTACCGAGCTAGTTGTGCTTGTTTTAGGAGGCACCAACCATCAGACAAGGGCTAATTCATTTGGCCATGGCCTGGGGCTTGGTCAGCGCCCTTATTAGCTGAGAAAATGAAGGTGAATGAGTTGTCGCAGGAGCAGCTGCCAGCACACACTCTGCAGATGGCCCCAAGAAAATGTTGATGGCCCATAGCTGCTCTTGGTGGCCCCAAGGCCAAAACTTCGGCACCAGTTGAGGTTCCCAGCCTCTGAGGGTTCACAATTAGTGGGTGCCGCTGCTGGCATGGACCCCTAGAGAGGTACATCGTTTTGGTCCTTGGGACCATGGTGTTGAGCATCCCGGCTCGTGGGGCCCTTTGCTGTCTCCACTTGGTGGATGCATCCCAAGGAGACAGTAGCAAGCACAGGTTTGGCCTTGAGGAGGATCCTCACTGTGCCCTGCTGTAGGAGGAGGCACACTGCAGGGCGGAAAGGGAAAACTCATGAGAAGGTGGAATTGAATCAGATCTGGCTTAACTGGCTGCAATCTTGACAAAGGCCGTGGGTGATTTTTGGAGGTGGATGGCAAGTCATCTCCTGGTTTAATTGTCTCCTGGGATTGCTGCTTCTGCCACCATCTCGCTCTGCTTCTCCCCAGTCAATCTAGAGCAGCGTGGTCCCCGGGGGCACGGGCTCGGGGGACTAACCCAGCGCTGGGGGTGAGGAGGGGGGTTGTTGGTGGTCTGCTGTGAGCAGCTTGGGCTGCAGATCAGAGGGTACGAGGACTTTGGTGT
The DNA here is from genome assembly GCF_000687185.1 of Egretta garzetta. Classification (NCBI taxonomy): domain Eukaryota; kingdom Metazoa; phylum Chordata; class Aves; order Pelecaniformes; family Ardeidae; genus Egretta; species Egretta garzetta. Next base: position 3,706,260 of record NW_009259586.1, read on the forward strand.
GTTGGGGAGAACAGACCCTGCTTTGGCGTCTGCCTTGCGGCCATAAAGCGAAGTCCCTTGCAAGGAAGGGGTGGAGGGAGTTGGGGGCTGAAGGGGGTGGGTGCTGTGGTGCTGCCCAAGCATGCTCTGGCAGGAGTAACCAGGAGTGGGAGATGGTCCTGCTCCTGCTAAAAGACACCATCCCTTGCGTGCAGTTGGATTGTCTACGAGGCAGAAAGTGGTATGAGAAATGAACCAATTAATAATGATAATAACAGTGCTCTGCCTCTTCTAGGCATGAGATAGCCCTAGGGAGGAGGCCTTCTCTGGCTCTTGAGGAGGAGGTGCAGGAGGAGGTCTGCTGAGCCTTGCCCTCGGCCATCTTGGCCAGCCCGGAGCTGCGGCTGTACACACAAACTGGGAGCGGAGTCGGACCCGAGCCCCAGGAGGCCAAGGGGGTGCCCAACGTGAGCATGGGTGAGCTCATGGCTCCTCATATCCTGCTCAATGCCAGGTTGCCTCTGCAGCCCACGTGTCAGCATCTTCACCCTGAAACACAGAGCCCGGCTGTGGCTGGCTCTCACTGAGTGAGGGCTTCTCCTGGAGGGATGGGGTAGGAGGGACAGCCCCAAAGGATGGTGACATGGCTCGTGGACTGCATGGATGGGTGTCAGTGTGGGTAGAAGAAGCTTGCATTCCTCTTGGTGTGGTCTGTGGTTGGGATAGGAGGGACTGTGGTGGTTTGGGCCCTTCTTCAAGTGCGCATGGACTGAGCAGGTTCCTCAGCATCACTCCCACCTTGACCAAGGAGCATGGTGTGTTGGGGAAGGCTCAGCTGAGGACAGCCAGCTTCTCTGGCCATGCATCGGGCCTTCCTCAGGCTCCCAGGACAGCATGTAGACACCCCTCTCCTCCTGGCACATCTCCTACCCAACTTCAGTGCTCTTCAAGCATCCAGACTGTTCTTTTGCAGACTCCTGGCTCTCCACCCCAGGAGACGCAGGGGAGACCCCCTCTTCTCCTGAGGTGATGCTCTTCAGGAAGCATCACTTCTTCCCTGAAGATCAGGTTGTTTGCAACAATGTCCTCATTTATAAGCTCAGGTGCCCCATGCAGTGCAAAGGCAGTGCAGGCTGGGGATGGGCAAGGCTGAGCCCCTGTGACCAGGAGGTTGTGGAGGTCTTTTCAGTCCATAGTTTTGTTGTGGCTTGGCCTAAAGAAATCTGATTCGTGTATCCAGCCTTGTGAACCAAGAAATGGGGTGCCCCAGTGTTTCCTTCAGCCAGGAAGGGAATGCCACCAGGAGTAAGCAGGATTTTAGTGACAGTCTACCCACCCTGAGAAGGGTGGATCCTTGCTGCTCTCCTCTTGGAGCTGCACAGATGTATCCACGGTCACATCCCAGCAGGGCTCAAACCAGGCACTCTGTTCACGTTCTTTCCAGGTGGGAGCTGAATTCAGCCAGACCTCTTGGGGTGGATGGACTCCCCTGGCACACGGGGAGAGGTGCCCATCCCCTGGGATGGCGGCCAGCCCGTGACTCACTCTCTCCTCCCTGTGCAGAGAGCCTGGGCAGGATATTTGGGTGGTGCTCAAGTATTTGCTCACAGGACACCACCTCATTCCAGGTGTGTCAGGGATGAGTGGGAGATTGTGTAACCTCCTGGGGAGGGGAGACCTCCTGGAGCTTCCAGCCTGCTGCACGCTCAGGCTATCGGGGCCCGAGTCTCAGCTCTGCGCTGCTCCCATCCACCCTGTTGTGCTGGGGCTTGGGGCCACCATTCATCTCCCTGAGCACCACAGCTTACCCCAGGAAAGGTATCCATGGGGCACAGATGGGGTAGGAGGGATGTTTAGCAGGCTATAAAAGACATGTTGTAGCAGGCATTGATGCTTTGATGATGATGACGAATGCTCTGCTTGGGCTTTTTGGCTCTGTGATCCCTGGATTTAAGACCCTGTAGAAGGGGTCTCTGCTGGAGCACAGCAGTCCCCTGTTGACTTTGCTGACGTGCATTTTGCAGGCAGGGAAGCTGAGGCATGGCCAGGAGATGCTGCCAACCCAGAGCCCCCGAGGGAGCTGCTGTGTCGCAGGCCCACACCACCCTCTTGAGAAATCAAAACGAAGGGAGGAGTTGGAGGAAAGGGACAGGAGGATTGCTATGAGCAGGAGTGCTGGGGCTGCGCCTCCTCCAGAGTTACATGGGCTCAGCCATGGTCAGCGTGGGCTGAGCTGACTTAAAACACGAGCTCTGTCTGTGGCATCCAAGTGCTTGGCTTGGTGTGACTGTAGTGCTCACTGGCACTTTACAGTCACTTGGGGCTGTAATAAATGAACATCCCAGCATCTGCTCTAGCCTTTGGTATGAACCGTGGAGTAGCTGGAGCCATGATGAGGAGCTGGAGCCATGATAGAGCCATTAAGGGAACTGCTTCCCCCAGTCCTTTGCTGAGTTCAGGGACTAGGAAGGAAACCACATGGCTGGAAGGCAGATGTGGGTGGCTCTGCTGCAGGACCAGCACCTTCCTCCTACCTTCCTTCTCCACCAAAGGCACAGGGCAGGTTTTACCTACCAGCCCTGAAGAAGCGTCCTTTCTTTAGCTGACCCCCATGCAATGTCCCATCGTTGCTGCTCAAACTCTTCCCCTCTGGTGTCAGTCCCCAGGGTCAGCACGTAACCAAGATGCTATCGGTTCACACCCTCCTGGAGGGTAGGGCCGGCACCGTCCCCAGGGGCAGATGCTATTAGAAGCCACAGGACATGAGGGCAAAGGTGGCAGCAAGGTTTGTGCTTCCTTGTCCACAGGGACCTTTGGGGCCGCAGCTGCGGGAACCACCCTGTGCCTTGCTGCAGGTGCTGGATCCAGCTGTTTTGGCAGGGCTCTGGGCTCTCACTCACAGTAGCAGTGATGGAACAAGGGCTGCGATGGTACCCATCACTCAAGTGGTGGCACTGAGGTGAGAGACAAATAGGGAGTGGTCTGATGGGGACCTCCAGTGAATCTTCACTGGGGCAAGGAGGGCTGTAGTTCTGCTATGGCCTTGGGAAATTTGTCCCCAAGCCCTGGAAGCAGCGTGACTGCAACAGCCCCTGCTGTGCTCAGAGGGGCTCGTAGTCTGCGTAGCAAGTCCTTGTCCACTGCAGGCCAGTCCTGGGGTGGCACTGGGCTCTTCAGCATTTCGATGAGCTGAACTACAGAGCACTTTGCATGAGACAAGACTACAGGATGGCAGTTCTGGGTCAGACTTGAAGGGCCATCTCACCCACCTCTACCAGCGGCCAAGGGCAAGCACCCAGGGAAGCGCCTCCAAACAGGGCGAGCATGTTGTGCTGCCTCTGCAGGGTGCTCTCCTGGCCTCCAGCTGTGTGTGGCTTCAGGTCTTCCCAACCCAGATGTGGTGTCAGTGCATCGGGGAGCCCTACAGGGATTTATTTATTTATTTTTTCTCTGCTGCTTTTTGGATCCACACAAACTTTTGAATATCTGCAGTGTCCTGCAGAAAGGAGTTGTGCAGATGAGCTGCATGGTGTGCAAAAAGCCTCCGCCCGCTCGCATTCAGCACACCACCTCTTACCTTCACTTGGCTGAAGGCAACAAGCCAGGCATTGACCACTTGTATGCGTTCTTGCCCTTGGCCACAGCTTAGACTCTTTCTTGGGAGACCAGGAGGGCATAGGGGAAAGGCCTGAAGAACCATGCCTGTGTCAGGTCCTAGGCAGTGATGAAGAGGGTGAGGCTTGCCTTCACCCACCCCTCTGCTTTGCTGCTCCCTCTCTCAGGTCCTCAACAAATGAGCTGGCCGTTCTCATCTCCCGCATGCAGACAAATGCCGACCAGGTGGAGAAGGACATCCTGGAGACACAGTCCAGGCTCAAGCAGGTGCGTTGTGACAGAGGGTGGTGGGAAGGTTTGGAGCTTTGCTTAGAAATGCGGTGCCTAGGATAACAGGTCAGGTGTCTGCTCTGTGCAGCAGTCTGCTGGTGCAGGTTTGGGGGCTGACTCGAGGCTGGGGAGGAACAGAGCACCCCACAGAGCCTCCCAGCCCCTGGGGCTGCATACCGGGGCCTCCCAAATTCTGCCCTCGGTGCTTTCTGCTCAGTGCCTCCTGCTTCCCACAGCCCAGGCTGTCTCGCTTACAGCAGCCCAGCCCTGTGCCTCCCTGCAACCCCAAAGGCAGGCAGCCAGCCCGACCCCCGCTGGTCCCCTGGGCAGGATGATGCTGAAGCAGGCAGCTTGGCTGGGCAGACGCTCCCCAGCTGCACCCTTGCACCAGGGTTCCCCTGTGGTCAGCGTGTTGAGCATCCAGGCCCCCTGTGTTGGCCAAGGAGAATGTTGTGAGGTCTGTGTTGGTCCAGCCAGACTTTTTTTCTACGTCTTCCCTCATCTCCAGGATGCCAGCAATCACCAGAAGAACAAGGCTTTTGAGTTCCAGTCGGAGAACGCCAGGAATCTGAAGGAAGCGGAGACCCTGCTGAAGGATCTCTTTCTGGACGTGGACCGTGCCAAGCGGCTGAAACACCCTCAGGCCACTGAGATAGAGAAAGAGTGAGTACAGAGGGGGACGCTGGTGTGATGGGGGCACCAAGCAATTGGGAACCCTCCTAGGGTCTAGTCTGAGCTCCAGTCATTGCCATGAGAGGTAGAGTTTCACCCTTCCTTCTATAGACTTTTGCCTTAAAATCAGGGCTTCTGCCAATATATTGTAAAGATAGTGGTGTGCAGGGTGGCTGCCAGAGTGTTATCACCCAGGAGTCCCCAGTCTTGTTTGGGAGCTCTTGTAAAAGGTACCAGAAAAATGCAGAGCTAAAAGGTGGCCCTGCTCCCAGGGCAAATCTCCTTTTCCTCTGCCTTTCCTAAAATGAATGCCTTTTGTTCAGGCAAGCACAGAGTCAGAGGTGGGTATTCAAATGGGAGAAGAGCTTCTGTTGGCCTCTGGGGCTTTGCTCCCCATCACTCTTCAGCCCTTCTAGGTGGAAATCAGGAGGGAAGAGTTGTTTCCTAGCTGGGAAGGGACAGCCCTGATCTCCCTGCAGCTTCCTCTTGGGTTGTAATTCCTGAGACATCCCTGGACAAGTGTCCCCACTGCTGAAGGAAGCTAGTGTCGCAAAGGGACAACAAAGTCGCCTGAGTCTTACGAGTGAAATCTGGGCTCCGCAAACCCCACCTTTGTTCTCCCCCTTCCAAACTGACACAGAGACGTGTGCCTTTTCTTCTTGGCAGCATCCAGCAGCTCCATGACCGCATGACGCAGCTATGTGCAGAGTACCGGGCCCTCTACGAACAGCTGAACGTCCCTGATGTGGGGCCCAGGGTAGACTGGGCCAGGATCCTGGACCAAAAGATGGTAACAACAGTTCTTTTTAGATGTACTCCCAGCTTCTGTGAGGCCAGATAATGTCTGCCATTGCCTGTAGGGCTCTGCCAGCCTTCGTGTGCTCAGCATCACACAGGGATGTTGGGAGTGGTGGAAGTAACTCTGGGTAGAAGGACCTACCTCTTAAAACCCTCTGGAGGACCCTTTTGATTGACCCCTTCAGATTAAGAGCTACCAGATGGGGATCAGGTAGAGACGCCCTGCTGTGGGATGAAAGGATGGAAAAGGTAATGTTTCCAAGGACTTTACAGCCCTACATCCTAGGGTTTCACGCTGCAAGGTCTTGGGTATGTGGAGCGCCCAGTTTAGAGTCCACTTGGATTCCCTTGAAAGTCGGATGGTAACTGTGCGCATCCAATGCATGTCACCATGGGAAGGGTGCCCGGTTCAGCTTAGGTTTGTACGCCAGGGTCATATGGCCTGGTTTTCTCTGCCCCTGTGTATGGCTGGAGAAATGGCAGCCAACAGCAATCTTGGTAAACAACAATAAGATCCCTTCCTCCTGGACTGGTATCAGATACCAGATGTCTTCATACCCTGCCAGCACTCGCTGAGGTTTCTCCCTGAAATAAAGGCTTTTGCTTTAGTCTCTGCCTAACTCCTTTTGTGCAGAAACAAGTCAACGCGGGACAGTATGGCCCCGGCATGTCAGAGCTGGAAAAGCAAATAGCTGAGCACAACATCCTCCAGAAGGAAATTGAAGCCTATGGCCTCCAGATCAAGAACCTCTGCTCTGGGGTAAGGCACCCTCTGTCCCCTCTGTGTTTCTGTTGCCTTCGCTTGGGACCCTGTGGGCTCTGCTCGCTGTCTGGCTGCGCGTCCCATCTGCTCCTCTGCACGGTGAACATCCAACCTTGTTCTGCACAGGGCAGACCTGAGCTCAGACAGACCAAGCCATGTAGAAGCCAGGGAGGTGGTTCCTGAATGGTTTCTAAAGCACCTTGCATAAATCAGCTCATCAGCATGTACCACTGATGGTGTTTTGGTAACGGCTTTTTTCTCTCTCTTTTTTTTTTTTTTTTTT
>NW_009259586.1:3712665-3725492 GCF_000687185.1 Egretta garzetta
CTTTTTTTTTTTTTTTTTTTTTTTTTTTGGCCGTGTCGTAACCCAGGATGTGGCAGACTTAAAAAGCCAATACAAGGACTTGCTGGTAAGCTTCTTGGTCATTTTCTGGACAGATGGGGTCATACAGCAGAGTAACAACTTCCCCCACGGACAGGGAATGCCCAGCTCAGGGCAGGAGCTACCTCTGTTCTTGCACAGTGAAGTTGTGTTCCTCATTTTCTTTCCCCACTTCCTCCCCACCATGGAATGGGTGTAAATTGAGAGCACGCTCGCTACCCTCAGGGGAAGGCTGTGGGTGAGATCCGTGTCTCTCCATGGTTCGCTGACCTGGTGCTGCCTATGCGTCTGTGAGCTCAGGGTTAGAGATGCCGCAGCAGGAAACCCTGTCCCAGCCCACAGGCTGTTCCAAATCAGGATTGCAAATGTTGAGGTTTGCACTGATCCCTAACAAGGGCTCCAGAGAGGAAACGAGCAGCTGGAGCAAAGGAGGTGGCCAGGAAGAAGGTCCTGGGTTTAGCCAGCTGGGCCCGTAGAGGTTAATGCTGAAGAATGGCATTTCTGAGAAATATAGCAGAGCTGGGCTAGCTCTCAGCCTGCCTGAGGCACCATCCCACACCCAAGATTCTGGTTAGACAAACATATCCTGTCTGTGAAGGAGGGAAAGGGAACTGGCAAGCCCCATCAGATAAGAGCAAGCAGCAGCAGATGTCTCACCAAGGTCTCTGGGAATCTCCTGGTGGATGTGCAACACGAGCGGGGTCCTGGGGAGGAGGAGGGGAAAGGGGGTCCTCAGCCTGAACACCAATGCTGTCTCTCTCCCATGTGCATGGGCAGAAAGCCTCCATCTGGCGAGGGCAGAGCCTGGGCAGCCTGTACCACCACCTCCAGGGCTGCACCAAGGAGCTGGGCTACCTGACGGACCAGCAGACCAGGATCCTGAAGCAGGACTGGAGTGACCAAATGATGGACGTCCAAAGCATGCGTCGGGAGTATGAGGTGAGCTCTTGGGGGTGGTAGCTTGTCCTACCATTGGGGCAGGAGATTTGCAGGGTGGATCCCAGCCTCCTAGACATCCACCGCCAGCCCTGAGCCTGGTGCTTTCCCAGGCAGCCCAATACCGCTGGGCACAGAAACAGAGGTGGCAGAGTCACACTGGGCCTGTGCTGGAGTTAAGGATGAGCCACTCTGTGTGTCCCCTCCTGTCCCCTGAGCTGGCACATGGGATCAAACATTACAGAGCTGTTGGTGAGGCTCAGTGGTCAGAAGGGAGGGAAGGGCTCAGCGTTGTGTCAGCCTCAACATCCAGAGCGCAACACCCAGTGACTGCTATATGCTGGGACCAGGAAGAAGAGCGGGATAATTGCTTAGGAAAATGCTCTTTGAACGAATGCACTGATGTTTTCTGAAGCCCAAGCGTGTCTAATTTGCTTTAGCTTTGCCTAGACCCTTCTTTTTTTTAAAAACAAGGATGTCTATGCTTTGGGAGCCTTTTCTCTGCTATGTGGGGTGTGATGCCCCAGGAGACAGCTCTGTGCTCCCTGCGTGCTCCCACTGTCATGAAGTTTCTCTTCCCCTTCAGGACTTCAAGTCCAATGAGCTGCTCAGCCAGGAAGAGGTTGTGAACAATCTTCAGGATGATGGGGATAGGATGATAGAGCTGAAGCATCCAGCTGTCAAACCTATCCAGGTAGGGAACAGGGATCTCCTTCCAAACCCTATAAGAGAATGAGAATGCTTTCCATAATTTCTGGATCATGAGCCAAGAGGCAGGTTGGAGGAGATCTCTTCACCTCTTCTGCAGAGCTGCTGTGTTCCTCTTTCCTCCCGCACTGCACCGACTGTACCACAGCATCTTTCTGCCTGCTCCAGCCCCATGGGGAGGCTGGGGGCAGCGCAGGATCTTCACCCGTTCAGAAATCTCCAGGAGATAGTGGCTAACATCTGTGTGCTGAGACCAGCTCCTGGTCTGGTGCTCAGATGTGTGGTCAATGCAGCCGCATTCATGCTGCTGTGAAACTCCAACTATGGCGCGGCATGGCCTCTCCCAGGTGACACCAGCTCTCCACATCCAAGGCTGTATTTCCCAGCCTGCAGATGCAGTGGCAAGCTGAGGTGGGCTCAGAGCCACCCATACCACTGGAGCTGAGGCCTCTTGAGAAATGGTGGCAGCTCTGTATGAGCCAGGTCCCCATGGAGCAATATGCTTGCTCAGGCTCAGCATCAGGCAGTGCCCAGGCATAGCTTTGCCTCTGCTCCACAGTGGTCTTTACCCTTCCTCTGGTCTCTGGGACTTCTGGGGAAAGGAGATCACTGGTGGGGGAGGTGGGACCAGCTGGAGCCCACTGAGTTGTGTTCTGTCCTACCACAGGCTCACCAGGAAGCCTTGAAGAACGAGTGGCAGAATTTCTTGAATCTCTGCATTTGCCAGGAGAGTCAACTGAAAAGCGTGGAGAACTATAAGAAGGTAAAAAGCAATGAACCATGGGACTGCAGAGTCAGGCCGGAGTGGGCAGGCTGGGAAGAGAGACAGCAAAGGGATGAGGATGGGAGATCCTTTGCTTGCACCTAGTCAGGGTATTTTGGGGAAACACCCCTCAAAACAGCCCTTCAGTGCTGCAGTGAAGGACTGGCTCCCAGCTCACCTCATCAGCCCTGTTGTGTTAGCGTGCTGGCTTGGAGAAGAGGGGCAGGAGAGGGTTTGCTCACTGTCATTGCCTGGGACTTGTCTGTTGATTGGGATTTATTTGCCTGTGGCTAAGGCAATGGAGAGTCCTTATCCAAGCACACACTCTGAGGGTGGTCTGTAGGGTCTTGCGATCACCAGAAGGTTGTGGGAGAGATGCTGGGAATGGAGACACCCCATTGGACTTGGAGATAGTCACGTCCTCCCAACCCTGACTGTTTTCCTACGCACACCTCCAGTTCCAGGATGATGCTGAGGCTGTGAGCTGCTCCCTGAAGAAGATGAATTCTGACCTGGACACCAAATACAGCAAGTTCAACAAAGACAGCCCTGGGGTGGTGTCAGATCTGCTGCTTCAGCTGGAGGTGAGGTCTTCAAGGCTGGTGGCACGAGCCAGACCTAAGGGGGAGACCAAACGTTACAACCTCCCTGATAAATAACAGTGAGGAAGGGGAAGAGGTGGGTAAATAACCCTACTGGGACAGCTCATCCCAGCTCTGTGCTAGGGAGGGGGAAGCCCATGGCAATACTGTGCACTGGGTGCTGAGTCCCTGTAGCCCTAGAAGGTCCATGATGTGGGGCAGTGCCCCCTGGGAAGGCACTGATCCCCACCAGTGACATGCAGCCAGGCCCCAGCTCACCATCAGAGTAAAGAAGGAGCTGCACATTGTCCTAAACATGAGACACTTGGATTAGAGGGCCCACAGAGAGTGTGAGCTGCTTGCATCCAAGGAGCAGGGAAAGGGCCTCCCATCTCCTCAGCACTCTCATGAGCCAAGGGTGAGGGAGGGAATAAAGAAGTCTGACCTCAGGGGTGAGATGCAGATAGGAAAGGAACATTTGCCCGGGAGAGAGGGAGGGGACCCATTCAAAATGTTACCTATCTTCTATGCATGCAACACATTTTGCTCCCAAGAGGTGCTGGGATCTTGGTATCTTCTGACACTGGAATGCGGCCACCTCTTGGCAGGTCTCTGTTCCATTTCTGAGAAGAAAAACTTCTCCAGGAGATCTAATATGACAATGTCGGGTTGTCTAAGGTTAACTCAGGCTGTGCCTTCAAGGGCAGATCCGCTGTGAGCAAAGGAAACCAAGGAAAGCCGTGATAATGAAAAGGGGAAGAAGGGACATGGAGGGGTCAAGAATGGAGACACTTCTGACTTCACCCCAGCAGTGACCACACAAGGATGGACAACCGGCCCCAGCGTACCCACTGTAATGCCATCCCCCCTTCCTTCTCATCCAAGCCTAGTCACAACCACTGTCTTCCCTGTTTTGTCTAGAATGAGGAGAAGGTGGTGAAGCAGGCAGAGAAGAGCATCGCTGACCTGAAGAGAAGGAGCAAAGAGATCAGCCCACTGAAACTGCGCAGGATGCGTCCCTCCCAGCCCGTCACCTTGGACACCCTCTGTGACTGGGATGCTGGGGAGGTGAGGGCTTGACTTAGCAGTACCCTCAGAAGAGGCAGGCAACTGGATTCTTCTTTGGTTGCTCCAAATCTTGGCTATGGTGGGAGGAACTGGCCTAGTGCTGGCAAGCCAAGCCTTTCACTGGATTTTGTGTCTTTGTCCCAGGTGCAGCTGACAAGAGGTGACAAGTACACTCTGAAGGACAACAGCAACCCGGAGATGTGGGTGGTGCAGAGCAGCGCTGGTGTGGTCCAGGAGGCACCTTCTGCTTGCTTCTCCATCCCTCCACCAGACCCCGAGTCCATAGACAAGGTCAATAGGTGAGTCTGCAGCGGAGAGCTTGACCCAGACAGATGTTTGGACTTGCTCGTAGGTTATAGCCAGCATGACTCCCTCAGAAACAGCAGCTAGGAACATACCTCTTGACTGTCTGGTATGAAAGCCCTCCTGGAGAAGGATTGTTCCCTGCACCCAAGTCCAGGTTCCTGGCATTCCTCAACAGCACTGCACACTGCCTGGACCTTGCTGTCAAAGATATTTCTGGCAGTCAGGCTTGATTTCTTCACCCAAACATGTGACTCGCATAGGTTTGACTAAATTAATTGCCGAATCAGTCTGGAGCTTGGGACTTGCCAAACAGGACAGAGTTATCTGTGGTATCTCCTCTCAGCCAGCCCCAGCTGGAGACTGAGAAATGTTTCCGGAACCACCGTGTAAGTCAGCTCAGCCAGCTTCTGTGGTTCCCACAGGATGGGGCAGTGGTGCAAGGAGCTTGGCATTACATTTTTAATCATGTCCCCTGGTGCTTGGGTACATCAGTGATGCTCAGGTGCTGTGGAAAGGCCCACAGCCCAGGTTCAGAGTTACTTGGGCATGTCTGTGACAGGAGCCCCCATCAGGTGGGAGGGATTTCTTCATGGTTTTGCTCTTTCTGAGTGCGTACCGCTCTTTGCACATCCCATATTACTGAATCCTTTGGATTTACGGGTTTCATATGTGTTTTAAAACAGAAAAGAAGTTTGCAATGTCCTCCTGGATAACGGCTCTGCAGGTGTTGCCTGGGATCTTTCCCTTTTCAGGCCACCTCTGGCAGCTTGGCTCACTTCCCAGTGTTTGCTTCCCTTCCTACATACAAAATCTTTGTCTTTGTTTTATTTCCCAGCCTCTTCCACCATTCAGCCCCTCTGCATGGAGCTATGTCCTGGCCTTGCAGAGGGAAAGCCCTTGGATGGCAACAGCCAGGCAAGCTGGGACTTGCTGGTTTTAAAGCACGGTGTTTAGTTGGAGCAATCCATAGCAGGGATGTGAACTCGCCTGGTCCTTCAAAGGCCCTTCCTCCTCATTCCATCAGTTTTCTCCCACCCAGACATTTTTTTGGTCCTTCCAGCTCCTGCTGATCCCAGCTCTAGTTTCATTAGGAGATACCCATCCTTACAAATGAGAGTTGGCGTTTCCAGGGCTGCAGCCACAGAAGCAGCTACTTGTACTCGCTTCCTACAAAGCTCTGCAGTGATATGAAATGAATTTCCAGCTTCGTTAGCATCTGGTGGGAGTTGGGAAACACTGGCTCCATTGGGAGAAACCAACTGCTCGAACCAACTGGCTGCTCTTGCTGCTGTCCCTTTTCCTAAGGGACATCTCTGAGTGACAACAGGCTGCAGGCTCCCAGCCTGCCCCTACCTCTGGGAACACCTTCCCTGGCACAGGCACGAAGCTGCTCCTGGGCTGGGCTCTGTCGGGGCTTGCTCAGTGCAGCAGCATCCCGTCCTGCTGGCTGATGTTGTTCCTCTCTGCTCACAGGCTGGAAGGGGAACTGAACGTGGTGAAGCAGAAGCGAGCGGTGGTTCAGAGCACCCTGAGACACAGCCACAAGGAGCAGGTTCAACCCAGCCAGCAGGGTATGTCAGCTGGTTAGCCAAGTCTGCCCCAAAGCAAGCCCATGCACCTCCCTTGCAGAGCTCCCAGACCTGGCTGGAAGTAGAGCACCCACCCGGGGCAGGCTGGGGTGGGCGTGAGGATGCCGCCTGCTCTATGGAAAAGAGCAGCTGCTGGGAAAACCTGATTTCTGGTGCTGCCAAGGACTCACCATGTGATCTTGGGCAATTCACTTAAACTCTTTTGATCTTCTCAAACTTCTGAGATTGACCTCCAGCTCCACCAACAGTTGCAGAGTATTTAGGGTTGCAGGGGGATATGCCTATCCAGAAGCCTTAATTAAACCTTCCTTGGGATCCAAGTTCCTCGCAGTCCTCTTCCCTAGCTGGGGGCTGTGGAATAAATAGGCAGCCATGGCTAAATCCTGACCCCTGGCTAGCTGTGTAACTCCCACAGCTGTAGTTCAAAAAGCTCCCAGTGAAGCTAAGCAGGGACATGTCTGCATGGCAGTGCATGGCTGTCTCTGTCCCGCTTTGGACTTGAGCTCTGGCTGGCCGGGGCAGAGCTAAAACCATTTTCCTAAGGCTTTTCCGTGGGTAGGCACACACATGTGCGTGATGCTCTGCGGATTAGAAATGTTAACTGAATTGTTTATGGTTGCATCAAACCCCCATGCTCAGGAGAAGCCTGAGTGCTTCAGAATTGCAGAACATAAAGGGCAGAGCTTTGCAGCAGGGCTGACATGAGAGGGAGTTGGAGCTTTAGGGACTGTGTATGGGAGAGCTTGGGGAAAGGGCCATGCACCAAGACTGGGATGGCAGATGAGAAATGGGGCTTAACCTAAGCTGTGTCTCACTGCAGCTCTGTCCAGGAGCCCCCCTGTAGTCCAGGATGATCCCCAAGCTGACCAGCTTCTCGGTAGCCTGGATCATGTTGGCAAGGAGCTGGTCCAGGTAGAGAAGGAGGTCTTGAACCGAGTGAGGTCTCCAGTGAACTACAGTGACCCCACAGATGACCTTGCCAGGAGGATCAAACACCAGCAGGTGGGTGCTGCTGCGGGCAGGTTGGAGCAGGATGAGTTTGGTAATGCTGTGTCCTTGGCCCAAAACAGAACTGATGTAGGAATTCCACAGGAGATGACAGCCGGTGCTTCAGAGGAGAAACCCGCGCTGCAGTTGCAAGGGTTTCAGGCTTGCTTGAGCCCTTGAAATGGGACAGGTTAAGCCAAACCCTAAAGAGGCGCAGTCTCTTCCTTTGGCTCAGCTCTGTAGCAAGATGGTCCATTTGTTTCAGAGCTGTAGACCAGAAGCCAGTCTTGGGGAGTCCTCCGCCTTGTGTGGGGATGCTGTCACTCTTCACTCTTAAGTTGTAGTGTAAAAGATAACGGGACAGAGGGAATTAATCCAAGGACCAGCTTTGGCTTACCTGATGGGGAGTACAGACTGGTAGATGTGAGTGGGACAGGAAAAGCAGCAGTGCCGTGGAGCCCCTCCTTTCCTCTGGGATAAGGTCTGGGTCTGTAGTAGTTCAGCTTGTTATATATTCATCTGTGGGTATTTATTTGGCCCTGGCAGAAGGATGGACTTGGGCAGGTAGGTTTCTTCCATCCTTGTCTGTTTTGATCTCTTTCCCACACCCTGCCATTGCCAGACGGCCACAGTCTGGATGGGGCTGTGCCCCAAGGGCCAGCACCTTATGAGAGGGCCACCACACCCTTAGCCCCACAGCAAAATCTGCCCCTGAGGGAGGGAGACACGTTTTCGCAACAGCACTGTTATGACTGTGTTGGGTGACTCTGCTCCCATCTGCTGCGCCAGGAAACAACAAAGAAACTTGAGAACCTGGGGGCAGCCAAGGATGCTTTGCAGAAGGAGTGTGAGACCTACCTTTCCAAGAAACCCACCAGCACCTCGGCTTCCCAGCTCCCTGTTGCATTGAATGCCCTCAGGAGCAAATACAATGATGTCAACATGCTCTCCAGCCTGTACAATGAGAAGTGAGTGACGATGGCAAGGCCTGATGGGGATGAGGGAAGTCCTTGCGCAGAGGTGTCAACACAGAAGCATGAGAAAAAATGGTTTTGGTCTATATGGGTGTTGGTTGAGGTTCATCCAGCCCAGTACAGGTTGGAAACCTCCCATGAATCACCAAAGGCACCTCTGAAGGAGTTCCTCTATGTAACCTGTGGTCAGATCCCCCCACTGTGGAAAGTCCACCCTGCAATGGGTGTGTGTCCCAGCTATGCTGTGTGCAGTGAAATGCAATACATCCGCCTTCTGGGTCAGCATGACAGGGTTGTGAGTGCATATTGCTTGTTCTCTGACATGCTGTAGAAGCTCTGATGTTGAATAAGCTTAGATGTGCAAAATCAGAGAGAAAAGGAGAAGAACGGGGTCTTCCATAGCTAACCTTGTCCTGTCATTTCTCCCTTCCCCAGGGCTAAGGCTGCCCTGAACCTGGAGACTCGGATTGAGAACACAGACAAGATCATCAGCACGTTTGAGGCCAAGCTGGCTCAGGATAGCATCATTCCTGCATCCCCCAATGCCCTGCAGGATCGGGCCAACAATCTGCAGGTAGGAGAACATCAGGTTCTTTGTTAGGGAAGAGAGATCTCTGAGCTCAGGTAGCAATGGTGGGAAGAGATGGACTTTGCTTATTTGAGCACTCCGAGGCACCAGCAGTGAAGCCTTTCTAAGGACTCGTCCCTTGAAGGCTTTACATTGTTGTTGCAGGCTGACTTGCACTCACTACCTAGCAAGAAGCTCTGTCCCTCCCAGGCTACCTTTGGGGTCCCTAAAATACACGATGCACCTCTTGGCATCTAACCTCTGTTGCTCTGCCACACACCCATCCCTATTCTTTCTTGCTCTCATTCTCCCTGCCCCATCATTAGCTCTCACCCTTGACTCATAGGGACCCTTTTTTGCCTTCCCCAAAACTTCTCCCTTTTGCTCCATGCATCGTCCAACCCACCTTGGGTTCCCACCCTCTTTACTGAACAAGTCTCCCTGCTACATCTGTTCCACATTGCATGTCTCTTTTGGAGAGCCTGACCAGCCCCCAGGTTACCATTACCATTAGTAACAGCATTAAGGAGGGTATTTCTGGTTGGTGCATCGACTGGTGCAAACCTGGAGGTGACTTTCTCCCCTGCAGAAGATGAAGTGGGACCTGGTGGCCCAAGAGGACTGTGTGCTGAAGCTGAACCGGGGGCTCAAGGATGCTGAGCACAGCTGCAGCGCTGTGCAGAACAACTTCCAGGAGTACTGCCCTGACCTGCCCCGGCAGAAGCGGGAGGTGCAGCTCCTCAATGATCGCTACCATGCCGTTGCAGACCAGCTGGATCAGCGGTGAGGAACTCTGGCATCATCTCTGCTCTTCTTAGCTAACATGGACCAGGATTATTCCGAGTCCCAAGAGTATGTTCTTCATTGCAGCACCATGATCCCAACCACTCTGCTGTAACTCTGGGGACCAGGTCTGTCCTGCTGTGCAGTTGCCACCTTCCTATGCATAGCACAGGCTTTGAGCTTCCAGATAGCTGCAAGAAGGCAGCCCTAAGTGGCTGATTGCTGGCCTCTGCCTGGCCCAGTGACCCTACCCAGAGAGACCCTCGTGCTTAACTCTTCTCCCAGGCATTGCTGCTGGTTGCCTGCCTTTTTCCTTCTCTCACCTCCCAAGCTGTGTTCATGCTGCAGTAGCAAAACTGATGTGCATAGAGCTGTGCTCCCCACTCAGGGACCAGTTGTCACCCTCTTGTTTGTGTTCTCTTGGTGTTTGTCATGGTGACATTCTCACCACAGTGTCTTTTTGGGAACTTGCACATGAATCTTTGCCTTTCCCCTTAATGTTCACCTTTGTGCTGTGCAGAGAGAAGACCCTCAGAAATATCAGCCTCACCTACCAGCAGTTCCAAAACTCCAATGAGAACCTGATGTTCTGGATGCACAACCTACCCAAGCACCAAGTGAAGACTACTGATGGGCCAAGCCAGATCAATTACAAGCTGCAGGCACAGAAGGTGAGTTCCAGGGCAAGCGTCATAACCTGCAACGTTACGGGGAAGGGGAATTTGCTTGCGAATGGTATGCAAAATAGTACCAACCCGCTCCTAGTTGCGTGCTCCACCCGTCACAGTGAATGAACTAGAACAAGGAGACAATGGATTGCAGCACGCAGATGAAGTATCTTGCCCCGCTGCATTCATCTACAGTGCTGGTGTCCTCATTTAGGCTACTCACCCCTGGGCTGATGTCCTCTCCACGGAGAGGTCAAACCCAGGTCCCGACAGATTGCACCTTGGGCTGAGATGTTGCGTCTAAGCCCTGCATCTTTCTCTCCTTGAGATGATCCTAAGATGACTAGCTCAGATGATGAGATGTGAAGGTCTCTGTGTTGGCTGGTATTAATCTCATGATAAATCAGCGAGGTGGGTCCTGGGCTACTGAGCATGCTGCTGAGATCCTCTAAAGCCCAGGAGGCTTTCCTAAATGTCTTTCTGTTCCCACCTTTCCTTTGGTACCAGGCCGAGCTACTGCTCTTGCCTGCAGGAGTATTACTGGATTGCTGTATCTCAGTCTGTCCTTAACATAATGTGTGTCTCCTGCAGAGACTGGTGGAGGAGATCGAAAGCAAGGAGCCTGAGAAGAACGCAGTGGTCAGACTGTCCCGGAACGTGCAGTCCACCCTCAATGTATGGCTGGGTTTTCCCACGTAGCACTCCCTTAGTGTCTCATTTGAGAGATCCCAACTGATTCTTCTGTTTCTGCTCTGGACAGGACTATGAGCTCCAAGCAGGCAAGTACAGCTCTTCTCTGGACCCTGCCCTGACTGATGTTGCTGCAAAGAGGCTGCGTGTGACCCCCCTACAAGAAAGCATCCAGGCTCAGGTAAAATGTTAAGATGAAGGCATGGAAACTATTATCTAGCTCTTTACCCTTCAAGCCCCATGTGCTCTGCAAGGCTTTAATCCACTCTTGCAGCCACAGCTGATCGTGGTTCTAATCCCAAGGACAAATGTCATCAGGGATATCTCTATGGAGCAAAGCAGCATCTGAGATCCACAACTAGGGCTGTGTCTGGTTGAGATTGCCAATGAGGCCTCCTTACCATATTGTCTATGAAGATAAAACTTGCAGGGTAGGTTTGTGAGCTTGCACAGGCATCCCTTGATGTAGGTGATTTTGATGTTCTCCTCCAAACCCTTTTATTTACACATTTTCTGCATTTGGGACCAACAAGAATAATGTAGATTGTTACTGTTTTGCCAGATCTCCCTTGAGATTTGAGTATGACTTGCTATTTAAATATAAAACAGGTCTCTGTGTAGAAATAGCTCTATTTCCAGAAGAATCCAATGCTTTTTCTAGAAGTGGGTTTAGAGGAGGCTTTCAAACCTTTGTCTTGGCCCTGCAGAAGCGTGACAAAGAGCAGGTCATCTCCCGCCTTTCCGACTATTACTGCTGAATGGTGTTCGTTGTGTCACATTTTCTCCAGATTTGGGGACCTGTTTTATTAGTGCATTAAAGGCTGAATTCCACCTGCCTGGGCAGGACAGGTGAGCAGGTACTGGGGACAGGACTGAGCCAGAGCTCCTGCATGCTCTTCCCAGTTACACCCCAGTTCCCTGGCATCAACCTTAGGCTGTTCACCAATGGCCATCCATGTGTGCCCCAAGGTGAATTTGGAAGTCTGGACCCTCTGTAGGCTAGCAGGCATCTAACAGGCAGTCAGATAAAGGGGACAGGATCTCCTACATGAGTCCTTAGGCTCTGTACCTCAGTTTCTCTAGAAAGTCGGGTGTGAAGATGCTAATCCCTGGAATAGTGCGGTACCCAATGTGCATCCAGGTGAAAGCAGGGGTGGGAGAGTGTGCTGTCCAGCAGAGCTGTGTCAGGGCGAGGGGGACAAGGCTCTCACCGCTGTTTCTTTTTCAGGAAAATGATGTAACCAAGCTGTACATGGAGCTGGCAGCAGAAAATAAACAGCAGCTCAGCCGGCTGGAGTTTGCCAAGAAGATTGTTGAGAAGGTACCAGCTCATGGCAAGATTGGGGTACTCTAGATTGGGGAAATGATCTTTCCAAAGCTGTCAGCAATCTGCTAAGCCTGGGATCCTCCCACTCCTCCCTGGATGTCCACATCCAGGTGTGAGGAAGGAGAGGAATAGAAACCTCTGTGAGAAAAAGACCACGAGTAACCACAGTTTCACTGACACCAGTCTTGGGTTATGACATTCATCACCTCTGTGGCCCTCAACTGTAGTTTATGCTAAGAAAAAAGATTTGAATCAGGGCTCCTAAATCCTGTTCTCAGCTATATCTAACCAGTGTTCACAGACTGAGAATTCTAGATTTGTCTGTGTATGCGGTTGGAATTTAGTGCTCACAACTTCTGGAAACAATTCAAAGCAGTAGGACTTTTATGCCTTTCTAGGGCTTGATTCACTGGTAGGAAAGGTCTCTGGTTTGGGTGGCTTTTATTCAGAGTGCTCAGGAAGGGCAAGAGATTAAGCTGGTGAGCCCTGTGATGACCCAGCTGTGCAGCAGGGACTGGCCTTGTCGCCCTCCCCAGGCTGTGGATACAACGGGGCAGCACAAAGCACCTTTGTGGGCTGCTGCAGCACCTCAGCTGCTTGAGACAGGGGGAATGCGTCCTCTTTTGCCATTTTTAAGCAGCCTTATTTGGAGGCTCCCTGGGGTTTCTGTACCAGTTCTGTCTCCTACCGTGCCTTGTCATGGAAAAGACCTCTGCATCAGATTCAAAGAGTGACTCGGTTTCTCTGCCCTTTTTTTTTTTTAAAAAAAATTCTTTTTTTTTTTTTTTTTCCCCCGCAAAGGGAATGCCACGGGGACATTGA
>NW_009259586.1:3725915-3739164 GCF_000687185.1 Egretta garzetta
TTTCTCTGCCCTTTTTTTTTTTTTAAAAAAAAATCTTTTTTTTTTTTTTTTTTTTTTCCTCGCAGAAGGAAGTGCATGAGGACATTGAAGCTGTACATGGACAAACCCAGCAATGTGAAAACAAAGCCACAACAAGCGGGGAATCTGAGGGGTTGAAATCGCAGCTGGAGGAAGAAAGGAGGAAAGTGGCCAAGATTGAAGAGGACCTGGAGGAACACAGAAACAAGCTGCTAATGTTGAAGACTCAGAAGCCCATTGAAAGAGTAGAAGAAAAGGAGGTGATAGAATATTATAGAGACCCACAGGTGGAGAGCAACCTGTCTAAGATGGTGCAGCAGATTGAAGAAGAAAGCAAAAAGAGGCAGAGCCTGCAAGAAGACATTGAAGTGATGAGCCAGAAGCTTGCCCAGATGGAGAACGAGAAGAAGGTCATTCCTGCCCAACTCCTCACCAAAGAGATCACAAAAATTGAGAAAGATCCAAGCCTGGATACCCAAGCAGCCAGTCTTCGTCAGGAGATCAAACGACTCAAGGAGGAAAGCTTGGCTGCTGCTTCCGAACTTGAGGAGCGTAAGAGAGAGCTGCACATGCTGGAGCGAAAGCAGCCCAATATCAGAGAGAAAGTGGTGGTGAAGGAGCTGATCAAACTGGAGAAAAACCCAGAAATGCTGAAGTCCGTTAGGACCCTGCAGCTACAAATTGATGAGGAATCCTTCAAGAGGAAGTCTGCAGAAGAAGCAATAGTGAAGGTGAAGAACAAGATTGAGGAAGTGGAAAGACTAATTGAAACAGCAGAACCCAAAATTATTGTTAAGGAGGTGAAACAGGTAGAGCAGGACCCAGAGTTATTGAGAGAGTCTTCCAAGCTTAAAACTCTGATTGAAGAAGAGAAGAGCAAGAACCTGATGCTTACAGGTGAGCTGGGGGAGCTGCAGAACCAGTACAGTATTGCAGAGAAGCAAAAACCAAGGATAGAGGTTAAAGAAAGGGTCAATGAGATTTTCCTGGTGGATCCTGAAACGGAGCGGCAAATTGCACACCTAAAAAGGGAGCTGCAGGAAGTTACTCTGAAAAGGACAAAGATTGACAGTGAAGTGGAAGAGGCCTTAGCAGAGCTCAGTGTCCTCAGGTCACAGAAACCAGTAGTGGAACTTAAGGAGGTTATAGAGGAGGTGGTAAAACATGAGAAGAGTCCAGAGATTCTTAGAGAAATCGACAGGCTGAAACAACAGCTCAATGAACTAGTGAACACCAACGGCAGGACCCAAGAGCAGCTCATTAGGCTGCAGGGTGAAAGGGATGAATGGAAGAGGGAGAGATCGAAGGTGGAAACCAAGCTGGTCAACAAGGAAGTTATCCGATATGAAAATGATCCACTCTTGGAAAAAGAAGCTGATCGCCTCCGTCAAGAGGTGCGTAACATGTCTCAAAAGAGGAGAGCTGCAGAGGATGCCATCTACGACTTGCAGAATAAATACATGCTACTGGAGAGGCGAAAGCCAGAGGAAAAGGTAGTTGTCCAAGAGGTGATACTGACTCAAAAGGATCCAAAGCTCCGAGATGAGCACAACAGGCTGAGACGGAGTCTAGATGAGGAGGTGAGCAACAGGCGTCGTCTGGAACGTGATGTGCAACAGGTTCGTGCACTGGTGGAAGAGCAAGAGAAGTTGCTCAACTTTCAGGAGGATCGAAACAAGAGGCTTGCACTGGAGAAGGAGATGAGACAAACTACCTTGAGAATAAAGGAGCTGGAGGAGAGCCCAGCCCCAGTGCAAGAAAAGATCATTATGGAAGAAGTAGTCAAGTTGGAGAAGGATCCAGTCCTCGAACAGTCTGCCAGCAACCTGCGCTTGGAGCTGGACCGTGAGAAGATGGAGGTGCTGAACTTGCAGAGAGAATGCAAGAACCTGCAAATGCAAGTTGATGTCCTGCAGAAAACAAAATCCCAGGAGAAGACCATCTACAAGGAGGTGATTCGAGTGGAAAAGGACAGAGCACTGGAGAGTGAACGTGCACGCATCTGGGAGCTGCTGAACAGGGAGAGAGGGGCCAAGCAAAAGGCAGAAGAGGAGGTACGGCGGCTCAGGGAGAAGATAGAGAGAGCTGAAGGCATGAAAAGGACGTGGGCTCGTGAAGAGACAGAGCTGCAGAAAGCCAGGAACCTGGCCATCCAGGAGAGAGCCAACTTGGAGAGTGACCTGCGGGACCTAGAGAGGCAGAAGCAGCAGAAAGTCCTCTTCCTTCGGGAGGAGTCCAAACTGCTCAACCAACGGACTGAGAATGACAGGCAGAAGAAGAAGCAGCTGGAACACGAGTTTTCCCTGCTGGAGGCAGACATCCTTAGGGAGAAGGACCAGATCTACAACAAGGAGAGGTTCATTCGAGATCTCCAGTCAAAGGTCAACCGGGAAGAAATCAATCATGAAACACAGATGAGAGAGACGAACCTCTCCACCAAGATCTCTATATTGGACCCTGAGACAGGGAAGGATATGTCCCCTTATGAGGCCTATAAGAGAGGTATCATAGACAGAGGCCAGTACATCCAACTGCAAGAGCTAGAGTGTGACTGGGAGGAAGTCACCACCCTGGGCCCAAATGGGGAAGTGTCAGTTCTCCTTGACAAGAAAAGTGGGAAGCAGTATTCCATCGATGATGCGCTAAGGCTGAGGAGGATCACAAAGGAGGAGTACCAGCTGTACCGGGATGGCAAGATTCCCATCTCTGAATTCGCCTTGCTGGTGGCTGGGGAATCCAAGCCTCCCCCATCCCTCTCGATTGGCTCCATCATCTCCAAATCCCCGCTCTCATCACCCACCACCCCCCAAACCCAAAGCTTCTTCCCCCCAGCATCGCAGAAGGGCTTCTGTGATGACACATCCCCCATTGCCGGGGTGTACGACACCACCACTGAAACCAAGTACAACATCAAGACTGCTGTTGCAAAGAAGCTGCTTGATCCCATGACGGCTCAGAAGCTCCTGGAAGCCCAGGCTGCAACGGGGGGCATCATAGACCTCATTTCTCGGGACCGTTTCTCAGTCCACAAGGCGATCGAGAGGGGGCTGATTGACAGGACCTACATGCAGAGACTGCTCAACGCTCAGAAAGCTTTCACAGGGATTGAGGACCCAGTAACAAAGCGAAGGCTGTCTGTGGGGGAAGCAGTGCAGAAGGGGTGGATTACTAAGGACAGCGCTTTCCCCTATCTGGAGGTCCAGCATCTAACTGGAGGGCTCATCGATCCCAAGAAAACTGGTCGCATCCCCGTTCTGGAAGCTGCCCAGACAGGGATGATAACAGGCGACTTGGCCAACAGGCTCCAGGATGAGTCCAACTATGAAAAAGATCTCATTGACCCCATCACTAAAGAGAAGATAAATTACAAGGAGGCCATGGCGCTCTGCCAGAAGGATTCGCTGAGCAGCCTCCTGCTGCTCCCAGCCACATCCGAGGGATATCAGCGGTACCACCAGGCGAGCCGCTCCCCCAAGCTCTCCCGATTCAGGCATTGAATGGGTCCAGGCATTGAATGGGTCCAGGCATGTACTGGATCTGGTTCCTTCAGGAGTTCATCCCTTCGAAACACTTCTCCCCATGGAGGCAGCAGCGATCACAAGAATGATTGCCCTAGCATTTAGGGCTGCATATTCTTCTATCTTAGCTATCTCTGCTTCCCAACGCAGCGTGGTTGTTTAAGGAAGAAAGCGTGATCACGAGCGTGTAAGGGCCTGACACAGGGGTCCCCACAGTCCCCTGGGTGCTGCTCTGACAGCAAAGGGGGGTTGATTGCGAGACCTCCACTGTCAGTAGGTACAATGTGGTTATGCCCAGAAGGCGGGGAGAGACAGAGTGTTTTCTGGTTGGGTGATTCTTCTGCATGCAATAAACATAGAAAGTGCATCTCTGTGGCTGTGTCGTCTCTGCAGGCTGAGGCTGCAAAGTGGCCGAAGGCATGGCTTGTCCTCCCCCTGTGCAATCCTATGCCCTGCAGCCCAATCTACAAAGGGTTTGCAGGCTCTTGCTCCCCCTGATCTCACAGCACTGAACCCCCTACATTTCTTTCTGCATGTGAGTCCATATTGTTAAAGATTTTTTTTATATTGGTCTTTAAAACTGAAAACCAATGGGACTTTGCCCCCTTGTCATTTGGACACCTCTGAAAGAGGGACTTGGTTGCCAAAGGGTGCAGTTCCATGTTATGTTTGATCCAGGCTAAGCACAGGCAGCTACCGAGTGGAGCAGCCCCCCTGTCCCCCCCAACTGCCTGTCCCTGGGGCCTCTCTGGCTGCAGAGCAGTGAAGGTGTTGGCTGTACAAGGACTTGGGTTGGTTACTGAGCTGTTGGCAGAGGAAGCGAAGCCCCAAGCAAGAACAAACCAAACCCTGTTAAGTAGATGAGGTGGGGAGCTTGTCCTGTACTTGTGCAGAGGCAGATGTGTTGCAAGGGAAGGGATGATCTTCAGTAGCAGATTGATGATGCTTGCAGTCAACAGTGATGTGAAACTGCTTTCTACAGCTCTTGGCTGCAGAATCCACCCAGCAGTACCTTAAAATCTGCGCTTGCTATTTCTTTAGGCAAGCTTTCACTCCTCTGTGTCACTGCCAGTGCTCAACCCTTGCTGAAATGAGTAAGTCCTAATTCCCACATGTCCCTGTTGAGATGAGAGGTGAAACGTTCCTCCCTAGTCTCTACCCTATTCTGGAGAGTCCCCTGGCTTTGTGGGATGAGAAAAATGACCTTCTATTGACATGAGCTGCTCTTGCCCCTCTCTCAAGGGCTCTTTTATCTGCTGCTGCTTGGGAAATCCAACACCCCCAAAATAATCCGTAAGGGTAGAGGTTTGCTCCCCCTATCCCTATCAAAGCAGCAACAGAGTCTCTATTTCCATACAGCCTAGCTGGCATTTGAAGTCCAGGCTCCAAGAAGAAATTCTTCCCATGCTGGCAAGCTCAGCACCATCACAGGTCCTGCTACCTTCCTGCTGGTAGGCAGTGCTCAGCATTTAACAATCTGAGTCCAGCTGTGGAAACACCAAGTTTCCAGTCCAAGATCTGCCCAGGCTCTGTCCCATGCTTTGCAGGGTCTGTGTTTATTGTAAGGGCTGTGGCTGGTGTCCATGGCCATCTTGGCTGCCATGGTCAATACGGGGTAATTTGTTGGTTTACAATGGGGAAAACTGTTCCACATGCCCTAGAGCATCCATTCCCAGCCTGTTTCCTTTTGGTAGAGCACTGCTGGCCCATGGGGCACTGTGCATCCCCCTCCTGGCTGCTCTGGACCAGCAGCAAGGGCTGGAGCTGGGCTGTGATGGACCAGGGGACACATGAGGAGAGAAACCCTGGCCTGACCTCCTGCCAGGACAAGCTCAGCAGCCCTCGGAGCACATGAGCACAGCCAGGTGAGGATCATACCCCAGTGCAACTCAGGAGCCCTGGATCCGTTTCCCAGCAGTCCTTGGGTCCCAGATCTTCAAAGCTGCTGGGAGCAGCCTTGCTGTGCTTTGGCTTTGCTCCCCTCAGCTGGCTGAAAGCAGGGAGGCTCCATTGGCAATGGGGCTGTTGCCTTTTCTGCAGCTCGGCTCTGCCCAGCAGGTGAGTTTGCTGTGAGCCTTCCCCTTGCCCGGCTCCGTGGGGCAGGGTGCTGGGCTGTCGGGCTGCCTTCGTCAAGACTGCTCCCCTTGCAAATGAGGTAAAACCGTGCTTGTTTTTAAAGCAGTGTGATGTTCACGTGGTGACTCTTTCCTGAAGTGCTGATTAAATAGTTTGGGGGAATGCTCTGTAACTAAGGAACTTGGAGTTGTGGTAATTAGGCAGTCAGTTAATCATGTTGGATAAAGTGCTCCCTAACTGTGTGGTGGGAGGTATTTATCCAGGGCTGGGTGAAGGCGCTAAGAGGCATCTGAGCAGTCTGGCTGGCTGGGCAGTCTCCCTTAAGGGCTGGTCTGCCTTTTATTTCTGAAAAAGAAATGCACTAACAAATCCTTTTTGTTGCTATCAAGTGGTCCTTGCAGAAAGCAGCTTGCATCATGTCCTGTTGGTGCATCCATAGGAAGCACCATGCGGCCACGGGGCTTCCCCAGAGCCCAGCTGCCTGGCAGAGTTGTGGAGCCGGGTAGTGCTTTTTCTCCCTTTTTGGGTGCAGGATGATGGCCTTGTGTCGTGGCGTTCCCAGAGCGCTTATTTCGACACAGCTGTTGTTGGTTCCCTTTGCTGGCAGCGGGACTCGGTCATAAATGTTTGAAATTCAGCTTGTTGCTCATTTTGTTAGGCTAGATGAGCTGTAGGATTTTTATTTATGTTTCTGGACTGGATGAATGTCCTTGGTATTTATTTCTTAATGCAGGTCTTTTTAAAAAGAAAACAACTCTTCTGCAAACAGTTTACCTGGTACAACACAAGCGTTTGTTTGTGGAAAGCAAACAACGGAGCATTGTCTATACAAAATGACTTGACTTTAAACCAGGTATGCAAAGGTAGGGAAATGATTCCCATAGCAGAATTCATCCATGTCTAAGAAACGTGCCCCTGCGAGCTGGGTGTCATCATACAGAGGCCATGAGATGCTGCAGGAGCACAGCGGGGCTTTGGTTTTCCTACCACGTGGCTCTTGAGGCTGCTGCGTGACCCCAGCTGCCTGCTCTCCCCTCCTCAGTTGGAAAACCATCCCTCCCAAACACGAGCAGGTCAGCTTTTTCCAGGCAGCCACTCCAGCATGACTCCTAACAACAGCTTCAAAAGCAAAGCAACCCCCACTCGCCCCAGAAAACCTAATTTGTGCAAATTGCAGAGGCAAGCAAGCTCCCCGGGTCCCAGCGGCTTCTAAACCTGCAGAGGAGGTACAGCCCGGTGGCGTGGCAGGGCCTGGAGGGAGGTGAGCAACAGGTCCCAGGGTTTCGCTGTTGGGGATCTCTCAGGAGGTGCGGCTGCTATAGTAGGGATGACGGAGGTCTTTTGGATGTCGGGAATTAAGCAGAGCCACCCGCTGCCTTGTGTTGGGTGGGGAGAAGGAATGAATGATGGAGGAAGCCAAAGGACAATGGAGTTTGGCTGTGGGCAGGCAGGTCTTGGGCTGAGAGGGGGCTTTTTCAGGAGGGACTCTTAGGGTTTCTCCCCCCTGTGCAGATTCTCTAGGATCTAGTAGGCTGGCAGGGAGATTTGTGCTGCAGCTGTGTGTGCAGCCGCATCGTTTATCTGTCATGAGACTCCAGGAATGTGATAGCTTTGGAGAAATGTCAGGTTGTACTGAGATCAGTTCTTAAGTTCCCGATTATTATTAGGGCACATGTGTGCACGTGTGTGAAAAACAGGAGTGCAGAAGTTTGGCCTCCCTAAGTTAAAAATCTGTCTTTTCAGTATTTAAGTAGAATATAACTAACTCTGAACTGTTTGTGGCAACCTCTGATGGAAAGCAAGCCCACCTCACCATACCGAGACAGCACTGGGCTGCAGCAGAACTATCAGCCCCTCGTTCCACAGCGGAATCGAGAGCACATCTGCTATAGTAGGGATGACGGAGGTCTTTTGGATGTCGGGAATTAAGCAGAGCCACCCGCTGCCTTGTGTTGGGTGGGGAGAAGGAATGAATGATGGAGGAAGCCAAAGGACAATGGAGTTTGGCTGTGGGCAGGCAGGTCTTGGGCTGAGAGGGGGCTTTTTCAGGAGGGACTCTTAGGGTTTCTCCCCCCTGTGCAGATTCTCTAGGATCTAGTAGGCTGGCAGGGAGATTTGTGCTGCAGCTGTGTGTGCAGCCGCATCGTTTATCTGTCATGAGACTCCAGGAATGTGATAGCTTTGGAGAAATGTCAGGTTGTACTGAGATCAGTTCTTAAGTTCCCGATTATTATTAGGGCACATGTGTGCACGTGTGTGAAAAACAGGAGTGCAGAAGTTTGGCCTCCCTAAGTTAAAAATCTGTCTTTTCAGTATTTAAGTAGAATATAACTAACTCTGAACTGTTTGTGGCAACCTCTGATGGAAAGCAAGCCCACCTCACCATACCGAGACAGCACTGGGCTGCAGCAGAACTATCAGCCCCTCGTTCCACAGCGGAATCGAGAGCACATCTCTGCGTGTGCCAAGGATCTGGGCTGGAGAGGATAAAAGAAAGCATGCAGGAGATGATGAAGGGAGAAGAGGTCTGTGGGGAAAAAAGGACCAGCCAGACTGTCCTGCATCACTAGCCTGATGGGCCACGCCAAACAATAAATACCAAGGTTTCTGAACAAATAACAAGCCTTTATTTTTTTCTGTACTGAAAAAAAAAAATAATGTCAAAACCACACCAAAAGTTAGTGACAATTCTCCAAACATTTGAACAGCAAAACAATTTCCAAGACAATAAAGCAAAGGAAACAGCATTACATCTGGACCGATGATGGAAACCCAGCAGTTTAGCTGTTGTTATTTCCAGCCATATGCAACAAGTGCTTTATGCTAGCTGGAGCTTTTGGCTTCTTGGTCCCAGCTAAGGCACAAATCAGACACCTGATAGTGCTCATCAGCTTGTGAGACAGCAGAATGTCAGCTCTGTTAACCAGCTCAGGTTAAACAACTTGTCTAGTGCTGACAAGCCCAGTCTTTGGTAACAGCAGCAAAGGGCCGAGCACAGAAGCGGTCCCCTACCCAAAGTGGAGCTCCAGCACGCCCTGGTGTCAGAAACTGCAACCGACAGAGCTGGGGATGCTCCAGCGCTGGAGACAGAAATCCCTCTGTGTCACCTTAGCTCGCTGCCTAATGCTAGGACAAACGTCTGAAAGCTGCTCTCCCATCTACATTTCAGTGTTTTATGCTGATAAATATGCCCACTCTTTTGACATGACTGCTTCAAAACAGCTCTACTGGCTGAAACCAAACTTTCCCCCAGCAACAGGCTGAGTCTCTAAATGTGAGGATGTCCCCCTCCAGGGTCCTCAGGAGAAGTGAGACCCTGGGTGCCAGCCAGCCCCCCGATAAATGCCCAAACCCAGATCTGCACCACTACCCGGAGGCACAAGTGCATGGGGGAGCTGTGTCTTCTCATCTGCAGTGTCTCTGCGGCGCACGATGTTCTTCAGTGCTCTGAGGGCTTTTCCAGAAGAAGTACTGGTGATTGAGGGCTGCCTTAGCTGAGATGCGCCTGCTGGGATCGTACAGGAGCAATTGCTGCCAAGAGAAAAACCCAGCAGATTCAGGCTTTTAAAAACCAAATGGTTGATTGCACCTGCACATGGCTGGGCCCAGATGCAGATGTTGGTCCTGCCTTTTCCCCTCTCTGGGCTTCAGGAGTAACCCACAGCTGAAGTTACTGAGGGGATCACGCTAGAGGGGTTTCTTGACCCTTGATGCAGTGGTTTTCTAGAGGAACCTGCACTGACAGCCCGACTTCAGAGCCAGGACTGAGCCCTATTCAATTATTCAGTGTTTCTGCAATGGCAGAGATGAGCATTAGAGCCAGATCACCCAATGCACTTCTGGGTAGATCAGTCCCAAATATCCCTATTCTTTACCCAGCTTGAAAAGGTCCAGTCTGTCCCCAGGTCTTGTTCTGAGCCCTCACTCACCACCAGTAAGTCTCTACCGTCTCGATCTAAGCTGGGAACAATTTCCTTCATCTCCTTTCTTGCCCACCGGGGAAAGTCTCCCTTGTAGTCAGGCAGCTGGGTCACCCCAGGCCAGGTTGCCTCAGTGGGAGTGCCCAGGGTGCGAAATATCCGGAAGAGCTGATCAATCTCAGAGTCCCCTGGAAACAGGGCCTTCCTGGTCACCTGGGGCGGGGGGTGGGGTGGGGGGGAAAAGCCAGTTACCACCTTTCCGTCAGCTGTGCACCCTATCTCCCGCTGCAAGCAACCTTCATCCCAGCAGATACAAACAACTGCACAGACCAGGGCAGTTACAATGCCGCAATTCTGCCAGGCGGTGGCTGGGAAGGCCACGGGTGTCTGTCTGCTTGTCACCAGCTCCTCTCCATGGATCTGTACTCCCCTGAGGCTGTCCTCTTTCAGCCAGTCCCTTATCCCTCTTTATCTCCAATTTCCTAACACCCGCTCTTGCAGGCTAGTTCCCTCCCCTGCCCAGGCTCTGCTGGTCTGCACCATGGGAACTTTGGGAGCTAGGGATAGTGCTGGTACATGGCCAGGGTAACAAGAGCTCTTCAAAGTGGAGTACAGACCCCTAGGAGATCCACTCTGCCATGCTGTGAAGTGTCAGTTGTCTGCAGCCTACTGTGGGGACATCTGCAAGAGAGTCATCTCCTCCCAGGATCAAAATGCTGCAGCAACAAGACTGAAGTTACCCCTTCTGCAAGGACAGGCATCGCCCTTCCATATGCCTGGAATTGCAGCCAGACTACAGAGGCTTCTTTGCCTTCTGCCAGGCCCCTGAGGGTGGCAGATTTCCTTCTGAGCCCACAGATAAGGATCAGCTAACCATCAAGGTGGTCTTTCCATAACACACAGCCCAGCACAAGGTGGAACCACAGCATCACAGATGTTCTGCATCTTGTCCCTCCTTCCTCACTTCCCATTGCAGCTGCAGCCTCCCTGCTCATTAAAGAGACCATTTAAACCCATAATCTACCATTTCTGCAAAGATGCAGCCGATGCTCCAGATATCCACAGCGGTTGAATAGTATTTGCATCCCAGCAGTATTTCAGGGGCTCGGTACCACAGAGTCACCACCTGGTAAGGAACCAACAAACAAGCTAGAAACTAGAGGCATGGGATCCTCTCTTCTCAGCTGTAATGCAGTGACTGTACAAACCAGAGCGTGCCAGGGCCATGCTGAATTAACAGACATCTTAGTGATAGCAAGATGGGGATTAACAGATCGTTCTTCAATAGGGCACTCCAAAGCAAATAAATATAGCCTATGCAGAGAAGGGGGGAACCCAGCTTGCAGGCAGGCTAGGGTAGAAGCCATCAGCACATTTTGTGGGGACATGAGGTAATCTCTTAGCTGTGGGTTAGGTTAAGAGTAGGTGCCTGGGCACAGCTGTGCCTCAGCTATGGATGAGTAACTTGTGATGCTGCTGTTGTTCACTCATATGGATCATGTGCCCCACTTTCAGGTGGCAGGGAGTCTCAACAATACCTCATGAGTGTATGTGCGCAGGGGGACTCCAAAAGCTCTTGCCAATCCAAAATCAGCCAGCTTGATTGCTCCTGCTTCATTAATGAGCAAGTTCTGCGGCTTCAAGTCCCTGTGGATGACTCTGTGCGAGTGGCAGAAGCTCACACCCTGCAGCAGCTGGAAAACGTAGTTCTAAGGAGAGAAGAGATTTCAGACAAGGCCACGATGAAATCACTTCGAAGGCTGGATCACATGAGCCAATACACTTTGGATCATTTACAGACCTAAATGGGAAAAAAGACCTTGCTATAAGGCGACACCAGGCTTGCGGGCCACTACTCAGAGATGCACACAAATGGCTCCCACCCCACATGGGGATAGAGAGACTCCAGTCCAAGCAGTGGCAGTCCCTTCTACCCATCCATTACTCTGCACAAAGGCAATTAGCAACAGATCCCTCAGCTGCCCTCTTAACAGCAGTCTGTTCTGCAGCGAGATGGGCTGAAGAGCCTGGGAACAGCTGGGAAACAAATGTGTTTAGCAATAGCGCCAGGTGGAATCTCTTTCTTTGGAGGTTTTCCCATTTGAAATGTTTAAGATCTGAGAGGCTGAATGCCTCCAGCCAAGGGTGAATCTCTTCCAGATGCAGTCTGGGTAAAAGCAGCTCAGGGCTGGCTCTGTGCAGCAGAAGGCAGCAAGGACATACCCTCTCTGCCCTGCCTGTTAGTGCTCCTTCCACACTGTACCTTGGCCAAACTTAAAGGAAACTCTCCAGTTCGGGATGAGTCCATGTATTTCTTCAGGTCCTGATTCAGGTACTCAAACACCAGATAGAGCTTCTTCTGGCTGTGTATGACATCCAGGAGCCTGCAAAAGAAGTGCAAGCGCTTCTTTCACTACCTTTGTGTGGGAATCTATGCTAACCTCTTACAGAGTGTGTGGGAAGACCTTCTCCAGACCTTTGCCCAAACATCCCTCCTCCCACAGATACCTCCACTCTGTGAGTCCTTTGGAGCAGAGAGAGGCAGATACAAAAGCAGCATCTAGTATGGGGCAGCAGCAGCTTGGACCAGCCTGTGTTGCTGGAGTAAAGAGGCAGTACTGTGGGTTACTGGTGCAAACCAGGGAAGTGCAAGTGATTACTCCATTTTCCCATGTATTTTGCTCTTTTCTATGCAGTCAGGGAAGGACTGGAAGGCCCTTCCTGCTGCCTGTACCCAGAGCTCCCCATGGGGGTGAGCAGGAGCTCATCAATATGCTGGTAGGGAGGGTTCATCCAGGTCTTACCTGACTATGTTGGGGTGCTTCAGCTCCTTCAGCAGTGAGATTTCTCGGATCGCAGTGCTGGGGACGCCCTCGGCCTCCCTGTGAGGGAGACAGGCTCTATGGCACCCTGTTCCCCAGTGGGATCCCACAGCCCACCATGGTCCTGTGTCTCTTCTCCCTTCCGTTGTACCCCATTGCCTACCCAGGGGATGGTCTCTCACACAGGGCGCCCTGGGTTTGGCATGGAGTTGTACATAGGGTGGGCTGGGGCGAGGTGGGGAAAAATGGAGCTGTGGAGAGGGAGGGGGTGACCTAGATAGTGCAAGCTGTGGGGTTGTGCTTGTTTGGGAGCACCTGGGGGCACATTTGGAGAAGCAACGGTTTAAATGCCAAAGCCTCATTTTTTGGAGGTAGCAGGGGATGAACGCTCTTTGCCCCTCAGGGAGCTGCCTCCACCATCCTGAGGGGCTGCATGGGGTGCAGTACCACCACCATGGCCCCTGGTCCACACTGACACCCCTCATTGTGGAGACAGCCCAGGGCTGACCCAAGGGAACAGTAATAATCTTTTACCTGCTCAGTTCCCACACGGGAAGGGTTGAAGTTGGCCCTGCTGGGAGGCTGAGCCTCACCAGGCCCCAGCACCACACCCCTGAGGGGAGGCCACCTCCCAAAATGGCGGCCACTTCCTCCTGCCCTGGGACGTGGCGCCAGGACCAGGTAGCGCCAGGTCAGGGCCTAGCTGCTTGCATGAGCTGATAGAGACATTGTTTTTCCTCATGTCGGGCTTTTTTGAGCCTCTTGAACTGTTTTGGACACCAGGCTGGGCTCAGGGGCCCCCTGCTCACTCCCATGGCAGGGTTGGGGCACTGCTGGGCTCAGGTGGTGGCCATCTCCCCACAGATGGCACTGCCAGCCCCTGACGCGCCCTCTG
>NW_009259586.1:3739227-3746606 GCF_000687185.1 Egretta garzetta
GTCCACCCTGACACCCCTCATTGTGGAGACAGCCCAGGGCTGACCCAAGGGAACAGTAATAATCTTTCACCTGCTCAGTTCCCACACGGGAAGGGTTGAAGTTGGCCCTGCTGGGAGGCTGAGCCTCACCAGGCCCCAGCACCACACCCCTGAGGGGAGGCCACCTCCCAAAATGGCGGCCACTTCCTCCTGCCCTGGGACGTGGCGCCAGGACCAGGTAGCGCCAGGTCAGGGCCTAGCTGCTTGCATGAGCTGATAGAGACATTGTTTTTCCTCATGTCGGGCTTTTTTGAGCCTCTTGAACTGTTTTGGACACCAGGCTGGGCTCAGGGGCCCCCTGCTCACTCCCATGGCAGGGTTGGGGCACTGCTGGGCTCAGGTGGTGGCCATCTCCCCACAGATGGCACTGCCAGCCCCTGACGAGCCATTTGTCTTCCTCACCCCCCTCTTGCCTCGGGCACCCTATTGCTCCCACACTGAGGAGGCAGCCGGCCTGGTGCTATGGTGGGCCGGGTGGGCACTGGGCTGGGCTGAGCCATGGCAGCCCCCAGGGCCAGGGCTTTGCCCCACTCACGCGTCCAAGCGGATCTTCTTGAGGGCCACCAGCTGCCCCGTGCGCTTGTTGCGAGCCTTGTACACCACGCCGTAGGTGCCCTCCCCGATCTTCTCTACCTTCTGAAACACCTCCTGGAAGGCGTCCATGGCACTGCCTCAGCCTTGCAATGGCAGCCAGGGGTGGCTGGCACTGCTTTCTGAGGGAAAAAAAAAAAAAAAAAGGAATTGGGAAAAACCCCACCAAATGGTGGTGTTTGCTCTCCCTGTGTGTCCCCTGAGCTGCTTTCAGGGTCTGCGTCCCCCCTTGCTGCTCCCCCAGCACAGGGACCTGTCTTGAACTGGGGCAGCTGCAGGCAAGCAGGGCTGCCTGGGGATGCTGGAGGGTGTCTGGGTTTGTCTGGGGGTCTTCAGGCAGACCCAAAGAGCCAAACACACTGTGCAACTGCCCGGGACCGGTTGTGTGCGACCAAGGTAGGGGAGTGTGTTGACTAAAGCAAAAAAATCAAGCAAAATAGATGTGAAAAGCTGCTTTGGGCCTGTGGAAAAGGCAGCAGGGACTGCACAGGGCCAAGGGAAGCTCTGCAGCTCAGTTTGTACAGTGCCTGGCATCAAGGGGATGCGGTGTGTAATTAGGGTTCTCTGTGACACGCTCAGGTCAAACACGCAGCAGAAATGTCTTTTTTTTTTGTTTGGGTGTGTTGGATTTTTTTTTCTGTCTTGTGCAATTGTCCCTTGAACCTCCCCACTGTGGGCTGTGCCACTTGGTCAGCTTTTTGGAAGACGTCCTTGGAGGGAGATTAATCATTGACTTGACAGCTGAGAGAAAACAAAATTAAAGAAATATTATGCATCATGGCACCAGGAAAGGTAGAGCCACATGGACTGTCATCTTCTGGAGGGCTTGTGGGCTCCATGTGTCTGGGTGGGCACAGCAGGACACGGCAGCCCACTGGCTGTGTGGGTCCAAAGTGCTGACCCCAACTTTTAGGTGACCTAAAAAGGACTGATATAGCCCATTGCTGAGCCATCAGCTCAAAATCTTTTTAAAATTGATCCCAATTTTGCCAGTTTGAAAGAACCAAAGCGTGGTTGCTCTGTGGCTGAAGAGGGATCCACATGGCCATGGCAAACTTCCATGTGGGTTCTCTGGTAGTTTATGAACGTTGAGTTTGCACTCATGTCTCTATCCAGAGTCGTTGTTGTATTTGCTCTCCTCTTCCTTGCTGGCCAGGTTTGTGGGTTTTGTTTTTTTTTTTTTTTCATAACACTTGTAGGAACCTGGTATTTTGGATATTCCAAATCCTGGCATCTTGGATATTCCCAACTCTCTGTAAAACCTGGCCATTTGAATAAAATTTAAGCACAGGGAGGAAGGTAGAAGAACAGCCAGGAGATGAGCTGTAAACATAAACACATCATGACAGACTCATCATTGTCTCTTACAAAACCAAGTTAAAATCTTGCCTCTTGAGATCATGTTTTTGGGCTTGGGCTGAACAGAGAGTGTGCTGAGGCAGGGCTTTTGGATCTCCATAACTGTGTGAAGAAAAACATAAGGCTAAACTATGATTAAAGATTATAGGAAGCACTGTAATTACTGAGCTATATCAGGCCCTTGAATCAAGCCTGCTGGTAACAGGGGACTTTGCCAATATCTGTTGCATTTTGATCTGCTGCTGTGCATTGTACAGCTTCAATCCTTATTTTCTGAACATTATACAAGAGAATCTGAGCAAAAAGCAGAAAAGGCTGCAGGTGGCTGAATTCCCCTGCAAACCACAATCCCAGCTCACTCCCGGTACAGGGATTCCTATTGCACAGGAGAGTCTTCTCTCTCTCTTCACTAACATTTTATTCTCACATTAGTGATGTTCTGTCTTTTTATTGATGGTTTAATTCTGCTAGGTGGGCCTGTCACGATGTTCTTAAACCAGAGTGGCTCTGATATAACTTCATCTCCTTTTCTTGCAGCTTTTTCAAAGCCAAGCGCTTCCTTACACACCCAGTACTTAGGAGAAGGAGGAAAATTGCATATTGCTAAATTTTCTTACATCATCCATGAGGTTTCTGCAGGGCCTGATGCATTTGCCTTAGCAAGAAAGAGGCTTTTAATCAATAAAAGACAGGCTGCCTTCTCTTTTCATCTTTATTTAGGAAAATATCAATCAAAACCTTTAGATGCTTCAAAAAAGTACTGATTCAAGGTCTCCTAAACTTAGTTGTGTCAAGGAAGAAAATCAAGTGGTGGTTCTCAGGGCACTGCAAGTATTTATTTTAGAGCTAAAGTCAATCCCCGCCCCCCTTGGACACCAGCTCCTGAAAACCCGAAGAGGCGGGTGCTACTGAAAATAGCGACTCTTTGTTCTTCTTGTTTCTTTGTTGGTCAGTCCAGATATGTGAGTGTTTTGCCAGGAACACTCCTGTGTGGCAGCGTAGTAGCCAAAAGCATGCACTCATGGACCCGCAGCCACACAGGGCTAACGAACTTTGCACAAATGCCCTCTACCTCCAGTGTGCCAACAGCCCGGTAACCTGCTGCGCCTTGGCAGTGTGTGTGGGTGTGAGCTGTTTTAACTTGAGATTTGGAGACTGCTCCTTTTTCTGACATCTCCAAGCCTTGTGTTACAAAAGGACCAGTATAATGCAAATGCTTCTTTTCCTTAACCACCCTTCTGAACAACCAACCAACCTGCTTCCCAGAGCTATTTTCAGTGATCACACCTGGCATGAATGGACAACCCACAGTCACATACTGACTCACAGTCTTCAAGTGTTTCCCTGCTTACTGACTTGACTTTGTCATTTGCCACGGCAAAAAGCAGGATGTTGAAAACCCACCTTCTAAGTTTACTTTTAATATATTTATTGCAAATGTCAGTGTATGGCTGGTCTCAGAGCTGCTGTCAGGACGTGCTGTTTCCCATCCGCTCCTGCCTCTCACTGAAGTATTTCCTCTGCTCCTGTATGGCTTGTTCCAGCAAGGGCACATTCATTCCTTCCACGCAGGTCAATATTCGTGCCTTTACCACGGGACCCTCACCTGGGAATATAAACAGCAAGCTTCTGTAGAAAGAAAAACAGAGCAGCTCAGAGGCAAACAGAGAGGTTCCCTCCAGCAGCACATGGCTCCAGCTGGCCAAATAACCATAGCCTGAAAACTTGCAGGCAACCGGTCTGGCCGCGCGCCACCACAGACACGAGCAGCAGACCTGGAAGCAGGTTAATTCAGTGATGTGCTTTCCCTCTGCCCTGTTGGCTACAAAAAGCTGGTGACTGACATTGCGCTCTCCTTGCACGGGGGAACGCTGACCCCAGGACACATCAGTGCCAGTGCCTGCCATGCAGCATCTCTCTACTTTGTGGCTGGATGAAGTTTGGTTTTCCCTGTCTAAAAAGCACCAGGGATGGGTCTAAGCTCACTTCTGAATGCCTCTCTGCAGACAAGAAGAGGACAGAACAAAGCTGGGCTTAGAAGAGGCTCAATGCTGACTATAACCAATAGTTCATTGATGGCATTCAAATGGTAACACAGAACTGCACAAAAGGGGCCAAACCTTGGTGACACAGCCACTGTCTCAGCCCTTCCAACCCTGAAAAATGGGGCCAACTCACTCCTAAGCCGCGATGACTAAAATAACCTGTCTTTCTAAAGGAATATTGCAGCAGTGGCTTAGCAGGTCACTAACACGTGCAGTGCGGCTTTCCATAGGCCACCGAGGCTTTCAATGGCATGGATGCAAACATTTGTTATCAGGCGTGCTCAAGACAACACTTGGGATTTGCTTCACAACCCCGTGGCCCAGCCCACATCAACTCCCACGCAAGGCACTGTGCAGCTGGAATAACACTCAGGGCACCCCAGGGTGCCCTGTGTGACAGAGCCAGCCTGCATTCCTCACGCCCCATGTCTGAGGGCAGGGATATAATTAGAGCCTTGCAAGGATGGCAAAGACCAAACCCAGCCAGCTCGCAATGAGGTATTGCTACAATCAGCCACGGTTGGAGCAAAGATGATGTAGTGGCTGGCAACGATGCCAGAAAGCTTTAGCACAGGTTTCACAGGCTCAATGAGGCTGCTGAGGGCGCTGCTTGTTTCTAACGAAATCTGTGCCGCAGCACCAGATTTTCAGCAAGAGAAGGGTGGCTCTTCTCATGGTCAACGGGGAGAGACAGGCTCCCGCCCCAAACCACATGCTCGTGTGACTGGAGGCAGCCACATGAGATGAGCCTGCCTCAGCCAACGCTAACCTCAGTGACAGTGTCCCACCATGCATCCAGGGAGCCGGGAGGGAGCTGATAAACCACAAACAGCAGCAAAGGGCACTGGTTCCTGGA
This sequence comes from Egretta garzetta, assembly GCF_000687185.1. Classification (NCBI taxonomy): domain Eukaryota; kingdom Metazoa; phylum Chordata; class Aves; order Pelecaniformes; family Ardeidae; genus Egretta; species Egretta garzetta. The sequence continues at coordinate 3,744,118 of NW_009259586.1, forward strand.
GCATTTACCTTCCCTGTGCTCAGCCTCTCCCAGGACCATGTAGCGAGATCCCAGCTGGGCTTGGAATGGCTCCACAAACTTGGTGTCGACACAGACCCGGTACTGAGCCGAGCTGTGCTGAGCGGTCAGAATGGCTTCGGACTGGGCCAGGTCATAGCAGCATAACCTGGGAATGATCGATTTGGGAAGCTCAGCAGTGCAGAGATACAACAATTACAAACAAAGGGAGGGGAGCCAGCCAGTGAAGGAAAGGCCTGGCTTGTAAGGAGACCAGGGTACCCTTCTCACCTGCCAAACGTCCTCAGCGCCTCCCCTTCTGGGACTGAGCTGTTGATCTCCCATGGGAAGTAATAGACCCCAGCGCTTGGCAGCATCTCGCACAACCACCGCAGGGCCTGCAGTAAAGCAAAAGATCTGAGTTTGTGCCACCTCAGTACCTGATCCAAATACTAGGTGACACTGCCCCAAAACTCCTTCCTTGCCCGGGGCCCCACCCCATCCAGGGGGCTGCAGGAGCTTCATAGCTTCCCTGTTGAGTCCTGGTTGCAGCTCAGCACGTGTGCCAAACCCTGGGCATCCTGGCATAAAGAGGGGCTACCTTCCCCCACCGCAATCCAGCGTGAATAGCAACAGGCAGCCCACCAGATCCCCCAGGTCTCCCCCAGGCTATGGATGGGTTGAGAAAGGTTAAAGAAATGGGAAAAATGGTGATTGAGAAGTTCAGAGAGCGTGAGGGACTGAGATGCAGGAACAGATCCAGCGGCTGGGGTGACGGGGCATCACGCAGCAAGATTTAAGGTATGATCCTGAGTCTGTTCTCATGCTGCAGGATAAGAAATTCTGGCAGTGTCTGACCCTGCAGCTAGAGAACAACTACTTGGATACAAGCCAGCCTGGTTTCATTGGCGGTCTAACAGGGTTTAGAAGACAGCAATGAGTGAGAATGATTCACCCCAAGACAAGACTCGGGTGGGACCTCCTGGGAGCTCCAGCAGTGGAGCAGAGCTGGCACAGGCAGGCCGGCCACAGTGCAAAGCGCACAGAAAAGCAGGAACGCAGAGCAGCTTGGGCAAGATTTTAATTCTGCCCAGCGAGTGCTGTAGCCAGGCTGCTGGTTTATTTTGGCATCATTTTCCCTCTGATCTCCCTTGCAGGGTGCTTATGTTTGGTGCGTTTCCATGCTCCATTTACTGCATTACTCTCTGGTTTCTTGCCCCGCTGGGGGGGACCCCAAGAGCTGTACAACGGCCCAGGCAGACACTCCTGCAGTTCAGGCAAGTGGGGCCACCCCAACAGGTCTGAGGACCCCCCATACTGATTATGCAGCAGCGGGGACACGCTGAGCTGCAACCCTGTGGCTTTAATGCTTGGTGCCCCTTGCCCACCCCACACATTGCTCAGGGGGTTGCAACCTTGCAAAATGCCCCACCACCACCTCCCAGAGGACTGCTGTGGGAGGCCGCCGAAACCAGGGCGATCCTGGCTCACCCCTTCTCTGCCAGTGCCCGAATTCGGGGTCTGGCTGCCCCGTGGCCTCACGCAAGGCTGTGCACACCCACAGCGGGCTGCGACACCCCTCTGGCAGGGTCCCAACCAGCAGCAACGGAGGTGGAAATCCACCTGCAGCTCCCTACACCTCCGCCTCACCTAACCCAGATTTAAAAAGCAGGTTCAATCCTGCACTGCCTGAGGTGGGCAAAGACCATCCTGTGCCGCTCAGGTTTTGCCCCTGAATCATGCTGTGCGGCAGGACGGGATCAGCCAGGGATGCAAGATGCTGAATTTGCATTTAACGCACTTTTTAACACACGCCCAACCCCAACGGCAACACACGAGGTGCCCACCCGTTGCACTACTGAACACGCGTGCAACCTCGACTGCAGCACGTTACTTGCGCGCGTAACGCCCCAAGCGCAGCACGGGACAGTGCGCTCCATCTGCGCACCTAATGCAGTATTTAATGCATGACCAGACGCAAGACGCTGCACGGGCATTTAATGACCTATTTATGTCATTAGCTGCTAAACACCCGGCTGCAGAGGCACCACGTTATGTGCCCTCTCAGCGTGCTGCTTAACGCACAATTTAATGCACGCCCAGCCCCAAGCGCAGCCCGTTGCACGCCCGCTCAAGGCGCTACCGAACGCACGCCCAGCTGCAGCGCGTCACGCGTTTATTTAGCGCACCGTTTCACGCACGATGATGTCACGCACGCCCAGCCTCAAAGGCCGGCGGCTGTACGCACGCCTAACGCGCGCGGCACGCCCGGTCCCTGACGCAGCACGTTAGGTGCGCCGAGGGCACGATTCGAGGCTCGCGCAGCCCCAGGTGCCGCACGCTGCACGCGCAGTTTAATGCGCAATTTGCAGCGCAACGTCATATGCGCGCCCTCCCCAGCTGCAGCCCGCTGCACGCGCCTGTCCAGCACTATTTAACGCAGGCCCCCGCAGCAGCCCAGGTCGCTGCTCACCGCTGTCGCCACCGGCCAC
>NW_009259586.1:3746938-3754612 GCF_000687185.1 Egretta garzetta
AGGGAGACCCGGGGCGGGGGGAAGGCTGTAGAGGGAGTGGGAGCTTTCGGGGAGAGGGGATGGCTGTGGGGAGAGGGCTTGCAGGGGTAGGGGGCTGCCTGAAGGACGGGATTTTTGTCTAATGGGTTGGAGGGGAGCAGGAGCAGTGTTATGTCTGTGACCCCCCTCTTCTCCCCTTCCCAGAAAGGATTTCCATGCCCTTTCCCCTTCTTCCAGAGGGTGAGAGGCAGCTTCCCATGGGCATTTCCCTTGGCCCCTCTCCCCTCCTTTCCCCTTCCTAGTACACTCTTGCCCAGCGCTACAAATGCGACCTGTTTCGGTACAAATGCGACCTGTTTCTCGCCCACTGTTACCACAATATGTGAGATTAATGAATTACCCCCATCTTTCTTTTCCCAGCCTGTGCTGGGGTGGGACCGTCAGAGGCTGGTGTTGTGTAACTTGTGTGCCATAGGGGACACAGAAAGTCAGTGGCCCCTGGGTGCCTTGGTTTCCAGTTGGCATAGTGGGAATAATAGCTGTGTCCTTCCACAAGGAGTTGTATGGGGATCAAAGTTCATGAGGTGGCCTGATCTGGCAGTAGCGATGGCTATTTGAGGATTTGAGATTGTTATTGAGGGGCCTGCAGGTCTTACGTCTGTGAATTGACCTCCTACCAAGTCCAGAGGGCTTAAAATGTGGTTTATGTGTGGAATGGGAGAGTGCCCTGTTGTTAAGAGTCTCTCTCTCCCAGAGCATAGACTTCTTTCTGATTTCATTAACTTTTAATTTTGTTTTTCATTTTCTGATATCCATACCTTGAGGTACAGCGAGTGAAATGCTGAATTGTTTCTCACCCACTGTCTATTGAGGTTTGTGGAAACTGAGTTTGTTTTCTTCTTCTGTTCTGTCCCCAGAGGCCTTAGTTTTTAATGACCCTGACTTCCAGCACGAGGATTTGAACTTCCTGTCCCGTAGCCAACGCTATGAGCAAGCCATCAGGAAGAGCTCTCTGATGGTTATGAAGTTAAGAGAATATGGAATTGCAGATCCGGAGGAGATCTACTGGTTTAAAAGGTACCTAGCTGTGGAGTTGGCTTCTTGTATGTGCTTTGATCATCACCAGGGACATTAGAGAGGTGCTTTTTTGCTATGCTTGCTGTCCAAAGGAAGCTAAAGACTTGTACGAAAGCCCACTCAAGTCTTGGCTTCAGTGAATTTCAGATGAAACCTGATTTACTGAACACTGTGTTTTCTTAAATTTTTGATGAGGAATGCAACATTAACTATTACACCCTTTATATTATATATGGTTCAGAAAGTAAAAAACAGGATTTGTAGTCTGATTTTTCTCCCCCCCCCCCCCCCCCCCCCCAAAAATATACCGAAATATTTTGAATCTGAATAGATCTGATGAGGTTGCAGCTTCTAATGAAAACCCTTAAAGCAGATTACTTCACTTTGCACTTAGACCTAATAAAGTTGCATTACAGGCATACTTGAAAATGTTCCAAGATAGTTATAATCAAGAACTTATAACCTATCTGTCCTGTCTCCCTCTTCCAAGCTCCTGGTGCTGTAGTGGTTCCCTTTGACCTAGAGGCTTTTTGTTGTACCTGACTCTTTGTTTATCTGATAGTATTACCCTTGGGTTAAGTTAATAAAAATAAAACTGGCTTTACATCCGAGTTTCATTCCTTCCAGCTTGCAGGGAACTTAGTTCCTGACTTTGACATATTTCTCCCCTTAGTTTTACTAAACTCATTCTGATACAATCAAATAGAAACTGCTTAACAGAGAGACTACGCAGGTCTAGAAATCTGGACATAATACCATGAATATATCCTCTGGCACATGAAATTAACATTGCACCTTAAATAAATAAGGCACTGGTAGAATCACAAGCCCTCTCTGACTGGATTTGTGGAAAAGCTGTGATTGGCCTCAGAGCATGAATATTGGGACTAGTTAAAATCATTTTGTCTGCTGTAGTTTTAATTTTGAAGAAATTGGTCTGCACTGCCCTGTGTCATAAAAGTTCTCATGGAAGTAACATAAATGTTCTTTTGAAAAGTGGCATCAGTGGGCAATGATAACAAGAAAAAAGTTCAGTGACTGCATTAGATTATTCAGGTACTGCATGGCAAAAGTTAATCATTAATTTTTCCTACACAAGGATTATTGGAAGCGATAGGGAAGTTTCTTCAATTATTTTTATGGACAAAATTCGGAGAAGTATATCCAGTATACCAGCTGGCAAACTTCAATGCAGTTTGCAATGTAAATGCTGTCTTTTGCTAGCATTACTGACAATATTTTACAAATACAGGACTTTCCTGAAGTATTGAAGTGATAGGTTCTCATTTTGTCTTTCCATACACTTATTTGGGAGTCAGAAATTCTTAACTTTAAATGGGTGAAAGCTTAGTATTTCATATAGGTACCAAATAATACATCCATATCTTATGTGATATGAATAAATGTGCCTAGTCAGAATTTGTGATCCAAAATCAACTGGAACAATGAGGAAGGCTTACTTTTTTCAGAGTCAATTCTAATTGCAGGCATTCAGGATTTCAGAAGATAATTGCAGTTACTGCAGACTAGCTGTATTTTCCAGTGTCTTCTGTAATAACATGTAGAAGAATGAAGAGCAGTACATGTAATTCTTACCTACAAGTGAAGTTTGTTTGCTCTAAGAACTGTATACTGTTAATATTCTTGATTTGAATTCTTCAGTATAATGTCTGGTGTTTGCAAGGGAGGTTACTGGCTTACTGCTTCTTAATAAATGGGAGAAATGAAAGGATTATTTTTTCACACTTTGATTTCATTTGCATTTTAACATCTATCCCCACTTTATCTCACCTGCTGTTAAACATTTTTTAAACTTGGTGAACTCCACCCAACTTGCAAAATTAAGTTTATTTCTGTCACACATCCAAACGTGCTAATTGGTGCAACTAGAAGGGACTTCATTTGTGTAAAAGCTGACCTGGAGAAACTGTTTGAGTTAATTCCTTTTTCCAAACTGGAAAATTGAATGGATATGGTGTTGTGACATGCCTTGAATGAGGTTTATGAAATAGATTAAAGTCCTTGATTCTGATGTCAAGTTTTATTTATCATGATTGATTATCAGATATTTACATATGGAAGTTTAAAATATTTTGCCAGTTATCCCTCACGCCTTGTGACTATCCCCAATCAGCAGGGACAGATTTATTTACATACGCAATTTTTGACAATTTTGAGCTAGTTGTTCTCCTGTAGCTTTTGTATACTTCCAGAACTTCACTAGGTAGCTTTGTATCATGGCTGACCAACTTTATAGCTTGATTTATGAATAGGCGAGGAGAAATGCTTCTTCCTTCAGCTGCCCTGGAGATATGCTTAAACAGTTGTTGCTGCTGTGACATGTTGAACTGAATGCTCCTCCTTCCTGTTACCACAAGGGCCTTGTTGGGCTCCAAAGCATATGACGATCTATTGAATATATTTAGAAGCCATTTTAGTTGCTTCTCATCTGCTGTGACTACAGCTTATAAAGGCCAGCAGCCTTAGAGTGTCAATATTTGATTTCTTTTACAGTCTGACCGCAGCACAGTGTAAGCATGAAAAATGGGAAATTGTTCTTATATGTAATGCTACACAGCTCTTTGAAGAGAGCAATCTGGTCAGTTTTAATTCACCTTCAAATTCAAATAACCTTCATCAAGGAAAATGGGATTAAGTGAAGAAGTGAAAACAGTTGGGAGTAACTGGGGCACAAAAGAAGAGAAGATCAGAGAGTTGCAAGTCAACAGATGATTCCTGTGTTCATAAGCATTGCATGAATGTGCACTTTCCCTGTGAGAATATGTCCCTACTTCTCATTTTGGCACTGAAGTTAGGGCCTGGAGTAACTTTCAGCAAATCAAACCAGTAAAACTGTAGCAGTGGCCCTGCTAGCCACTGCTGAATTAATTTGGAGTGTATGAGTCTGACTTGGGTGTTTTGATACAGGTAGAAAAGGCGTTTATTACCATAGCATTTGTTAACTCTGAAGCCCAGTGAGCACAAGTCAGACATACCCCTGGCTCAGTCTCCACTGAAGCAATCCTTCATGCTCTTCCTTGAGAGAGTTACCTTAAGAACTGCAAAAAGCTAGAAAAGCTTGCTTGCGGATTTTGCTTTAAAGTAAATGACCCTCTTCTGTGACCCAGTTCTGCAGCCTGAGAATGTCTTTGCACTTGTTCATTTAGCTTTGGAGTCTCTCAAAACATAGACTTCGTTTCTATTGTACCCTGTTCACTGGCAGATAAGCTATCAAACTCATCTGTCAAATACAAGTGCCTTTTACTACATGGGTGGTGTTGGTTGCAGTGAAATTTGGAAAGATCTATATTGCCAAAGTAGCGTATTATTACACATCCTTATCTCATAAGTGGATTTGGAACTGCAGCCCTCCTCTTCCCTCACTGATTGTCATAGTAAATCTGACTTCAGACCAATGAGGTGATATTTGGTCATCGATCAAATTGCTAATGCTAGATGCAGCTAGCTGCATTCAGTCTTGATGTAGCAAAGTGCTTGAACAGTACACGATGCAGCCCTGGGAGAACAAGCTGTGTAGGTAGTGGGAAATGCCAAGTGGGAATGTAGAAATGGGAAGAGAAAGGAGTAGGAGTTTGGAGAAAGAAAAAGAAGGAAGGAAAGCTTCTTCCTCCCTTCACAGCTAGTACCTCTTCTGTTTGCCCTGTGTCATGAGGAAAATTGGATTCTCACTCGCCATGCAAGTTGTTAAAAGGCACATTAAGAAAATCCTAAACATTCAGTGTGGAGCATGCAGAGATGAAAAGTTTCTGCTGTAAATTAGCTAGCTTTCAGTTCTGCTTTCAGCTTTGTTAATGCAAGAAGCTGTTAAAATGCTGCATGTTTAGTTAGTGAAATAGTATGACCTTCTGACACAAGAATGTTGCGAAGTATCTGCTTGCAAAACGTCACTCTTACTCTGATCAGAGAAGGTGTTAGTTAAGCATGAAATATCTGGCACTTGCAATAAACTTACTGATAGGCAGTGAAAGTTGCTGGTGTGACCTTAAGATTTTTTTTTCCTGGAGCATTACCTTCAAAGAAGCAGTGTCTGACCTGATTTTTCTGACAGCAAAGTATGTGCTGCACCTTCTCCACAAGCTTTTTGAATGGCTTCTGAAAATACACAAAGAGCTGTTCAGTCTCTTCCCAAATTGCACTGAAACAGTGTATTTCAAAGTCAGCACTCATTTTCTCCCTGTAGGTTTGTCCTTTTGGGCCCAAGGAGTAGGTGCACGGTAATTGTGTTCTAGGCGGTGAGGGAGTAAAGGGTGCTGCTGTTGCTATATGGGTCCCGGAGTAAATGAAGAATCCGTGTAGGAAACTACGAGGATGCTGAAAAATACGCTTATTTCCCTGTCCTTGTAGCATTTTTAAGCCCTTGGTCACCCAGATAACTTCTGCTTTGTAAATATGTGCTGCTGTAGGCAATAGCATATTTTCTGGTATGAAAACTGTCTGCCTTGATCCCAAGAACACTAAAGACTGTACCTGCACTCACACCAGCTTAAAGCACAGTTAATATATTAATCACCAGTATTAGATTACTTGATGACAATAGTTTTGCTTCTGGAAGAATCCATGGCTTATTCAATTGTGTCCATTTAAAAACTGTTCCACTTAAAATAAGCGTCTTCAGCGTGCAGCTCCATGGTGCTGGAGAAGCTTTGTCCTGCTTTCTCTCGCCCTAAGGCTGATTTTCACGGTTTGCATAGGGATCTGGTTTTGAATTATCAATTATTCACTCTCTGCTCCCAGGCACTCATTCCAGGCATGGTATAAAATACCAGTCAGAAATGCTGCTGTAATTTGAAAAACTATATGCATAGCATCCACTGCGCCGTGTGGATCTGTGTTGGCAACAAACTTAAACGTGCTGCCTGGGCAGGTATTAGTACCTCGTGATGGAGGGATGTATTTTCCTTGTAGGTATCTTGGGCAGGTGGGAGAGATCTTGTATGTAGGTATTCATGCAGAGCATTCGTTTGTTCCTCCATCTTTGAATTTGGATGGAATAAGCATTTGTGTACAATAGATGGAAGATGAAAAAACTGTTCAGGGTGCAGAATGTTGCAGGGAAGATTCTGTCATTTACTATGTAGCTTTTACAGAGTGAAACTTCCCAGCACGTTTGTGTTATGGAGCTTGTTTTAACTGGGAATGTACTTTGCCTGCTATCGTGGCTATTAAATTAATAGAGCTTTCTCTCATGAAATAACTTCTGTTTTGATGAAGCATATCTCATCTAAAATGTCTGACTTCCATTCCCTCCAGCACTAGACTGTAACAGTAATTTTAATTGGAGGTGAGTTCCTGATCTCGCAGCTGATACAAGCAGCTATACAGGTAATACAGAGCTCTTCTGAAAAGCACTTGGTCACCTAAGAAGCCTTTTTCTTTTCAATACATAGTGCTTCTAGCTAATATGGCCTAGTTCTAGGCTACTAGCAGTAGTGGGATTTATTCTCCCTAAGCTTGAGAGACGGGGAAAAAAGATTTGATTTTCGTGTCCTCAGTTTTAAGTTACTCATGAATCTTTGTAGAATAGTATTTTTTCCAGTTACATAGCAACAGCAGTATTCATAGGGTGAATAAAACGGCTGAAAGAAGAATTTATTTTCCTATTAGCATTGCCTCTGATGCCTCCATATTTGGAGGTTGCTTGTGGGACAAAAAAGGATTGAAATAGGTAAAGAGATTATTTATCTTATGCTACAGTTGGAGAAAAACCTTCCGGTATCACAGTAACAGTAAGACTGAGATCCAGATCCCTCTATTTCTCTCCTGTAGAACATGCTTGGGCAGTTTTCCTGAACCTTTCGGTCTCCACTTCAGCATGTTTCAAAAAACCTTAGAGACCCAAACGACTGATGCTCAGAAGGAGAAATGGCTGCCTCTGGTCCGTGGAGTCAAGATAATTGGCACCTATGCCCAAACCGAAATGGGACATGGTTAGTTCCCTTCAGGGATCAATGGGTAACCTCTTTTTTGTAACTCCAGTTTGTAAATTGATGGTGCTCCCTAGGGTAAATCTAAAAGGGGAAAGGTAAAATACTTTGGTTAGCCGTTGATTTTTCCTGCCCTGTAGCCAGACAGCTGCTTCATTTCATATCCTAACAATCACAGGGTTAGTTTTGGTCTTTTCCAGAATGCACCTCTTAGCTGATCACTGACTTCATAGTTGTTTATTTGTTTTAAGACGAGGAGGTTGTTCTGAGCCCTGGGAGTCTGAATTTGACTTGAACTGGTTGGAACATGCTTATCAACACTACTGGGGTTTTTATTTTTGCCTGAATTTTGGGGTATGTGTGTCTTGGTTCTTAGTTCATAATCAGCCTGTGTAAAGAGGTTGGAAGTATACATTTAGATGCAGTGTAGCAGGGTGAGATTGCACATTTCTGGTTTTGAAAGTAAGGCATGCTTTGCCCCAAGAGCTTTTCTTCCAGATGCTACTCTGTTACAAGCAGCTGTGCAACTTCATGGAAAGATCTTGCTTTCAAAGAAGAAAAACATCTTATTCCCACTACTGCTGAAAACGACTTTTGCTTTGTCAAATGGAAGAACGTTTGATGGATCAGAAAAGAGTCTTTTAGCCCAGAATCTGGAATTAAGGCTGTTAAA
>NW_009259586.1:3755135-3769297 GCF_000687185.1 Egretta garzetta
TTCCTGCTGTGAATGTTGAGTATCTTAACTACTTCAGCAGTAAAGCTTCTGCAGTAACTGTCAATGAGCTCTGCTTAAGTTAATCCTGATGTTTAGAAACTGGCAATGAGGAAACAGACCCCTGGATTATTGAATTGAATCCTAGCCAGGCTGGGTAGTTACTCAGTTTTATCTTAGTGAGTACCTACTTGATAGCCTGTGTCGATTTTAACCTACTTCATAGTGAATGAGTTGCTCAAAAAAAATAAAAGAAAAAGCACAAATAGCACAGGGCTGAGAAGGAACCAAGAATGACTAATGCAAATACTGTACTGTTTCTACCTGGTTTATAGCTATTGCTAGTAAATAAGGATTTTCTTTGTCTTTGACTGTCAGCTGTGTACTTCTCGCCAGTATTGAACTCGCTTAAACTCTGGTATTCCTGATAACCCATTAGCACCCTGTTGAGCTTGGTCACTGTTCAGTCAAAAAGCTTAGAAAATATTGCTACTGGGTTTATTAGATGGTTGAATTTATTTGTAGGTGCATGAGAATATCAAAGAAAAGAACTACAGTTCTTAGGAAGCTCTAGGGCTAGAGCTAGTTCATGTTAATGTGTTTTTAGAGGTAGCACAGGAATGCAATTTTCCCACTTTGATAAAAATGCCAACTGAGTTTGAGCTGAGCTCGGATCAGTGCTCTTTCCATAATGCATATCTCATTTATACATATATATTTCTGTTAAAGAACAGTTACATTATTTCATACATAAATGTGCCAGATGGACAGCCTTTGTACAGAAGATACTGATCCTCAATCTATATCCCCACTATTTTAATATTCAGCAACATCAATATTTAAAGATTTAATGAGCACTTAATTCTTTATATCGAAAAAACTTAATAGACCACTTAACTACCTGACAGTGGTGTTTGACAGCACTTGGAGGAAGAGTAGTTCTAATGAAACACGTTTAACTGGAGAGACTTTGTGCTGGTGATTTACAGTTTGAAAAATGTTGGCTTTCTTGGCAAGTTGTTTATGTTCACAGCTTTGACTTACACATGCAGAGCACTGTCCTTTTAAGAGAGCTTTTAAAAATAGCAAAAGTTGAAAGGAGTTGAGTTGGAATGTAATACACACTAGTTGAGTCTGATATTTTATAAAAAAAAGTGAAGTAGAGAAGACCAACAGTTAGGACTTTCCTTTTTTAAAAAAAGAAATTTCAGTAAAAACCTAGCTCATTCAGCTGGATAAACTGAGACTTCTACCAGGTTCTACCCTCAAACCATGGAAAAAAAATAAAAGTGGACTTCATATCTTTGGGTGAAGGCTCGCTTCATCCAGCCAGATCACATCTTCAACAAACCGGCATTCTGACTCAGCCTGTTTAACTTAGGGATGCTCTGGTTTCCAAACCATAGGGAAGGTCTGCTCTTTCTTTTGGTTTGGCTTAATCCTTTTTATTATCAATCATGGTGCATCAAAAATACAGGAATGTTGCAAATGTATTTTATATATGATTAGAAAGAAATGCATTGCAGCATGTTTATTTCACAGTAAGTTTAATTTCTTATTATTCAGGTCTGAGAAAAGGACAGTGCTCTGGCTTTCTAAAATACACTTGCTGAATTCTGATTTACACATGAATCATTTTTTTTTTTCTTTTTGTCTCTTCCTGAATCTTTACCATGAATCCTCATGCTTGCTTCCCTCCCGTAACATTACCTTCACACTCCCATCCCATGACACTTCTTCACAGCTTTGTTCATCGTGGACGGCCTGAGCCTCTGGACCTTCATCTGGGCATGTTCCTCCCCACCCTTCTCACCCAGGCAACCCCAGAGCAGCAGGATCGCTTCTTCATGCCTGCCTGGAACCTGGAGATCATTGGCACTTATGCCCAGACTGAAATGGGCCATGGTACAGTACATTCACTAAATGCTATTTCTAAGAATGGCTTTGTGTACAAAGGATTCCCCTGCCTGGGAAAAATGGTGTGCGTTTACCCCACAGTCTGTGCGCATGCAGTTGTGGCTACAGGGAAAAGTGGACTGTCTTTGAAATGTCTAACAGATCCTTATGCCACATGCTGCTTGTCTTTTTTTTTCTCCTGTGGGGGAGTTTAATGTCTCTAGTTCTATATATGAGCATACTGAGTGCTCCTCTTGTGCCATTCAAACCAGTATAGATTATTGTATATGGCTATGGTGATGTCAATTCGATGACATCTGTTCATTTCTACACTTACCATTCTTTCCAGTGTGATTTCTGCTTTGATCTACTTAACAGTCAGTGTGAAGACAAAAGGACAGAGCTTTAAGGTACTAAAAGAGATGCCAAAAAAATTAAGAGTTGCTTCTCACCTTGGGACTGACCTTGGATCAGAGGACATATGGATACTTGGTTCCAATGCTCATGTTTTTTGGGGAGTTTTTTTTCCCCTAGTTCTTTAGTTCACTCCCATGTGTTCTTTTTAATTGGACCATGAAATGTTTTGGGGTTTTTTTTTAATTCTCTGTCTTCAGTAGACTTTGTTATTTCTCACTATTCCTCTGCTTTCAAGCTTTGAAATGGATTTTGGTAACTCCAGCAGTATTGTGACTGCAACACTTTTAATCCAAATTTCAAAAGGTAGATATTATGCCTTGGGAAACTTTAATTTCAACATTTGAGAGTTGCAGATGAGAATTGTTTTCTAAAATAGGATTCACCTTTGTGCTGAAGTGAAAGGTAGAGACTGTATGAAGCGTAAAGTAACTGCAAGCCTGTGGAGAATCTCTTGCCGCTAGTGAGGTTTGAAGATCCTTTACCAGCAAAGTAAGTCTGTGTTAAGCTACCTGTGGAAGTCTACCACTAACTCCATGCTTTGGAAATGTAGTTCACCAAGGTGATTTCCTTTTTCACGTTGAAGCTCTTGTGTAGAGTCACTGGCTCTGCCTTGCTCTGTCAGTCCAGACTATCAGGAGTGTTCGCAGCTTGTGTAGTTTAAGCAAGTAGGCCCAGTGGCTTTTTTTTTTCCACGCATGCAGGGATGATGCCGCTGCTGAGACAGGTGTGTGTGAAGTAGAGAGTTGGGGGCGGAAGACAAAGACTGTTCCTGGAGTTGTTACCTTCATCTTTTTGCAGTCTCTTCATCTAACTGCATCAGTACCCTAGCATATGCATGCCATTTCTTCCTGTCTTGACGCTATGGATGATCTCATTTGGGAGAAACTGCTCCATCAAGTGAGGAGAACATAGGCCTGATGAGGGAATGAAGAGATGATGGGGACTAGTTATTTCACCTTGTGGCTGAAAAGTATATGATTTTTATTTTGCAATTTAATCAGATTGGGGTTTTAGTGAAATCCAGGTGAGCGTGGTTTTGTGGACCTTTTTAGCTGAGAAAAGACTTCTGGTGTGTAATAGCAAAAAGGTGTCAGATTGGAGGTGCTTGGAAAACTAGTCTTTGACCACTGGGGAAAAAAAACCAACATGTTTTCTGAGAATTGGCTTCAGGTCCCAGAATATGGTCTGACTCTCACTTGTTCTTCCTTAATTGGTTGATATTTAGTCCTTAATATAGCCTAAAAGCAAAGTTAAAATCTGTACAGTACCACTGGAGTTCAACTTTCCATTGTCCAGTTCTGTCCTTGTCTCTGTTTTGTGACTGACTTTCTGCCAAAACAATGCATTTGCTTATTTTCAGGAACTCATCTTCGGGGTTTAGAAACTACAGCTACTTACGACCCTGCTACCCAGGAATTCATCCTCAACAGCCCCACAGTGACCTCCATAAAGTGGTGGCCAGGTGGACGTAAGTGCATCGCTGTGTCTAAATCTGGAAGATGTGTGAGAAAACTTAGGGAGGTGATGTCATGCCTATTATATCTACAGAATGATGATTGAAAGTTGATCCGAAGAGTTGGCTGAAAGGCAGTTACCCTTGCACAGCAAGTAACAGACTTACCAGAGCCTACTAAAACTTTGGGTTATCTGTGTGTTCTGAGTTGTTTCTCAGACTCATTCACACCGTATGGATTTGGTGTAACTTTTGATCAGTTGTATCAAAATCTTTATACTTCCTTCAGCTCCACTGGTAGGTTTGCCAAGGACTTGGTATTGTGTAGTCAAGAGAATCGTATTGTGCAACTTTCATTGACTGGTTTGTCTAGCTGTAGAATTCAGACGATAACAGTGTTGTAAATCTGGTTTTGTAATACATGATGCGGTTAAGGTAATCTCAGATCCTGCTTTAAGGAAAGAGACTCTGTGTATGTAAGTATGTTGACTGTTTGGTTTGGGTTTTTTTTTTTCCTTCTGACTCCCACTCCTTTTGCAGTTGGAAAGACTTCAAACCACGCCATTGTTCTGGCTCAGCTCTACACTCAGGGCCAGTGCAAAGGACTGCATGCCTTCATTGTTCCCATACGGCAGCTGGGCACCCATGAACCTTTGCCAGGTAAAAATTAGTTAAGGGTTTAACACTCATGGAATACGTTAGATCTGTTTCTCTCCAGCTATGTACAGCTTGCATGTGTCTTGTTAATGTACATGGCTGATTTCACTAGCTGGTATCAGTGAGCAGATGGTAGGTCACAGGGCTTAAAACAGTCTTTCTTATGACAGTACTACCACTAAATCATCTTTCATGTCACACTTTCAATGTGAAGCTTAGTTTGGGATTTGATTCTGCCCCAATGTTTCCCAGCTACATGTTCTGTGAGGCAGCAAGTCCTTCTATTTTCTGAAAGGGAAAGAATACCTTTTATCATTCTCTAGCTACAAGTGAGCTGGGTGATCTCTAGAGACAGCTCCCCCAGTGACTGGGTACTAGGACTGCATGTAAATTATGAAGATCCCTGTTTTTTGAAGTCTACTTTTCCATCAAAGAGATTAAAGCCCTTGTTAGCTGTTACTCCTAACACCACCAGGACTTGCTAGAAAACTAAACGGACTCTTTACTGGAGAAGGCTTGAACCTCATGTCGTGTTTAGTTCCTCTTTCTTAATGCAAGTGGCTTTGTCTCTGGCAGGTATTACAGTGGGTGACATTGGGCCAAAATTTGGTTACGATGAAATGGATAATGGCTACCTGAAAATGGACAACTTCAGAATTCCTCGGGAAAACATGCTGATGAAATATGCCCAGGTAAAGCAGTGAATTTCAGCATATGCTGTTAGAAATTGACACTTCGGATACTCTTACGTGGTTGAATAGTGTACCATCAAGATTGTAGGTTGCTTTAAGTGCTACTTGATGAGTTTAGAGCTTGAGATGTGAACATGTAAAAGGGAGGAAACTAAAAGTCAACAGGCTGTATTTTTTTTTTTTTTTTTGGTAGGTTGAACCAGATGGCACTTATGTGAAACCACTTAATGACAAGCTCACCTACGGGACCATGGTGTTCATCCGGTCTCTCATTGTAGGCGATTCAGCTCGCTCCCTGTCCCGGGCTTGTACAATTGCCATCCGTTATAGCGCAGTGAGACACCAGTCTGAGCTAAAGTCAGGGTAAGTGCAGTGAAATAAAAGAGCAGCCTAAGTGCTGAGGGAAAATTCCCAAATACTGGTGGGAAGAGGGACTGTATTTAATGTTGTTTGCTTTGGCAATTGATAGTTTCAAAACACTTTCATCCTGAGAAGTGAACAATCTTTCATTCTTGACTGCCAAAATGCCTTCCCCCTGCCAGAGGCTTTTGCTGTATGGTCTTAGATAGTCTGGCTTGATACGGATGCAGCTTGTACTATTCAAGCAGAGAAGCTACTTAGAGTTGCATAAGACTTTGTGGCAGTTTGTTAGCCACTGGCGTATTAACTCATCTGTATCTTGCTCTAGGGAACCAGAACCCCAGATCCTGGATTATCAGACCCAACAATACAAACTCTTTCCTCTCCTGGCAGCAGCATATGCTTTTCACTTTGTAGGAGCCTACATAAAAGACACCTATCGTCGTATTAGTGGAGACATCAGTGAAGGGGATCTGAGCGAGCTGCCAGAGGTACTGTCCCCTCTATTGATTTTATGTAAGGTTTCTTTACAGCATGGGAGAAAAGGCATCGAGCATTTTTGGCTTTCACTCATGAGATGTCTAGTAATTCTTTAGACTGTGAGATCCCAAGGCCAGTATGTGCTGGTGACTTTTATTTCTTTATTTGCATTATTCATTTAGCAGCTCTTTACAAAAAACTAGGGAGTAATGCACAGTGAGAAAGCTGCTGTGAATATATTTTTTACAGAGGTGACTTTCCAGGAATGATGGGATATTGCTTGGGAGTAGAGCTAAGACTGGTCTTATGCTTGTGCTGTAGCTTCTTTATTGTTCTTCCAGGGCATTAGGGTAGAACTGGTGCGTTGATCAAAGGTATCAGTACTGTACTGAGGGGTTAGGGTTGTAAAATGTCAGGTTTCAGTTGGGGATTCTATCTGAGAACCTAATGTGACAATAGGCAATTGTAAACAGTCTTGGACATAATGCATAGAGGCAGAAAGTAGGGAATACTCAGAAGAAATCTTTATATGTGTAGAGACTTTCACATAAATAGTTCAGCTCAAGAAAGAGTCCTTACAAGAAAAGACCCTGTGGGACACTGGAAGGATGGGATTTTTTTCTGGGAGTTGCAGTACTTAGCATGTATGTGTGCAAGCTAAGAATGGAAAATAAAAAATCTAAACTGGCTTTGCTTTTGTCCATCAGCTGCATGCTCTGACAGCAGGGTTGAAGGCATTCACTTCCTGGTCTGCCAATGCTGGTATTGAGGAATGTCGGATGGCATGTGGTGGGCATGGGTGCAGTGGGATTCCTGACATCTATGTCACATTCACCCCATCCTGCACCTATGAGGGAGAAAACACAGTCATGATGCTGCAGACAGCTAGGTATGGTAGCTCCTGTCCAGAGGCATTCTTCCCTTGGTATTACGATCTTTGTAGCTGAAGTGATGAGGTGAAGAGTATCCCATATTACCACAAAACTGGTCTCCCATGTTTCTGTCCCTTGCCCTATTTTTGACAGAAAACTACTTGCTTACAACTATTCTTTGCTAGCCTGACCCTCAGTAAGATGACTTCTCTCCATTCAAACAACTTGTGAGTAAGAGTTGCTATTGTCTCTATTTTCAGGTTCCTTGTCAAAAGCTACAACCAAGTTAGTTCTGGGCAGCAGGTTACTGGCATGGTGTCCTACCTTAACGATCTCTCCAGGCAACGCATTCAGCCACAGCATGTGGTTGCTAGGACTGTGACTGTGCGGATCAATGATCCAGTCAGCTTGGTAGAGGCCTACAAAGCACGTGCTGCCCGGTGAGTTCACACTTACTAGACTGAACGAAGCACCAATAAAATGATGTGTCTTGGGAGATGGTAGTGATGTACTACCCTGTTAATGTTAGATTCTCAAAATGTGGTTTGCAAAGCTTTGCTTCATGTGTTGCTTTCAAGAAGTGACGTGTTTTACTAGGTTGGGTCAGCATTAAGTGCTTTGAGGTTACAAGAGGCTACATACAGCCTACGCATAGCCTAGTTACTCTGCTCTGTTCTGTTTTGCAATATCTTTCTTACTTAAATGTAAAGTATATTCGAGCATACGAACACCAACATTGTTCAAACTGCTCCGAGATTTATCTGGAGAGAAAAAATCCTGATATTAAAGCCTGCTGTGAAGGAAGTATGGGAGTAGAACAGATACCTACATCTGACTAAGTATTTGGGCACCATGTATGTGCTGTCAAGTGTCGTCTTACCCCACTGTAGCTGTGTTCTAGCTGCAGCAGTGATGACAGGGTTTTAGAGCCACAACTGCTGACTCCAGGCAATGTATTCAGTCGTGGCACACGACCTCTGAGTTCTTCTGATGCGTTAGACTGAAATTCATATGCATTCCATGTACATAATCTTGTTAATGTGGTGTTATTGCATAACCTGTTTTTCTTCCTTTTGTGAAATAGGCTTGTAGAAGCTGCAGCAAAGAATTTGCAAGCTGAACTAAACCACAGAAAGAGCAAGGAGGATGCCTGGAACAGAACTTCTGTTGACCTTGTGCGAGCATCTGAGGTCAGTGATGTGTCTGATGAAGAGTTATGCCATAAAAGCTTCTCATCTCTTCATGAACCTGACTCACCTTCCTCTCATTTCTCATAGGCACACTGTCACTATGTGGTAGTGAAGCTTTTCACAGCAAAGCTCTCTGAGATCAGTAATGCAGCTGTCCGTGCTGTCATGACTGAGCTGTGTCTCCTGTATGCACTGTATGGCATCAATAAGAACACAGGGGATTTCTTGCAGGTTGGTGTCTTTCTCCAAGACTTTAAATCTCTAGAGACAAAGTCATTGTTTGCAAAGATGCTTTAAATGCAAAGTTGCACGGATGCTTAGGTGTAAGGTCTTGACTGTTGACTTCCAGAAGGCCATTAGCAGTGCAAGTCTGACAGAAGGATTTTGTCAAGTTTCCCTTGTGATCTTCCAGAAGCAGAGCTGGATGATAAGTGGTAACATGGCATCTCATGTCATTGGCACCTCATGGCATTGAGGAGAGCAACCAAGCTGGTGAGGGGTCTGGAGCACAAGTCATACGAGGAACGGCTGAGGGAACTGGGGTTGTTTAGTCTGGAGAAGAGGAGGCTGAGGGGAGACCTGATCGCCCTCTACAACTACCCGAAAGGAGGCTGTAGTGAGGTGAGGGTTGGCCTCTTCTCCCTGGTAACAGATGATAGGATGAGGGGGAATGGTTTGAAGCTGCGCCAGGGCAGGTTTAGGTTAGATATTAGGAAAAACTTCTTCACTGAAAGGGTTGTCAGGCTCTGGAATGGGCTGCCCAGGGAGGTGGTAGAGTCCCCATCCTTGGAGGTATTTAAAAGAAGGATAGATGAGGTGCTTAGGGACATGGTTTAGTGGTCGGGTGGCAGGGTTAGGTTAAAGGTTGGACTCGATGATCTTAAAGGTCTTTTCCAACCAAAGCGATTCTATGATTCTATGATCTGTCTAGGCTAGCTTAAATGTTTCCCAGTTGGTGACCAGGTGTTGTATGTTAAAAAAAACTAGGAATTAATAAAGGAGATGTAAGTTAGATGTGCTCCGAGAGCTGCATGTGTTTGTAAGTTGGTGCACAAAAGGAGAATATTGTACTCCAAATTTTAAACCAACCTTCAGTGAATGGGTGTAAATTGTCAGGCATTACTCCTCTTCATTCTTTCAGTTTGAGAATGTATTTGTGCAGCAGTGTTTCATTTTGTCTTCAGGCAGCTATGGTATGTTTTGTCTCACCATTTTTCTCTCTGCTGCTTACCAAAAAATTCCCTGAAACCAGGAATAATTTAATAAGCACATTCTTCAAGAAAGCTTGCTACTGAAGTTAACATACAGGCATTCTGAAGAATCAATCTCCCGTCAAAGATTAAATAGCTAGGCAACATGGTGAGCTATGCTAGACATCTCCTTTCGCTTGTGTGCTATGGCAAATTGCCAATTTCATTACTTAGCACTTAGGGAAAAAAAAACCCTAGTGTTTTATGGGCTGCTGCATTTTTGTGGGGGGGAAGGCTGGCCTGTGTTAGACCACAGGGGAAGGGAAGGTTTTTGCAACTTGCATACTCTTTTGATAATCTCTTCTTTTTTCCAAGGCGGGTATTCTGACCAATGCCCAAATTACTCAAGTGAACCAGTATGTGAAAGAGCTCTTAGCTATAATTCGTCCCAATGCAGTAGCGCTGGTAGACTCATTTGACTTTCATGATGTTCATCTTGGATCTGTGCTTGGCCGGTATGATGGCAATGTCTACGAGAACATGTTTGAGTGGGCAAAGAAATCCCCACTGAACAAAACAGAGGTAAAGAAACTTTATTTCATCATCTTTGTCACATGTGTCCAGAGAAATAACCCAATTTTAGGGGGTTTTAATTTTGATCCAGTGATCTTGGCATGTAATCAATGAACTGGGGAAAAGAGTCACTAGTGGTAACGGACCAAAACTAGCAATCTACTTCTGCTCCTCTGCTTTCAGCATACTTTCTTCAGTTACTCTCCCACGTGTACCTCACATGCATCCCTGTGGGATGCTTTTGAGTTTCTCAGTTGAGGGAGGAGATCATACTCTCCCTAGAGAAACAATTGAATTTTAAAGAAATTTTCACTTGCTGTTAATTCTGCTTAGTGACAGTAGCTGTGAAAGCCTTACCTGTTTTCTGGCAAATCTTTCAGTGCCTTCAGGCAGTAGTAGTGACTGGAGGAGAAAATAGATTGCTCTCATGTAGTACTTAAGTGTCAAGTGTTGCATATCTGCCCTAAGGCTGTAGCTACAGCTGAGCTAATAAAAGAAACTGAGCTGAGAAGAGTCGGTGTCCCTCTTCCATTGCAAAGCAATTTTTCCTGTTTTGGTGGCCTTTACTGCCTTTATTTGATTTGGACAGTCTTATCTGATACAATGGACTGCCAGAGACTGCGATTGTTGTTAAATCCCACCAGAACTTGCTCAATATTTTGTCCTTCTGAAGCCAATGGGGGGCTTAGGAGCTTCATTACAGTTCCCTTAGGAGACTTCTACCAGTTTTCTTTGAAGTAAAATGCCAAAGAATTGCCTGTATGGATATAAAATGTCTTGCACTCTTTTTTTTTTTTTTTTTTTTTTTTGTTACAAGAAAGGTAGTGGGGAAGCTATTTGCTTTGGCTTATATTCTCATCCTTTGTGTTACATAGACACTCAAATACAGGACTTAGCTGGCTGTTGCTACATCCCCAAAGTGCCTCCATTTCAAATATCCTAGTATAAAAACATGCTGCAAGGTGTAAAGAGCTAAAACTGTTTTAAAGCTCAGGCCTGACCTTGTTGTAACCACTGTCTTGTCCTCTTACAGGTTCATGAGTCTTTCCATAAACACCTGAAGCCGATGCAAGCCAAGCTGTGAAGCCTGCTGGTTTTTTAAAATGCACATTTTTCCTGACCTGAAAACTGGGTGTTTGCGACCTTTCTTCAGGCACCTAAATCAAAACTTTAAAATCCTGGTAGCTGTAGGACAGTGAATAATTGTAGCCTTTTTTTCCACTTTTATAAATCGAGGAGGTGTTTGGGGAGAATGCGTAGGGATTGTTGCCTGTTTCTAAAGTGCAATTATAATGGTAAAATTAACCTTTTAAAAATCTGGGAAAGCTTTATGGATTCATACAAGGATTGCTTTTGTGAAGTTGCTGAGTAGAGAGAAGTTACTGTCAACTGGAAAGGTAGCAGGATTTTACTACTAAGTAGTTAACAGCCCTCAGGCAATAGCTTCCAATGAGAAGTTATGTCCTCCCCCCAAAAAGCATCAATGTTTTGATTTTTTACTTTTTTTTTTAAGAACATCACCACCTCTCTCCTTGTTTGGGAAATATTTATGCTGTCTAAAGCCTCCTGCATAGTTTTGTGCACATGAATCTGCATGTGGCACTGCTTTCCTGACGTAGCTGAGAAGTCAATACCCATCCTTCTCTGGAGCTCTGCTTCATTCATCTTTCCAGAAGACATCTTCATGTTTTCCAACGCATCCTTCTTCCACTGCCCTGCAGAAACTCCTTTTGCCTGTGTGCCATCTCCAACACTGGCACCTCGCTCGTTGTTAATAAGAAGTCAAAGGAGAATACAGTGATGCTGCTCTGAGGGGAAAAAACAAGTAGTAATAATCAGCTAGGTGCTGATAGTAGATGTTCTGCCCTTCTTTTAACTGTTAGTATTTTTGTAGCACTATCTCAAAGCACTTTACAAATGTTAATTATGGTGATTTGATGTGAAAAACCACATGTAGTGGTAGAAACTGCAAATTTGACCTGGAATGATGAAGCCAGTATTTGAGGGCAGAAATCAGTTGACCAAAGTCCTTGGGTCTTCAGATTGTTCTGGAGTGTTCTTCTGGTTTTTAAAGGCATTCTTCGAGAAAATGACAATCCCAAGTGGAGTGTCTAGTTTGTTTTGTTTTCCTACACATGCATTTCCAAGGAGCTTTCTTCAATTTGCTTAGTTTTGGTTTTATATTGACTTGGGACTTGCACAGTGCTGTCTGGATTAACAGATGAAAGATTTAGCTTTTAACAGAACCTCCTGATGCCCCGTGAAATAGCAAAATCATTCCTGTTTTTCAGTAACAATAAAACCTCTCTTCACAACAGGTAAGAGCAACTTTGAGCTTTAAGATGGTAAAAAGCTTCAGCGTAAACCCAAATCCTGCATTTCTAAGGCAAGATCTGAGAAGCTGTTTCTCTGACAGCTTTGGTAGCTGTTAAAGTCTCTAATTTTGGATCAGTTTTCATGGAGGAGTTTTTCCTGGCACTAACAATGATCAGACACCATATTTGGCTCCACACGCAGTAGCTGAACAGAAAGAAATGTTTAATTTTAAATAAAATAATCAAACTTGCCTTTTGACTGCTGAGTCTTTCAGGTTGAATGGAACCACTGCTGTTCAGGCTACTGAAGGAGGCAAAGGGCTTTGCCTTGCATTTATCCAACAGAGCAGACTGCTGACCTGGGGAGGGATGAGCAGAGGAGATGGTTAAAAATATGTTAATGAGAGCAGTACTAGCTACTGTATGTACAGATTTAATAAATCACAAAAAATGTGTTTTCAGACAAAATTTCTTTCTTTCATGCATTGCCTTCAGTGGATCTCATTTAAAGTAATGGGTGAAGTAGAACGAAGTGTTCAAAAGACCTCAAACGAGTTGGATTTTGTCTTGCTTCTAGGCTGACCTTTCTGGCCTAGCTCTGCAGCATTCGAGGGCAGCTGGCCCTGTCCGGCTGCTCTCCTCGCCTCTGCTGCTGCTCACAACCACAGGAGGAGTAAAACTGGCAGAGAGCGAAGCTGCCTGGTGCAGAGGCCAGCAAAAGCTGATCGTTGCCAGCAGCAAAGATTTAACTGTAGTGTTTGGCAGCAGCAGCATTAATTCATAGCAGCTATTTCTTTAAACTAGTTTCTCCCTGGTTTTTTGGAGTACCTAATGATGTAACTGCGAATGCTGTACTTCCCTGCTATTGCTGAGGATATTGTACACTTGGGTTTTTTTATCTGTGTGGCATTCAGCTATTGCCACTACCTGGTGTGACTTGTCGTCTCTCATGGTCAGCAAACAGCATTTAAACTCTTGACAAAATGTGGTGGTACCATTTCCACGAGGGTTGAGCCTCTTCCACTTCTTCTTGAAAATTGCTGAAACGAGCGGTCTGTGACCATGGTTTCCAGTCTGATTTGAACAATTGACTCTTAAAATGCTGCCTTTTGGGAAAGACTTCAGAAGGAGCCCACGTTCCCATATGGACTGGTGGCATGCATGGTGAAAACCGCTGGTAGGTGGGTCCCCAGGTTATAAAATCTCAAAAGCAGACATTTCCCCAGGGATCTTGTGGAAGTAACAACTCAAGTACAAGCAAGCAAGGCAGGAGCAGGGCTGGCTTTGTCTTGTACCCAGCTTTGGTAAGCGTGAGCTTTCTTTTTTCTTTTTTTTTTTTAACCTCTAATGCTTCCACTTAGCTGTTGCCAGCAGTGCCAGTGCGTCTTGCTGCAGAGGCTGCCGTTGTTGGATTTGCTAAGCCTTGCCCTGTTGGAGCAATGGTCGCTAATTCAAGTCCATTCCTGGAGGTATTTAAAAGAGGGGTAGATGTGGTGCTTAGAGACGTGGTTTACTAGCAGACAGGTACGGTTGGGCTCGATGATCTTAAAGGCCTTTTCTAACCACGTGAGCCTATGTTTCCATGGTCTACTCGGCTGTCCTGGATGGGCTGCAGGGAATGGCTCCAGCTGCCTGTGCCATGCAGCATGGCCGGGTGGGATGTTCACGGCATCTCCAGGGGGGTTCCTGGGCCCAGCCTGTGTTTCCTCCCGCCAAGCTGGAAGGCTTGGCCGCCACGCTCACCTGGCACAAGGGCTGTGCTTTTTGGAGCTGTAACCCCGTGGCTGGCCTCTGCCCTGCACCTTGTGCTCAACTGGGTCTCTGGGACTCTCCAAAGGAGGATTGTGATTGCTCTTTATCCATTAAACACCAAGGCAGGGCTTTAAAGCCCTGCGAGACTGTTTATTTGGGCCAAAACCAGCTTGCTGTCTTCGAAGGAATGTCTTGGGGGTAGCAAAGCCCCCGCCCCCCGGTTGTCCTCGGGCACCCCGACGCCCTGTGGAGGGAAACATGAAGATCCTGCTGCAGGGAGGGGGCTGCGCCCGGGGGGGGTGGTGCAGCCGACGAGCG
>NW_009259586.1:3769485-3769786 GCF_000687185.1 Egretta garzetta
CAGGTCGGAAACCCGGGGGGCTCCTTTCATCCTGCCCGCACCCCTCGCCTCCAGCACCGCTTTGTTTTCTGCGTGGGCCCCCCGGCTGCAGCCGTCCCGCTCGGTCGAGATCCCCGGGTGCTCCGGACCCGGAGAGGTGAGGCTTCCTTCCCCTCTTCCCCTCCCTCCCCAGGCCCCCGCGGTGTTCCCAGGCTTTGGGCAGAGCTGCAGCCACCCCTGGGCTCCCTGCTTGGGCCAGCAGGCGTGGGGCAGGGCGGGTACTTGCTCCCTCTCGGGTTATTTTGCAGAGCGGGTCCTTGGG
>NW_009259586.1:3769845-3782313 GCF_000687185.1 Egretta garzetta
TGCAAGCTTTTGCAGAAGCTCCACTGTCTGGGGGAATAGGAGGTTGTTTTTAAGACTCAGTTTGAGCTTTGTTTAGAGCGGTTTGGAGAGGTCCGAGCAGCATGGAGCCAGCCTGGCAGGCTGCAGAAGGGCCCCGAGCAGGAGAGGGAAGTTTGTTTAACAGCAAATTGGGAAATCCCACTCTTCCCACAGGTAAGAGGTTGGTGCGGATGTGATCAGCGGTGTTAGATCCCACTGCAACGTGGAGGTGGAGATCAGATGAATCTGTAAGCGGGCTTGCTGGAGCAGAGGAAGGCTGGAATCCTGTGATGGTGAGTATGATACGGTGTGAAGGTAGGCCTGGGAAATCCAAATTTGATGCTCTGGCACCTCTGTTCGGAGGCAGAAGTGACCCCAAGGGCTGGAGGCTTCTGCCCAGCTGGTGGTCAGGAGGGGCTGTGATCACTGGGGTCTCTAAAGTTGTAAATATCTCCGTGATTCCCCTGTATTTCACGTGCCGTTTCCCAAACTGTGGGCGGGAGGAGGGCTTCACCATTGCTCGTGGGATTCTCTGAAGAAACCTTCCGCTGTCTTTCATGTTTTGAGAAAGTCCAGGTCAGACTTGCTTTGTTTTTTAATGAGGGAATTTGTCTTTCTCTACAGGCTACAAAAGCCAAGAAAAGTTTAAGTGGTATGTACACTTGCCTGCTTTCCTTTCGCTGTCTGAGGGTGCTTTGATCTGCTGGGAATGTGTGGGGCGGAGGAGGGGGGACACTGGGGTCAGGTGGCAGTCCTGGCTACTGAAATGTTCACAATCCTTGTCTGAAAGCAGCAACTGAGTGCGTTGGGTCATTCCTGAACCAGAGACCTTCACTTGCCTCTCATATCAAGTGGATTTGCTTATTGGGCTCCTATACGCCTTTCTTGGGGGCTTTCCCAAATCCCCAAAGGGGAAAATATATGCACTTATTTCAGTTCTTCCCCTCAGCTACTCCAAAACTGCTTATTTAGAGGCCTCTTGCAGTCCCTGATACTGAAGCAGTGCTTTTGGGGTTGCCCAGGGGCTCTGAGATACTGTAGGGTGAGAGTTCACAGATTAGGTGCTGCCTGTGGCCAGCAACTAACCGCATGGAAAGCAGCTGGCTCGCCTGGTAAAGAAATCCTGTTCCTGGCTAAGTGCAGCCAAATCTTACATCCACAAAAGACTGGATCAAGTCCTGGCCCTGGCAGCTCTCTCTAGATGGGCAAGGAAGGCCTTATGCTGATGATGCTTGAGACCAAACCTTTATTCTTGTGGGATCTCAAAAGAGCAAGCCATATTGAAATTGGGAGCTTTTCTACACTAGCTTGGTGAGCTCACCTGCCTCACCACCTTTAATTCGTCTCGTTTCAGGCTCCATTGATGATGTGCTTGGTGACCTCCTGCGATATGATGGTAAAACGAACCTTCTTTGCAGCTGAAAGGGCAGGATCTTTGTACTCTTATTCCCTTCCTGGGAGCAGGAGGTGCTGGTGCAACAGCCATTGATCTCCAAGGGGCTGGGGTTGTTAGGGGGGACAAAGCAGGGAGCAGAGGGGAGAGCAGAGGCCATCGAATAGGTTGGACATCAGTTTAGGGAGGCAGAGTGACGTTTATCTCTCTGATTAAAAGCTTCTGTGATCTATGAGAAGACAGCAGATCCCCCTTTGGAGTGCCTCGGCCAGGGACATGCCCACATCCATCATCCTAATCTCTCCCTGTCTTGTTTCCAGATGAAACCCCTGTTAAATCTGCCAGAGCTCCACAGCTGGCTGGGGGCAGCAGTGGGAGAGCCCGGGGCACCAGCTCGCAGGCCAGCAAGAGGTGAGTGCCTTTCAGACACAGCCTCTCCCACTTGGAGACCTCTCTGTGCTCCCCAAGTCCTTGTGACCTGCCCCATCCTTGGCTTCTCCACCTTGTTCCCTGCCCCAACAGCAATTGCCTGGGAAGGCGAGTTACCCGCGATGCCTTTGGGAACTGGGAGCCCAGAGCCTGAGGCTTTCTAGCAAGAGCTGGGTGCCCCCAGCCCTCTACATCTGTAAATCTCCCTTACAATAGTTGCTTGCTTAAACATAGCAGTCCCAGCACTACTGTCTTTTATCCCAGTGCTATTTTAGCCTCATTTTCTGTTGTATGATGCGGATGCCACGGTGTGCCTGTGTGGTCCCCTCCACCTCCCACCTGGCCTGGCTGTCCCCAGGGCACCCTTGCCAAGCTCACATGTGGTGCTGCTAACCCACAGGCTTGTGTCACAGGTCCTTTCTAGATGATGATTTCTTCAGCAAACTCCCTGCAGAGGACATCGAAGCTGCAGAGGTGAGCCCAAATTTTGGGAGAGCCTGGGCGTCCTGAGGGCTGGGACTGAGCCAGGCCAGGCTTGCCCCTGGTGTCGCTCCATCCAAGTCAGCAGTGGGGTGTCAGGGATGAACGATGAAGTCTGGCTGAAGATATAACCCCTCACTGGCATTGCTGTAGGGTGGGGAAGATGGGACAGAGGAGTGGGTGGGTGGCGGGAGAAGGGTTTCCCAGTGCTCTGGATGAGATGGAGCAAAGCTAGGGGGGCATGTTGTGCTGCAGCCCAGCCTTCAGATAAAGTGTTGTGGGAAGGACCCTTATCCAGAGCAATGGCCTGGCTGTTCCTGATGCTTCTCCCAGAGGCAGCAGGATCTCAGCAAAGGAATCCAGGCATAGTGGGTTTCCAGTGAGGGGGACACCAGGAGGAGTTGAGCATGTATTCTTCCATTCCATAAAGTGAGAAAAACCAGGGGCCGGTGCATGGAAGCAATGGGTGAGGAGTTTCTGAGGTCTGCTTGTCTCTGATCTCTGCCCTCCTTGGCATGCAGGGATCCAGTGCCTCCGACGGAGACCCGCAAGCTCTGCTACAGACCCTGAAGGTAAGTGCATCAATGTCCTTCATCTCAGTCCAATGTGCGCTGCAGCCACGGCCTCTAAAGGGAGAAGCAGCACCGAGGCATTGCCAGCACTCACCCTGCTCCCGTCCTCATCCTGTTGCTTTCCAGGACATGGACGACATGGAAGCTGATCTTCTGGGAATATCAAAACCCAGTTCTGGGCCAGGGAAGACAACTGCAAAAGGTCCTGGGAAATGTGACTCCTTGGGAGGAGCCGTAAAAACCACAGGGAAGCTTCTAGCTTTTGAGAAAGGTAAAAAGGAGATTCTGCTCTTCTTTCATAACCTGGTTCCAAATGAGCAGAGAGGGTGTTTTCTTCTGGGGTAGGGAACAAAAAGTGGATTTATTAGTAAAATCCTTTTCCTGGTCCTTTTTGGAACTGTCCCAAACACAGAGTGTTTTTCTGGCCATGTATTCTCCCTTGTAAGATCTCTGGCCTGGCCTCTTGTCGTGGTGTGGTAACACTGCTAACAGCAGCAGCAACAATGGCCACGCTGCCACCTCCCACCAAACACTATTTGGCCATTCCCTGGTGCAGGTCAAAGACCAGGGATCTGCCTGATCTATGTGGAAGCAGAACCAGAGGGGTTGCATTCAAGACATGCCAGTCCCCAAACTGCCCTGCTCTTCCCTAGGCCCTTTTCTCCTTCTCTGTTTGCAAGGAGACCCCTCCAGAGAGATTCCCACCCCGCAGGGCTGCAGGGGGACTGTGTGTTGCAGTATGTGCTTTTAGGGGGCTGCCACCAGAAAATTGACCTTCAGCCGGGGTGGGGGAGGGCATCTCTGCAGCACCTTGTCTCTTGAGAACCATGGCATTTTTTTCTAGGAGATTCTGTACCTGTGGTGGAGAAGCCACCACTCTCATCCGCCCCTGCTTCCCGACAGTACAAGAAATTTAACTTTGAAGGTAGGAAGTCGCTTTGCTTCAGCACGTGGATGCATGGGGGCAGCTGAGGACTCTGCCCTTGCTCTTGGCCCATAGCTTGCCGTTAACCGGAGGCTTGGCTGGTTAATGAGATACAGAGTCCTTCACCCCTACGATGGCAGTGCAAATCTAATCCTTCAGAGGTGACCAAAGGGAAAAAAAAAATTACAGCTCTGTGTTTGAGGCCCACCCCAGGACAGGGCTGGGAGATGACTCCTGGGGGCATTTGCATTTTCACATGTGCTTGAGTTTTTAATGACTGTCTGTAACACTTGGGAGCCCTTGGGTCAGGGGTATTCTGTCAAGCTTCCAAACGAGGTGGGGGCGGTTTCCTGGCACAGCTGAGATCTGGTTGTCAAAGCCTGTCCTCAAACCAAGATCAGCATCTATTAAAATCAGTGAGGGGCTTTAGGTGATTTAGGTGGGCTTTCTTCTCCCCTTTTTCTTTGCCTTAACAGTGTTCAAGTATTAAAGCACCCAAAATTTGAGTTATTTTCTTCTAGGAGAAAGGAAATTTGGAAAAACTGAACAGAAATGTAACTCTTGTGCGTTTGAAGTTCAGGGAGACTCAAGGGTATCTCAGGTCCCTGCAGAACCTGCATTCATGGTGCTGGGCAGAGATGATCTCCTGTCCCCATATACACATGGTGGGGAATAGTGCTTGGCTTAGTGCAGAACTGTTCTTCTAAATAATGTTCATTTTGTTTGTTTTTATTACTATTCTCCTTTCCTGCCCCTATGGGGTAATTCCCAGATTTAGATGATCCTTTGGCAGGGCTTTTATCTGATGAGGAGCAGGATGCTCCCAAGAAGCCAGCTCCAACAGGCACTAAAAGCAGCTCTGAGGAAAAAACAGAACAGAGCAAAGAGAAAGGTAAGCAGGGTTGCTTGATGCATCCTCTTTGTATTAAATGAATCAGCAGCCTGGATTAGTTTGTCTGAGGTCCAAACTGATTAAATCAAAAGCCACCTAGTCCCATCTCTTATTAACCAGTATGGTCATTTATAGAGCAACTTGGTAATGGGGTTAATTGTGACACAGCTCATCCAGTGCTTGATACTTCCAGTGTGCCACAGGTTGTGGAACTGACCTTTCCTTTCTGGGAATGGAGGCTCAGATCTTATCTCTGACCTCATTCAGCCTGTTCTGCACATTGCCAAATGAGAACAAGTTTTCTGGGTCAGGGTGCCAAACCACAGCTCGGGCACCTCTGGGTGGAATCGAGCTGCACTGTGGCTGTGTTGCAGGCACTCATCCTTCTTGTTCCTGCAACAGGGATACTAATGGGTCGGATAGTCCCCTAAAATTGCCCTTCACCTCGATAAATCCACTCTGGACACAAGTAGCAGCTGGTGGGTTAGGGCAAGGACTAAGGTGCATTGGTGGATCAGGGACTTTGGGTGAAGCGGGGCAGGAATTATCTGATTGGAAAATTGCAGAGCTAGAAAAGCTCCTGGTGTTTTCCAGAGCTGGAAACCCCAGTGTTAGTGACACCCAGCAATGTCCCATCAGTGGATGCACAGCCACTGACCAGGCAGTAGTGCGTTGCCACTTTGTCACTTGCTGGGAGGTTTGGTCACTGAGAAGAGTTATTTAAAAATGACAGCAGGCAGAGCTGCTTTGATCTCTTGTTAAAAAACAAAAATCCATGATCAAACCTCCTGCCATGTGTGATCCCATCCACAGAGACGCCCCTGCACGCTGTGGCCCCAGTCCGGAAGAGAGAGATGCTCACGTTTGAAGATGATGGTGACGACCTGATGGATGCACTGGGATTTGGCAGCGGCCCAAAAGGAGATGAGAAGCAGGGAAAGAAGGCGGGAGAGTAAGGGTGATGAAGAGGCAGTAGGAGTAAAGCAGGGGGTGGCTTGTGTGTTGGGATGGTCTCACTGTGCTGGGGGGGGGATGCTGGAGTTTCTGCCTGTGGCTCCCAGAAAGGGGCGAGAGCAGCCTTGTTTCGCAGAGGAGCCAGAGCACCCTGGCAGGGCTGCATGACAAGAAACAGCCCTGCCTCTCGGAGAAACCCATCTGCTGCTCTGTCCCCAACAGAGAGGAGCTCCGGCCAGCTCGCTCCAAGCTGGATGAGTTGCTGGGACGAGGCTCTGTGGCCAAAATCCTGGAACAGCCAGGCACAGAAGAGCGCAGGGAATTCAAACTGGATAAGAAGTACCAAAAGCAGCCAGGTGAGCACAGCCAGGGATGCTGGGAAGGGCTGCAGGGGTGACAGCGTTGGCTTTGGAGAACGAGATTGATTTCTAATGCCCTTGCAGGGGAAATACACTTTCTGTGGTGGTGAGTAGGGTTGCTTACGGGCACTCAGTCAGCGTGGGGAAGGTGACTAATGCAAAAATGTTGTACTCTGCCCTCAAGGCAACCTGGGAGCGTTTGCACAGTAGCTGTAACTCAATTGCCTTTGTATGTGAGCTGATTCCCAATGAAGATGCTTTTACCAGGCACGCTGGGGAGGCACGTTGCTCGCAGGTTTCCAGGGAAGATATTTCCAGCTGTGTTTTCCCAGAGACAGCAATCCCAGTGGAAATTGGAGGGGAGGAGGAGGAGAAGGAGAAGGGCTTCTGTCTTGCAGCCGTCTGCTCCTCTGGGCTCTGATTTAAGGCTGCTTGTCTCAACAGAGAAGGAAGAGGATTGGGACAAGGAAGATTTTGTCTTTGGAGCATACCAGCCCACAGTGGCCTCCACGTCCGAGGGCCGGCCATCGAGAAGGCCGTCAGTGAGGTATGGTGCTCTGCGTGTGTCTGTTGCTCCAGCCACCACGCTGCCCCTGCGGCAGAGCAGGGTCCCTGGGGTCCCCTCGCAGGCAGGTATGTGACTGCTTTTCCTTGCAGCAGGTTTTCAGCTGAGAACAGCAGTGAACCAAAACCAGAGCCCCGCTCCAAACCTCCTCCTGCAGCCAGCCAGAGCCCTGTGCGAGGCAGCAGGGCTGGAGGCGACTGGCTGGGCTTGAAAGATGAGGATTTTATGGATTCGGAGCCTCCATCTCCAGCAAAGGCCAGTCCTGCAGTCAGCTACCCCAGCCCTGCCACAGAAAGGTGTCCCAGCCCCACCGGCCAGCCCCCGGCTGCGGAGGAGGCAGTGGCTAAACCTGACCCTCCAGAGGAGGAGAACTGGCTGAGCGCTGCCTTGTCTCGCAAGAAAGCCCAAGCACAGGCGAAGGCCCAGGAGAGAAGTGCCAAGCCCTCGGAGGCCCCAGGCGAAGGGCTGGATCCCTGCTCTCCCGTCAGGTAAAGGCATGATTGATGGCCACAGTGCTCCCCTCTGCTCCAAGTGTAGCTGCTCCAGCAGGACCTCTCAGAAACCCTCGGCTCAGATTTAAAAAATTTATTTTAAGCACTATCTTATCTCAGGTTGGGGTAATAACGTGGGGGCTTTCTCCCACTGATCCAGCCCACAGTCCCATTACACCTCTGGGCTCTCCTTCCAGTTGTGGCCAAGATTGCACACACTGCCCCGGGTCCTGTGGAGCTGTCCTGGATCAGCACACCCCCATAGGTTCTCCCCATGCTCCTTGTTCCTGCCTTCATTCCTCTTAGTTCCAGGCAAACCACCTCCTCCGGTTTGGGTTTGCACAGACAGAGGGTCAGACCTGTGCCATTCGAATGGGATTCGGAAGCCAATTGCAGACAGCCGTGTATGGTGGGCAGGGGTGTGTTGGCTGGGGCTGTGGCTGCCCAGGGGAAGGGGGTGGATGCAGCAAGGAGGAGCACCAGTGATGGAGGGTTTGGGGTGTCTTTTTTCCCCTCTGCAACCAAAAGGCTGAATCCTGCCGCAGCTGAGTGGGATAGAGGCTTTCATCTGTGAGGCAGGGACTGATGTTGGGGGAAAGGCTCTTGTCTTTCATCACCTCCTCAGCTCTCCCACATAGCATGCTTTTTGCTTGCAGCCAGCCAGCCGCCTCCACAGGAGCACCGCAGCAGGCAGCTGCCCTGCAGGACAAGGCAGTGAGTGCAGACGGCTCTGGGTAAGGCCTCCTTCGCATTTCAGGTGTCCTCCATGGGTGAGATTTCCTGCAGAATGCAGCTGTGCGGGTGAGATGGGGGAATGGGAAGAGCTGGTAGCCATCAGGGATCACTTTGGTCTGGGACCTCTGTAACTGAGAGGGAAGACAGCTCTGAAGGATCATCAGGCTCTTGCCTATTTGATAGTGGAATGGCCAAGCTTTAAACTTAAAGAAATGCCAAGCAGGATAACATCTGTGCGCCTCTCCCTGAGCTGTGACACTGCTGTGCATCACCCATGTGTCTGTGCCCACGCAGGCAGCCAGGCCCCTGGCTCAGCACCATGAAACAAGCCTCAGCTCGCCCGTCGGAGGCTGCGAAGGGGGATCCTTCCAGAGACGCTAGCAGCCTGGGTGCGTTTCGTGTGGTACAGGTGAGGTGGCCCCCCTTCTTAAAAAAAAAAAAAAAAAAAAAAAAAAAAAAGGCAGGAGCCACAGCATCGTCCTTGGCCATGTGAATGCTGCCCAGGCTTTGACCAGCTGTTGTCAGAACAGGCTGCCAAGCTGTGGGATCCCACTGTCCCCATTTTTGTGGCGTGGTGGGGACATCATGCTGGGGCATGCTGAGCTCTGCAGTGCTGCCTTTGGGCTATGAGAGCGCTTGCTCTCTCTGAGCAATGGGTGGGCATAAATTCTTGCTGTCCCTGCTCTCTCCCCCTTCCCTCCGGCTGCCCCCACACTTGTCCCACTAGTGCTGTGTGCTAGAAGACCCCCTCCTGCCCTAGGCTGAGGCTGTGCACTGGCTCGGAGGCCACTGAAAGAAGCTTAGGGGACCCAGTCACCTCCCTAGCTGATGGGGATGGAGGAGGAGCTGTGCTTTCCCCCCAGGCTTACTCTGTGGAGCAGAGTCCCGCCATCATGTGTGGGGTGCGGTAGGGGTGTGGGTACGGAGAAGCCTATCAGCCCCTCCATCCCTGTCACCAGCTGCTGGAGTGGAGCAGGACCCTTCTTGCTCTGCTCAGGAGACCCAGGCCCTCCTCCTTGGGAGAGGATGGTTCCCATTGCCACGTCTGAATCATGGACTTGTTCAATTTTCAGATCCCACAGCCTTGTTCCCAGGAGAGCAGGAGACGCAGGGCCCTGCCCCACTCGCTCAGGTAGGTCTGCTCATCCCATCTCCCCAGAAGAGGAGGGGCCGGGATGGTGATTGCAAGCTTTCCCCTGCCAACTCGCTGGCATCCAACTCTGTCCGTGCTCCCTTGGCAGGAGGAAGGACGTGCCCTGCTTTGCATCTCTGGGAGCCCGTGTTCATGGAGGCAAAGTATTTGGAGAGCCCCAAGATGCCACAAGTTGTATTTATCAGGCCAAAGCACATGTGCTATGGATGCTTTGTAAATCATGTGCATTTACAACCCTGTGCTGCCTGAGCAGCATTTATATAGTTCACCACGCATATATATGACATTAATTAGACAACAGAGGCTCTAGTTAACAAAGGACTTTTTCTTCAGCTGTTTTTCCCCAGTATGGTGGTGAAGATGCTTTGAGATTTGTTTCTAGATGACTGAAGGGGAATTAGAGCCTTTGACAGAGAGGAAGGCTCTTGCTTGGTCTTTGAAGCATCCATTTCTCATCTGTCTGGGCCTCCTTGCCCTGCCCTGGTAGCAGGACACACACTGTCTCCCAGAGGACTCATGGTCTTATCCTTGAGTCTGTCCCCAGCATGCTTGTGTCTGGGGTAGGGGCCGCTGAACGTCACTGGGAGAGAAGGGACACAGGCCAGCAATGGGGTTGGGCTGGAGAAGGTGGAGGAGGGACTGCAGTGGGCTGGGGGTGGATCGCCATTCCCAGGCTAGGCGGAAATGTTCTCCCCAGGGCTTCACCTCCCTGAGAGCAGCATCTCTGTGTCTCCACAGGTTACCACACCCAGGGCACATCTCCAGGCTGCCCCACAGCTGCAGGTGAGGCACTTGCCTTCCTTTGGGGGCTGATGGCCACAACACAAAGCCACTGATCCTGAAAGGCCTTGGTCTTTTCTCTCCATCCCTGTAGGCAGAGTCCCCAGCCCTGGGCTCGCTGCATGAGAGGAGGCTGGGGGCTCCTGCAGCCCAGCTCTTTGAGGATGCATCAGGCTGTCGGGCAGCCCTGCTCAGCACCCAGGCCCGTGTGGCAGAGCTGGAGAGCCAGGTGAGCCCCATCACTTGCTGGATGGGGGACCACCAGTGACCCAGGGGTAGGAGAAGGGGCTGTGTCTGCTCCAAATAGTATCAGGGTGACAGGGGAGAGAGGAGAAACCTCCCTGTCCAGAGATGCCTATGGCTGCCAAGTGCTGCTGTGGGAACTCTGTCCTCAGGGCAGCACAAGGACCTTCTCACTGGGTGCTTGGCAGGTCCGGACGCTGGAGCTGGAGGGGACACAGCACAGGTTGTTGCTGGAGAGTCTCCAGCAGCGACACCAGGAGGACCTGGATCTCCTCGAGAGCGCCCACAGGTACCAGGCTCTTGCCTGTGCTCCCCTACTCTGTCGGGTCCTTGCCTTACAGCCCTGTCCATCTCCCCTAGGGTGGGAGTGCTGAGACGCTCTCCAAATCCATCCCTGAGGTGGGGAGAAAGGCACAGAGCCTGTCCCCACGTGGGGACAGAAAGCAGCCCCATGGGCGAGCCATGGTGGGAGCTCACTCTCACCAACACTGTCCCCATGGGTGGCAAGGAGAAGGGGCCAGTCCCGTTGCCAGCACGTTCCCAGCCACGGCACCACACTGGGCAGTAGCAGGAGGGTTCGGGGCTCAGACTGCGGAAAGTCTGCATGTTTCCCCATGCTCACAGCGACACCGATCTGCTTCTACATCCCTGTCTGCACTTTGGGTGGAGAGTGCCAGGTATTGCCATGAAAGCAACACTTCTTCCTTGCTGTGACCTCTCCGGGCAGGAGCCGGGTGAAGGTGGTGGAGGAGACCTACGGGCAGCGGGAGGAGAGGCTACGGCGGGAGAAGGACCAGCTGGCAGCTCAGCTGCTGTCGCAGAGCCGGGATGTGGAGCAGGCACGGGCAGAGCTGTTGGCCCAGCATCAACAGCGCCTGGCCGCGCTGGAGCAGCAGAACGCGCTGGAGCTGGAGCGGCTGCGAGAGCTGCAGAGGTGAGAGTGGCATGAGTGGCGCACACGTGGCGCTAGCTCACCTTTTTTGGCAAAGGAACCAGGGAACAGACACATGGTGGAAGGAGAAACCGGAGTCCAGAATTACTGGGTTGTGGGCAGCTCGGTGGCTTTTGGAATGGGGATTTGCTTTGTAGGTGGACACAGGGAGATCTGGCTGGAGACATCATTTCAGAGTGAATGCACTGTATTTTGAAAGATGCTGAACCCAGTGTTATATCTCCCCCAAATCCCTTTTATGCAGGTCAGTCAGTCACTGACGTCCACATAGTTTGGGTCAATGAGAAGCCTGTAACCCCCAAATGTGGCCCATCCCAAACATGGATGCCTGTCAGTGGGATGCCCCGTGACGGACCACCATGCCAGCTCAGCTCCTGGGACCTGTTTCTCAGCCCCACAACTAAGTGCCTGTCACAGGGAGCGCTGGTTTGTAACAGCCCATGGTGGGCTCCTTCCCTGTGTCCTGCAGGGCATCCATCCAGGAGATGCGCAAAGACCACGACGAGCAGCTCCAGCGGCTGAAGCGGCTGAAAGACCAGGAGATCGATGCAGTGACCAGCGCCACTTCGCACACCAGGTACTGACAGCTGGTGGCGTACCCCCACATTGGTCCCTGACTGTGGTGTTCCCTGTCCTACGAGAAGCCAGCCTCGGACCATGACAACAGGGACCATCCCCTCTCCCACCCGCTGCCTCCAGGGATGCTGAGCTGTTTAATATCCACCAGTACTCCCCTAAGCAGCAGCTACATCTTCCCGCGGCTCTGCGATGATCCAGAGATGTTCAGGGCAGGGTTGCCCTGGCCCACCATGCATGCCCCTCTCCGTCACAGTGAGATGAAGTGTGTCCCACAGGGCTGCCCCTCCTCTCACTCCTCTCTGCAGGTCTCTGAACGGTGTCATCGAGCAGATGGAGAAGTTCTCCAGTGACCTGCACGACCTCTCGCACAAGGTGGAGGCCACGCACCACACCACCTCCCAGGAGCTGGCCATGGGGGCACGGCAGCGGGACAAGCAGCTCAAGGGTATGTCTGCCATTCCTCTGCACCAAAACGGCTGCAGGGTCCCTGCTGGGGCTGGGAACACCCAGAAAACAGGGAGAAGGTGCTCCAAGTCAGCCAGAGGCTGGGAGCCAAGGCTGACAAAGCCTTGCCTGCCTTGATCACTGGACATCTCAGGGTCTCCCCTTTACAAAACAGTGTCCTGGGGATGTGCAGAAGGTGATAAGCACAAACACATGCAGTTTTTCCATGAATACAGTGTGGACAGAGCGGGGCTTCCCACCTCATGCTGCTCATGGCCCTCTGATGCCTCTCCCCAGTGCTCCAGGACAGGCTGTCACAGCAGCAGAGGGACATGGAGGAGGAGAGGAGCAGACTCCAGGAGGTGATTGCTAAAATGGAGGCCAGGCTGGGTGAGCAGACTCGGCTGCTGGAGCAGGTGAGCCTATGCTGCATCCTCTGCCCGGGTCAGCCCTCCTGTCTGGGTGTGGGGCGTATGTCTTCCCAGTGGAGGGACTTGGCCTTGA
>NW_009259586.1:3782712-3786986 GCF_000687185.1 Egretta garzetta
GGGGGTCAGGGGTGGGTGAGCAGGCGCGGCTGCTGGAGCAGGTGAGCCTATGCTGCATCCTCTGCCCGGGTCAGCCCTCCTGTCTGGGTGTGGGGCGTATGTCTTCCCAGTGGAGGTCCTTGGCCTGCAGCCTGTGAATGGCATCTGTCTGTCCTCTGTGTCCTAACCCAGGAGCGATGGAGGGCAACAGCAGAGCAATCCAAAGTGGAATCGCTGCAGCGCTCGCTGGAGGAGCAGCGGCGAGTCACGACCCAGCAGCTCTCCATGGAGCGAGCAGAGCTGGAGAGGGCAAAGGTGAGGTGGGGCAGATATCTCCAGCTGCTTTTCAGAGGTCCTGTGAGTCTGAATGGGGCAGCACTGCGGTGTGTGGTGGAGGAAAGAGCTGGGTGCTGGGCTGCAGCATCTTTCCTCTGCCTCCTCAATCCCACACCTGGTCGCACAGTGAATTGCAGTCAGGCCAACTCTCTGGCAGGCGGATGCAAGAGGCTGATGTGTGCATGCATGATGCACACTGGTTCTTGAGGAGCATGGGACCAGAGCTCTCCATGCAGGGTTCACACCAGGTGCCATGGGCTTGAACCAGCCTCTAGATGCGTGGGGTTCAGTGGCAGAGATGGATTAAAGGAGAAAGATCCTACAGCAAATTGGACATAGTGCTTTTTCTCTCCTGCTCTTGCGGCACTCTCCAGAGCGCTTTGCTGGAGGAGCAGAAGTCAGTGATGCAGAAGTGCTCGGAGGAGCGACGGAAGCTGGCGGCCGAGTGGGCTGAATTTCACACCCGGCAGCAGCTGAGCAAGGAGCGGATGGAGTGGGACATGGACCGAGCCCTGCAGATGGACTCTCAGAGAGAGGGCACCATCATGAGCCTGGCCAAGGTACCACAGCAGAGCCCCTTCCTGTGGCCTCCAGCACCACCTGGCAGGCTCACGGATGGGTTCTGCCCACAGGAGAGACCTTCAGAGCTGCCTTCAGGTGTTTAAGACAGAGATGTCACTCGGGGTGGTGAGAATCAGGCTGTTCCAGGAACAGCCTCCACCAGCCTGTTTTAGATGTTGACTGAAACATCAGTCACCTTTGTCTGTGAGGAGTTTGGGCAGCCAGACCAGGCGCAGCCTCCTCTGCTGTAAGTCTGGTGAGAGGAAGCCCCCATGGTGGGTTAGGCAAAACCTCCCTGTGCCATGGGGACGTGTCCAGAGCCAGTTCTGCTCCCCTGTGGAGCTGTCCAGAGGGGATACGTAGCACAGACAGTGCAGCAGAGCTGCATCTTTAAGGGCTACCAGGGTGGAAAATAACCATTCAGGCTGGGTATTTCCACTGCAGGCAAACTGTGGTGCCTTGAGTGTGTTTTAGGGTGTGCAACACGGTGAGGGGCTCCATCCTTTCTGGGGAAGGCATGTGTGTGTGTGTGCCTGTACAATCCCAGCTCTGCCAGCCCTGGTCCCCAAGGGTGGGTGGGTGAGGGCAGTGCTTGAGCACCTGATGTTGTTGCTCTGCACCCCAAACTGGCACACACAAATTGCTCAACAGGGGCAGATCCCATCACTTGGGAAGACATGAGATAGTGACCAGGACAGGGCAGGTAATGCATCAGTTTCCCCCATGCCCATCCTAGGAGCAGGCAGAACTGAAGATGCGGGGCCGTGAGCTGAAAGCCAAGGAGGAGCAGCTGGTGAGGGACAGAGAGCTGCTGGACAAGGCCTGGCAGGAGCTGAGGTTGGAGAAGGAGAAGGTGAATGGGGCTGCACTGCGCATCCGGCAGCAGGAAGAGGAGATTAAAAGCATGACTAAGGTAAGGGGAGCATCTGGGCTGCAGTTCACAGCTGTACATGGGCCGGCAGCAAAGCCAGGGCTTCACACCCCTCCTCAATCCTAATCCGGTCCTGGAGGGGAATAAAGGGATGCACAAAGGAGCCCTGCCCCAGTGCAGTGAGGATCCCTGTCCCCAGCCTACCCAGCTGCTCTGCCTTGTAGCTCTCATCCCAGAAGTACGAGGAAGGGGAGCGAGCCCTGCGGGAGGCATGCAGGATGGAGTCTGAGCACCAGACCAAGCTGCAGGTCATGCAGCAGAACCTTGAGCAGCTGAAGCAGCAGGAACAGCGTCTGCACCAGGTAAATACCCCCTTGCCTTCCCTTCTTGGTCTTGGACTGCCGTGCCAAGGACCTGAACCTTTGCCAACAGCTTCTCTCTCTCTTTTTCTCCTGGGGACGGGACAGGAGCGGCTGAGCATGGCTCACCAGAGGAGACAGCTCGAACAGCTACGCGAGGAGCTGCCTAGCAATCCTGTGATGCTGCTGACCGCAGACCAGGACCTCAGCGCCCCTACAAAAGGCTTCTCCAGCACACTGTGTAAGGCTTTCTGCACGCTGCTGATGGGAAGGGACAAACTGCAGTTGTATTCCACTCCTCGGGAGGTTTGGGATGTTCCTGGGGGCTGTTTTAGTATTCCTGTATATAAACCTCAGATGTGAGTTGGTGTTGGCCTCCTCATCCTCTGAAGGAGCTCAGTGGAGCTCTCTGAGCCCGGGCAGTGCTAGGAGGGGGGAAAGAGGGCAGGAACGGAGAGGTAGGTGGGTTAAAGCCTGTTTGCACTGGGAGGCTGGGGAGGACCCTGCTGCAGGGACATGCAGGCAGCAAAAGAAGGGATGCTCTGTTGTCTCCATCTGAAGTTCCTCTAATGGTGGCAGCACCACACACTTGGGCTCTCATTCCAGGCTTTTCGCCTCCTGTCCAGGCGCTCCCCTGGCACAGCCTGGGGAGTAGCAGGGAAACTCTGGCCATGGCCGGCCCCACCGAGCTCTACGCCAAACTGCTGCTGCTGAAACACAGGGCCCAGCAGGTGAGGAGGTGGGGAGACTGGGGCTGCAAGGGGCTTTGAACCAGCTGGGTGGGAGCAGGGCTGGGTGAAGCCTGATTCACGCCTGATAGCCATGGCACGGGGTGTCTGCTAAGATCATTACTGAGCTGCTGGGCTGGGAGGGCTTGCAGAAGCCATGGGCACGTAGAGGAGGGATACCAGAAGCAAGAATGGGTGGATCCTCACAGCTTATCTCAGGTTGGCTTGATGTCCAACCTGAGACAGACATCACCCTTGGCTCCATGGGATTGCCCCTTCCCTCACCCCATCCCTGGGTGGGATAAGCCAGCTCTGCTGGACTCTGGTTTCATGATGTTCCCCAGCCTTTCCCATCAGCCCGCTGCTTCCCTGCTGGGTCCTTCCCCAGGCGGGGATGCATTTTGAGGCTTCTTCTGTGGGTCTTGCTCAGTCTGAGGTTATAGGCTCTGGGGGGAGCCCCTACAGCCCAGGGGGTACCACGGGTGGGTACTGGCCCACTGCTTAAAGGAGGGTTTGGGATACTCCCCTCACTCATGAGCAACACCCTGGACTGTGACCCCGTTTCTGTGGCGTTCTCTGATACCCATCCCATCCACCCCTCTCTTCTCAGGACCGTGATTTCTTAGAGGATGAACAGTTCTTCCTGGAGACTCTGAAGAAAGCATCCTACAACACTTCATCTCTGTCAGACTGAGGAGGTGGCATCCCCACACGCTATCCAAGGGATGGCTGTGCCCTCCTCGCAGGAGGCTGCTGTGCCTTCCGCGTGGGGGAGGACAACGAGCAATAAATAATTCCAGTTCTCAGCTGAGAACTGTCCTCTTCTTTAGAAACAATCCTGGAGTGTTTAGTGTGTGAAATCCATCCCTTTGGGCTGTGAAGCCACAGAAGCCAGCAAAAGGCCTCCATCCCTCAGGGTGAGTGCCACTGGCCACCTGGTGGGTGCTGCTGGGAGGCAGTTGCCCTCCTGGGCCTGGATTCAACCAGCCATGCTGCCGGCCCTTGGACAGGCAGCCGCAGGCTGTGGCTACTGAAGCATCAGGGGGGATCGAGGAGGTTTGGCCCAGGTGTCATGGGCCTGCCTTGGGCCTGTTCCACAGCTCACGGGGCCACTCCAGCTTTTTCCTGTTTGGGCCATTTTCTAAAGAAAGGTGGCTGTGTTGTGCTGGGCTTCGCCTGCCCTCCCTGCTGCCCCGGGGTGACAGCAGGGCCACTCTGCTCCCTCCATCGGGATCGGCCCTGGGAACGGCAAACTTGGGGAGAAGTGCGGGCCGAGAGAAGAGCCAGTCCCTCTGGGGAGGTGGGGACGTTTCTAGTCAGGCCCTGCGTGAGACAGCCCCGTTGCTATGGCAGCGGGGGCCTTCTAAGCGCGCCCCTGCGCGGCGCAGCCCCTGTCGCTATGGTAACGGGGGCCTTCCATGAGAGCGGTGCGCACCATGG
>NW_009259586.1:3787090-3793837 GCF_000687185.1 Egretta garzetta
GCTCTTCCCGGGCTCTCTCGGCTGCGTTTCTTGCTCTCTGTGTAAAACGGGAACTCTCTCCGCTTCCAGCCGCCCTCTGCAAGCGGGCAGCTCCGCTGGGGCCGATGCCCAACGAGGATATTGACGTCAGCAACTTGGAAACGCTGGAAAGATACCGCAGCTTCACTCGCTACTTCAGGCTGGCGGACAAGGAGAGCAAGAAGCCCCGCTGGTGGAAGACGTACCGGCAGCACACTAACCCCCGGCCAGGTACTCGCAGAAGGAGCTGTGCTACGCCGGGTTTGGCTGCTGAAGGTCAAGGAGGCTGTTGTTGGGGCCACGGGTTTGTCCCCAAACCTGCCCTGTAAAGACCTGATGAGGTGCTTTGGCACGGGGTTGGTCCTTTTCCATGTAGAAGTTTGCAGAGTGCAAATGTCTTTGGGGGGAATGGATGGCAATTTTCTGGAAGGAGGGAGGCTGGCCAGGACCTGCTAAAAGACCTGGAGCAGCCTAAAGAAGTGATTCCTTGGAACCCCAGTAGTATCAGAGAAAGCAGACCAGCAACCAGAGCTTTAGACCTGCAGCAAATAATATGGTTTGGCTGCAGAGCTGCCGCAGAGACCAGACCTGCTCACCTGCTGGCAAACCTGTGGGTCTGGGTATGGAGTGAGTTGGGGGAGGAGGAGGGAACTGAAGTGTGGAGGTGCAGAGGGCATGCAGAGGTGGTAGAATCGAGTCTCTGATGTCTTGAAGTTTGTGTCTTTTTCCCACTCTCTCAAACATTTTGCAGGGGGGTTGTGTTTGGGTATTTTGGTATTCAGATTTTTTCACTTATACGATTTTTTCACCCCTCTCTGAAGAGCCAAAGACTGACATCAGCCTACCACGTGATAAGCTGCTGCGGGCAAAGGAAATCAAGGAAAGAAAAAAGATCCTGAGGGAGAACCGCCAGAATGTTGAGATGGAAAGAGCAGCGCGGCTCCGGACTGGTCTGTGCCCCGCCCCCTCCCTCTCTGCCCCGGCCACGCTGGGCACCCAGCTGCCTCCTGCAGCATTTCTTTCTTCTTGCAGCGCTGATCCCTCTCGACGAAGTCAAGGCTGAGTGGGAGAAGACCAGTGGCCCATTCCACAAGCAGCGTGTGGCAGAGCACTGTGGGATATTTCGTGACTTGTTCAAGGGGGCCACATTCACCCCCTGGGTTACCTTGAGAGTGGAGTACAGCCAAGAAGATGAGTACCTCGTGCCGGTCTACTATGGGAACATGGTGACTCCGTCAGAGGTGCGTGAGGGGAGCTGAGAACAACCTCGATGCCGTGGGAAGCCTGGGTGGTTTTGTCAGATGCTTCTAATGGGCATAATTCACTCTGGGGGATTTCTTTTACAAGGGTATTTCCTCTGTTAGGAAGGAAACGTGTTTCTTGGATGTGATAAGGACAGAGCTTTGCCACAAGATTGTTGCCTATTGGCAGGCTGATGTTTATTAACACTCCAGGGGGCTCTCCAGGTGGAGCTGGATTACTCGGTGGTGTGGCCATGCTGGTGACAAGTTCATACTCTTTGCCTTGGAAATCATGACCTGGTCTTAATGGAACCTGTTGTTTGAGTGATTTACTTTCTCTTTATGTTGATCGTTTAGGCTTCCAGTCCCCCTGCAGTGACATATGAGGCAGATGAAGGCTCCCTCTG
This sequence comes from Egretta garzetta, assembly GCF_000687185.1. Taxonomy (NCBI): domain Eukaryota; kingdom Metazoa; phylum Chordata; class Aves; order Pelecaniformes; family Ardeidae; genus Egretta; species Egretta garzetta. Next base: position 3,788,757 of record NW_009259586.1, read on the forward strand.
GACTTTGCTGCTCACAAATCCAGGTGAGTAGCAGGTTCTTTAAAAAGAACTCATTTAAACAGGGTTGTTTCACTCTGCTTTTGCTTAGCTCCCGTTTCTTTTGGCTGCACAGTATCTTCTAAGTAGGGATGTATTACATATGCAGGGAAGATTGTAGCCTCCCCAAATCTCTAGCAGTTGAGAGATGGGACAGTAATGCAACAGGACCTATGTCGCAGTGTAGTGGAAGCAATTCCCTGATTCATGTCTTTTGTTTACCCCCAAACTCTTCTCTCCCTCTGCCTGGGAGGTAGGTTAGTTGATACTGTTTGCCGTGAGAAACCAAGGCACAGTGAAGTGAAGCAGCTGACCAAGATGTCCTTTTAATCTTGGAATTACATCTGTAGAGTTCTTTGCTCCTCATTTTAAGCTTAATCCTATAAGGATGAGTTACTTTTCTGCTAGGAGAGGAATGCTGAAAGGTCTTAAGCTGCACCCTCTGTTCAAAGTGGGTCTGGGCATTCTCACTTTGGGGTTGATTCAAAGACCAAGTTGTCACTAAGTCGCCTTTCTCTGTTGTGTGCATTTGCAGATGGACATTTAAGAGACACGGACTCGGAGTACCTCCACTGGCTGGTGTGAGTACTGTACATCAGACCCACATGCTGCTTAGCTCAGGGCAAGCCCAGGCAGAGAGGGCAGACACTCTTCCAGGAGAGCTCAGGAATAAGTATTTGCTAAGACAGTCTCCGTGGCTTTCACTGGTGCTCCTGCCTTTAGCTGCTTTACTTGTGTTCTGAGTCCTGCTAAAGATGCAGTAGTTCTGGGTGTTGCTGCTGTTCGGCATTCAAAACACTGGGTGTGAGCTTTCTTCCAGCGAAAGCAGCCTCTACTATCTGTTCACTTGTCAAACAGGGCATAAATCTTGTCAAAACATAGCACAGAGTGATTTGCAATCCTGGGTGAATCTGCTGGTCGTAATGGAGGGAAATGAAGGGGTATATAAGTGAAGTAAACTTCTTTTGTGTTCAGGACAAACATCCCAGGAAACGACATCAAGTCGGGTAAGGAGATCTGTCATTACTTGCCCCCCTTCCCTGCCATGGGAACTGGCTACCACCGCTTCATCTTCCTCCTCTTCAAGCAAGACTGCCCCATAGATTTCAGCGAGGACGTTCGGCCGATGCCATGGTAATTCAGGCTTTCACTGGGCAGTTTCACTCTTGCTAGGCTAGGCTGTTACTGCTTGTTATGATGACGTGTTTGTAGCTGCTGTAGGAGAGCAGTTCCTTTTAATCTGCAGGGTTCTTCAGGGCTGCTTTGAGTTTGCCACAATCCCAGCCCTGCAAGCACTGTGGAGTCCCATTGCTTTAAACCAGGTTGTTAAGAAAGTGTTTTTTCCTGACTGGGGCAGAAATGTGCACAGAGGTGGAGAAGCTGGGAGATTTTTTTTTTTAGTGACTTCTTTTTCCACCTCTTTTTTATAGACTCTAGGATGATGTGGGGAATTAGTTGCCTACCGAAGTGCTGCAGGAAAAGAGGTTGACTTCAGCTCTTGTGCTTGTGTCTTGTTTCCAGCTACAGCCTCAAGATGCGAACCTTTAGCACGTTTGACTTCTACAGAAAGCACGAGGACGCAATGACCCCGGCCGGTCTGGCATTTTTCCAGTGTCAGTGGGACAGCTCCGTTACTCGGGTCTTCCATCAGCTTCTCAGTAAGAAACGCAGCATGCAGGGATGCTGGAGGGTGCCGGTCTGTGGGCTGGGACATGGCCCTGTGGGTAACACACAGGATCAGTGAGGCGAGCTGGGGCTGTAGGCTCTTGCTTGGTCCTGGCATTTGTCTAGGATCTGTTACAGCACAGGCTGGGTACTTATCGACCCGTCCTCCACCAAACTAACAGCAGTCTGAGGAAATAACCCCTAAAAGGCCATTTTGAATGAACATTTTAAAATATCACCACGAGAGCTTTCACCAGGGCTTGCTTGACCACGTGTGTGTGTGTGTGGGGGGGGGCCCTTACTGGTGAAGGAGGGGGCCTGGGGTTCAGATCTGAGCCGTCTTGCTAACTTTCTGTATCACCCCTTTACAGATATGAGAGAGCCTGTGTTTGAATTCGTGCGGCCGCCTGTTTACCATCCTCCACAGTTAAAGTTCCCGCACGGCCAGCCCCTGAGGTACCTGGACAGATACCGAGACAGCAAGGAGCCCACCTACGGCATTTACTAGGGGCCCAGCCTCCTCTCGAGGCACTCTGATGTGGGCTGGGATGCCGGCCAGGGAGCTGCATTCACACAGCTGTGCAGCTGGGAGCCGCCTGCGCCTCTGCAGGGAAACAACAAAGTCTCAGCCCCTTGGCTCCCAGTTCCCCTGTGCTGGCAGCACTGGGAAGTGTGCAGCTGGGGGCAACAGGGGTTGGCAGTGCTGGCAGCTGTGTGGTCACAAGGCTACTTAAAGAGGACATTCAGAGATGAAAGCAAATCTATGGCCAGGTGGAAATCTTGCTACTGCTTCTGTAGCAGAGCTGATCGGTAAGGGTGGCAGGGTAGAGTCCCTCGGAGGTGTCCTGCCTTGCTTCTCTGCGGGGATCACAGTTCTCTTTTTGCCTGTTTATGGAACAAACAGACCCAGGCCAGCCTGGATTTCCTCCCGTTACAGCACTGCGGTTCGGGACTGTGTTGGCTTTCATTTGTGCAGTCCTCTTAAAGTGATGAATCTGATTAAATACACAGCAACGCTGGCAGAGCTGTCTTTATTGGAAAGATCTTGGTATCCCAGCCAGCTGGCGCAGAGCTGGGGAGCTCAGCAGAGTGCAGGGGAGAAGGGCTGAGGGCTCTTTCCCCTCTTAGATGTTGTAGGATAGAAAGAGTGCAGCTATGCAGGTGGTAAATCTGCACAAGGCCAAGGTTTGTGCAGCTGGCTTCTCCCAACAGCTACCCAAGCACGCATGGACCTCGGTCTCCTTCCCCTCACTCCCCGGGCAGTGCGTACACAGCGTGGAGAGGTGGAGCAAAGCAGATCTGCAGAGCTGCCGGGGTTGGGGCAGATGCACCATGGTGGCCTGGCACTCTGCTGCTGCCAGTCCTGTACCCAAGCTGTGGAGAGACTCTGCCTTCTGCTGTGCTCTGCAGGGCCCTTTGTGCATCCCCTATTGACATGTTTAACCCCCAAATTCCAAGATGTTCTTGCTGTTGCAGCTGCCTGTTCCCAGCTCTGGTTCACAGTGACTTTATCTGAGGATTCCCCCTTCCTCAGGAAGTGAGAGCCTGTAGCAAACAACTGAGATTGTGCTGAAATGCGCCCCTGCTGCTGCTGCTCAGGGCCCTTACCAGCTATGCCTGAGCTCCCTGAACTCTCCTCCTGCCCCAAAGGGTTCTGGGGTCTGTGTTAAGCTGGGGTGGATCAGCTGTGGGGTGACCACAGGGGGAGTGCCAGTGTCCTGCAGTTCCAGGCAGACACACAGGTCATGTTACACCCCTCTCTGAGCTTTGAATATTTGGTCAGAATTTGCAGATTTAGCCCAAAGAAATGTTTTGGGGGCTGAAGCTATGCTGGGACATGCAGGGAGTTGTGACAGCTCCCGAGTCACCTCCTGAGCCCAGGGGCAGTCTGGGGGGTGGCTCCGAGCCTGCCTGTGATACAGAAACTGCTTTGAGCCCCCAGCAGCGGCACAGCTCACCCTTGCCTGCGTGGGTGAAAGCAAAGCCATGCGTGTGGGGAGGCTGCAGAACTGTCACAAACTGAAGCCATCCTGCCAGCGTACAGCTGCTTGGGAGCGTGTGCGCAAGTGATAGCACGTCTGTGAGGGCAAGGAGATAAGGTTTGGACTGGAAGATAAGGTTTGGACTGGAAGGTTGGGAGCTTTTTCTCCTGAAACTGAGCTGTACAAAAACAAGGTAAAGATAGGCAGTGCACAGGTAGCACAATCGCCTCTGGGCAGAAGACTCCGCCTGCCACCTGAGCAGGGACTGATGGCATCTTTCTTGTGTTTTGGAGTACTGGTGTGCACGGGTGTCGCAAGGAACTTAGTAGGAAAAGGAGTGGTGGGTGTGTGCGGGGGCATGTGCAAACAGCAGGAGCTGTAGTTTAAAATGGAAAGATGCAAGGGCAGAATGTGGCCCTGGCTGGCTGCTGGCACGTGTCACAGCCCTTGTCACTGCAGAGGGAGGTGACATGTGGCTGCAGCAGCGGTGGGTGCCCCTCTGCTGGTTCCCAGGCTGGCGGATGCCAGGAGCGCTGTACTGAGGTCTCTGCCAGGAAGGACTGCTGTGGTCTGCTTGGGGACCCAGCTCTGGTAGAGGTGAGGATGCCAGGAAGTTCCCTCAAAGGGCAAAAAAGGAGTGAAATCAAATTATGCATCGTATGTGTCCCCATGCAGATGCATTCCCAGAAATACACATTGCTCTGAACTTCGATAGCCTCTTGCACGTTTCTCCCTGTGCTGTTGCTGCAGCGTTTCTTCTTCTCCGGGGCCTCCTGTGGTGCTTTGCAGCTCTCCCTGTCCCTGGGGGAAGCAGCTCCTACCCTCCCCGTCCTCTCCCCAGTGCGTGGCAGAGCCGGCAGGGCCGAGGGAGCACCCACTGCGTGTCTCTTTAAGTGCATGCCTGGCTCCGAGCCCTGACCCGCCTCTGAGCTTCAGCGTCACCATCTCTTCCTCCTCCGCTCAGCTGAGTTTCTATTTCCCCAGCTTCTTTCCCTGGCTTCTTTCCCCCATCGCCCCAATCCCCGGCACAGGCAGGATGGCATTGCCCGTCTCACTGAAGCTGGAGGAGAAGCTCGTGTGCTCCATCTGCCTGGAGCTGTTCAGGGTGCCCGTGACCTTGCCCTGTGGGCACAACTTCTGCAAGCGCTGCATCAGTGACCACTGGCACAAGCAAGAGCAGGCACCTGCCAGGGCCGAAAAGGGCTACAGGTGCCCTGAATGCCGCAGGGGCTTTGAGCAGCACCCAGACCTGGAGAAGAATGTCACCCTGTGCAGCGTGGTGGAGCTGGCGCGGGATGGTGAGGCGCGGGTCTCGGGCATGGAGAGGCGTGAGGTGGCCCATGGCGAGCTGTGCCCGCAGCACGGGCGGCCACTGGAGCTGTACTGCGAGGACGAGCG
>NW_009259586.1:3797284-3801994 GCF_000687185.1 Egretta garzetta
AGCTTGGGCACAGCACGACATCCACCTGCGCTGTCCTGTGCCCTGCTGCGGGGATGTGACGTGTCTCTGTGTGCTGAGCTGTGCCCGGCCTCAGCTGAACGGGGGGCTGGCACAGGCACTGTCGAGGGAGATGCCACCAGCACCCATCTGCTCCCAAAGAAACCAGGGACTGTCAGGAGCAGCAGAGAGCTGGGGAAATCCAGCAGCACCAGATGAACAGTGCCATATGTGTTTGCGACCCCCCCTCAACTAGAGGAAAACAGCTGCAAATGGGTGAAGGACAGCACAGGGTTTCACTTCTCAGTGACCCTGGTCACAGCCTCTCCCCTTCCCAAACTGTATTCTTCCCTGCAAGCCTCGTCCTGCAGCCCTGAGAGGGCTCCCGGGGCTGAGCAGGCAGCAGGGTGTTGGTGCCTCCCTTTGCAGGCCCTTTTGGAAGAATCCCTGGAAAAAGCCCAGGAGGAATCAGAGAGGATCAAGCGGGCGATAGAGGAGCTGGAGGAGCGAATGCACAGTATCAAGGTAGCATCACGGCCACCTCAGTGCTGGGCAGGCAGGTGGGAGCGTGCTGGCTCTCACAGCTCTTCCCTGCCCAGGACTCATCCGAGGGGCTCAAATCGGTGGTTCTGAGCAAATTCACCATCCTGAGGAAAGCCCTGGAGGATTGCCAGTGGCAGACAGTGGCCAGGATTGAGCAAGAGCAGGCGGTGGCACTGGGGCTGGTGGGAGAGGACTGGAGCCTCCTGAAGGACTGCCTGGATGCTCTCAGCCAGCACAGGGAGAAGGCTCAGCAGCTGCTGGCCTGCTCCGACCACAGGACCTTCCTCCAGGTACCATCCTGGCACTGCATCCCTCCCCGTGCCTGGGCACTGCCAGCCCCGCGCCCTTTTGGTGAGGGCAGAGATGTGGTTGCCCCCTTCCTCGGGGGGGACGCATCCTCAGCCTGGCTCAGGGATGCGATGGGGCTGCAGGGGGGGGTCCTTGAAAAGTTGGAGGGGCAATGCTGGATTGGAGAGTATGGTGATGCCCACAAGGCCATGGGCAGCATCTCCCACCCCCAAACCACTTAGCAAGGCTCTTCCACCGCCAGCAAAACACAAAGTCCTCTGCCACAGCCCCTCTGCTCCCCGCAGCCTCACCCCGCCCCTGGGGCTGTCCCCTGGCCCCACACCAGCTGCAGCTAATGGCAGATGTTTTGGGGGTGCCCCCATCGCCCACTGGGGAGATGTGCCAGGTGAGGATGGGATTTGGAGCTGCTTATCCTCCCCAAGCCATTGCATGGGTGTCTGTGTGTCTGTCTACAGGAGTTCTCCCTGCTCCCATCTCCAGAGAGCCCAGAGGCGCTGCTTCCTGTGGAGTTTGATGTAGCTGATGTGGTCAAACCCATCACTGAGATCCTCACCAACGTCTCCAGGCTCCTGCTGGAGGACCTGCCCCGCTCTTTGGCCCCCAAAGCCCCTGACCCCACTGGCCAAGGTAACCCTTCTGCTCACAGGGTCATCCTGAACCACAGCCTGGCCCATGCCACCGTGCTGGGGACATGGCTGTGGGGCACAGGGGGTTGGGGTGGGGACACGCATCTAATGTTCAGCAGCTGGGTATCAGTGGGGTGGGATGAGCTGGGTGGCGTCCCTGTGGCCTCTCCTTGCTGGCAATGCTGAGCCATGGTGGCACATGCCCCCTCCCAAGCTTAGATCCGATGGACTCCCTCCTCCTCCCATTGAAGCCAGGAAGGAACAAGTTTATGATTGGCATCACTCAAAACACCTGTCCCCATCCTCCACAGTCCCAGTCCATCCCCAGAGGCCGTCGGTGAAGGTGGTGGCCCCTCTCCCCAAGTGCCAGCTCCGAGCCAAGCTTCTGAAGGGTGAGGAGCATGCGGGGGCCTGGAAGGAACAGCACCCTGCTGGGGTCCCCAGCAGGCAGAGGGTTCACACAGCTGAGCTCTTTCCTGGGAGGAGGGTGGTGTGGCTGGGGTGATGGGGGGTCCTTCCCTGCCTCTCCCAATCCCTCTCCCTAAATGCAGAGAACGGTGTTGCAGGGCTGGGGCGGATGATCTGGGGTCACTGCATGGCCAGGAAAGGGCCCGTTAGGGGGATTAGCAGCACCAGGGAATGCTTTCCCATGGGAAATGGGGCTGCCAGTGCCCAGCATTGGGTCGGTCGCTACTCCAGATCTTGCCCCATCTCCATCCTCTCCTTTTCACCCTCCTCGGGCGTCTCGCCTGGGCAGGAGCGACGTGCCTGTTCCCGACGACCCACATTTAGGCACAGCGCTTCCCCGCAGGCAGGCAGGCAATGTCAGTGGCTGGCAAATGAACATGCACAGGGATGTGTCGTGGGCTGCCCCAGCTGCCCCGCACAACACCGCACCAGTCCAGAGCCCTGCCTGCAGAGCCCTGCCTGCAATCATTGCTCTCCAGCCAGGTATATGGCCCCAGCACTCCCAGACGCAGTCCTTCGTGTCCCCTTCTCTCCCTGGGCCCATCCTACTTCAATTCCTTAGGGATTTCCTCAGTGCTCCTTTTCCCATCTCCCCCCTGGTGGGAAGATGGTTGGATAATGCTTTAGGGCACGTTGGTCACATCACTCTTGCCAGGGAGGCAATCGATGCCTTAGGGACCTGTAAGGATTCCTTCCACCAGGCCCCACAAAACATTCTCAGGGTTATTAATAAGAAAAAAGATGTTATTTATGGGCAGCAGGCATGAGCCCAGCGTAGCCGGCTGGGCTGGGTTGTTGTGGGAGGAAGGTGAGGTTGCTGGTTGCTACAGCGCATGTAGAGGAAAGCAACTCCCCGCAATACAGTATTTGCTCACTTAACGCCTGGTTTTCTCCCCCTCTCCCCACCTACGCTCATTTTTGCTCTTAAAACCCAGCACATCTCTTCTAAAATGACTGCCAAGCCACCGCTGCTTGCTGGCGGTGAGCTGGGCTGTGCAAGGACTGTGCGGAGCGTCACGTCTTGGTGCTTCACCAGCTATTTCTGGGCTGTTTCCATTCCTTCTAGCAGGCGGGCGGGTGGGCAGGTATTGCATCTTACCCCCGCTCCCCTTCCCCTCCAAACACGCTACAACTTGTTCCCTTCTATTTTGGGAGCCAGCCCTATGCAGTTTAAACTGCATCACCGCTGGGGGGGCTCACGCTAAGGGCATAAAAGGTCTGATGAAGCATTTCAGCCCCATCCATGCCGTTGCTCTTCCCAGACCACCGCAACCTGACCTTCGATCCCAAGACAGCCAACAAGTACCTGGAACTGTCAAGAGGTAACTGGAAAGCCAAGCACAGCCTAAGCGCCGTCTGCGGGCAGCAGGAGCAGGGATCCCGCTTCGAGCCCTGGCAGGTCCTGTGCACGCAGGGCTACGGCCATGCCCAGCACTACTGGGAGGTGAAGATCTCCAGCCACTCTGTCATCCTGGGGGTGACCTACCACAGCCTCCCCCGGGAGCGGCAGCAGGGCCACAAGTTCAACATCGGGCTGGACGGGGGCTCGTGGGGGCTGCAGGTGCGGGAGGATTGTTACCTGGCCTGGCACAAGGGTCGGGCAGAGAAAATCCAGGAGCAGCTGTATAAGAACCTGGGGGTCAGCCTGGATTACAGCAAGGGGCTCCTCTCCTTCTACGGCCTCGGGGAGAGGACGCAGCTCATCCACTCCTTCCACAACATCTTCACGGAGCCCCTCTATCCCGTCTTTTGGCTGTGCGAGGGGCGAGCGGTGACACTGTGCCAGAGGGACTGAGCCAGAGCCACTGCACGGCTGGTGCCATAGCTGAGCTGCAGCCAGGGGCTGTGATGGTGTGAGTGGGACCCCGATGCCGAGGCAGGAGTGGGGTGCAGTGTTTTAACAAGAGCTGATGAGGACAGACATGCAAATTAGCCAGTCTCATTTGCATATGCAAATATCACGCTGGTGACAGACCTTAGCTAAGGGCCGAGCCCTTGTGGTGGGGATGAAGCCCCCAGTCGCTGGGGCGGGGGGCACGTGTGGGTGCCTCTCCCTGTAGACGGGGGGAGGGGAGGGGAAAGGATTAGTTTTCTCCTCTTTCTCCTCTTTCTCCTATCCCTGCCAAACCTCCAAAGTGTGGAGAAGATTTGGGTGAGGGGGACCCTGGGAGGGGGTTGCTGCAGCCATGGGGGGCTGTGGAGCAATGTGGAGGGAGTCCAGTACTCCCCCAGCCCCACAAGCAGGCAGGACCTGCTCCCCCAGCCCCTTCCAGTCCCCTCTTGCCACTCTCAGACATGGCAGAGCAACATTTTTGGGTACCATGCTGCGGTTGCTCTTTGCACAAAGCCACTTTGCCCAATAAAACTCTATTTTCCTACTGCTTTGACCTTGGCACTGGTGGGAGTCGCAGGACCAAGAGATGCTGGGAGGGGTGAGCTGGATGCCCCTGCTCCCGCACCCATCCCTGCAGGGCCCCATCCTGCCCCTCCGTGTCCTCACACAGGGCCAGCAGCGGGCACCAGCCCCTTGTAGGGGGGCTGGCGGCAGAAATGGAAGATGTTTTATTTACAGTAGCGCTGCAATAAGGAAACTTGGTTTCCTATGGCTGTGCCCCAAGGTTGATCTGGCGTAGAAAACAATCCAAAGCTTTGACTGAAGCTTGTCCAAGGGTGAGACCACAGGTCCGGCATCTCCCACCACCCCTGTGAGGATGCTGGTGAGGACTAATGGGGTGAAACTGGGCACCGGGTTCAAAGCGTGGGGGAT
>NW_009259586.1:3802154-3802853 GCF_000687185.1 Egretta garzetta
TTGGGCTGGCATGAACCTGGGAACTCATCTAAGCTGAAAAATTATCTGTGTACCCTCCATAGGAGATTGCTGGAGATCCCATATTTACCAGGCTGCTCCTCAGACAAAAGCACATTGGTGACTTCCCAGCCCCGTCCCTGCCCAACTCCTGCCAGGCCCCAGAGGACTAGGGGTCAGGGACTGAGCCAGGGCCCGGGGAATGCAGCCATTTTTGGCCGTGGGAACGGCTGACATGGGGTCACAGACGCGGGAGTGGGCAGGAAAGCACCTGCACCCATATACTGGGGGGAGCTCAGGACCCTCCGTGTGGCCCCAGGGTGGGGAGCAGCTCCTGGGGGGGCAGTGGGGTGGCAAGAGATTCTGGGGCAGCAGATCCCAGGGGGCAGAGGATGCTCTCAGGGGGCAGCAGAGCCCTGGGAGGGGGATAGGGCCGAGCTGGCAACAGCTTCCCTGGACAAGAGGAGATGTGGGGGGTGTGCAGCAGCTATCCCCGGGGGCAGCAGACCCCCGGGGAGGGTCTAGATCTCAGTGGGGCCGATCCTGCAGGAGGTGGCGGGCCCTGGGTGGGAGGCAGGGTGGCTTCCCCCGGGGGGGCAGAGCTCCCAGGAGGCAGCAGATGCCGGGGAGAGGGACCAGATGCCCGGCGGGGGGAGCAGATCCCGGGGATGAGGCGCACGCACACACCCCCCAGGGGGGCGA
>NW_009259586.1:3803906-3804259 GCF_000687185.1 Egretta garzetta
AGGGTGCTGCCCACATCCTCATGCGGGACCTAACCCTGGCATCGGTATGGGGTGCGGTGCTGGTGGGGGACACTGGATGGGGTGAGGCGCAGCACCCCTGGGAGGGGTTCATGCAGCACCCACACCCCCACACGGGACCTAATTCCCGTGGGAGGGGGTGTGCAGGTGCGGCACTGGTGGGACGCCCCGCGCGGGGCGGGGGCTGCAGCCCTGTCCCCACGGGGGACCCCGCCCCAGTGTGGGGGGCATATGGACAGGGTGCTGTGCCATCGGGTCACCTGGTGGGGTGGGGAGGTGACAGGCAGCCCCAGGACAGGCATTAGGGGCCGAACCGCTGCCCAGTGGGGGTTGGG
>NW_009259586.1:3804276-3804646 GCF_000687185.1 Egretta garzetta
CACAGCTTCATCAAGGCAGTTTTTCTCGGCGCGCTGGCAGCCTGCCCAGCCGCTGCTCCCGCTCCACCAGCCCTTTGTGTCCTGGCGTTTTGGCAGTGGGGTTTTTTCCGTCACTCCCATTCCCAGATGCGGCTGAGTCACCTCCCAAATTCACACCCACGAGCCTCCCTGGGAGCCAGGGCTCCAAGCCCAACACGGTGCTGCCTTCCTGGGCACTGCTCCCTCGAGTGTGTGGAGCCTCTGTGGGGCTGTAGGCAGATGGGAGCCGGCGAGGCTGAGGGCATGGTGGCATTCCCGTGCCGGCACGGAGCATTTGGAGACCTCGGGGGGGTTTGCTTTTTTGAGGGGAGAGCCCAGGGGCTACGGACAC
>NW_009259586.1:3804762-3804986 GCF_000687185.1 Egretta garzetta
CCCCCGTGGGGGGCTGCGGAGCCTCAGCAGGCGTTGCTTAACGTCGCCTGCACGGCCTCTGCGGCTGCTGTCTGCCACCACCCTCGCGCTGTGGGGTGGGAAGGTTGGATGGAGAAGGCGCCTGTCCCCCTCGCCAGGCACGAGCACCACAGGGGGCTGGAGGCTGAGCATTGAGGGGGGAGCTGCCCTGCTTGGGGAGTGCAATGCTCTCCTGGCTCCCGAGC
>NW_009259586.1:3815089-3822549 GCF_000687185.1 Egretta garzetta
GGGGTGCGGTGCTGGTGGGGGACGCTGGATGGGGTGAGGCGCAGCACCCCTGGGAGGGGTTCATGCAGCACCCACACCCCCACACGGGACCTAATTCCCGTGGGAGGGGGTGTGCAGGTGCGGCACTGGTGGGACGCCCCGCGCGGGGCGGGTGCTGCAGCCCTGTCCCCACGGGGGACCCCGCCCCAGTGTGGGGGGCATATGGACAGGGTGCTGTGCCATCGGGTCACCTGGTGGGGTGGGGAGGTGACAGGCAGCCCCAGGACAGGCATTAGGGGCAGACCCGCTGCCAAGTGGGGCTTGGTCCCACTGCGGGGCCAAACTCGCAATCCTGGGGGCTGGGGGGGAGGGCATCTGGGACACCCTGCAGTGGCCGCCCCCACGGTCACGGGGCAGCCGTCTTCTCCGTCTCGTTCCCACAGCTTCATCAAGGCGGTTTTTCTCGGCGCGCTGGCAGCCTGCCCAGCTGCTGCTCCCGCTCCACCAGCCCTTTGTGTCCTGGCGTTTTGGCAGCGGGGTTTTTTCCGTCACTCCCATTCCCAGATGCGGCTGAGTCACCTCCCAAATTCACACCCACGAGCCTCCCTGGGAGCCAGGGCTCCAAGCCCAACACGGTGCTGCCTTCCTGGGCACCACCACCCTCGCGCTGTGGGGTGGGAAGGTTGGATGGAGAAGGCGCCTGTCCCCCTCGCCAGGCACGAGCACCACAGGGGGCTGGAGGCTGAGCATTGAGGGGGGAGCTGCCCTGCTTGGGGAGTGCAATGCTCTCCTGGCTCCCGAGGGACCCGTCCTCATGATGGGCAATGGCTGGCGCTAACAATAGCGCGTCAGGAAACGCCACGTTCGGACGGTGCTTCCTTTGCAGCCACGCAGCACCCCGTGCTCCTGAGCTGGTTTGCTTTGCTTCTAATGAGAAACATCCAGGAGACTCAGCGCAGCATTTCTGAGTGCTCTGGGTCTGCCTTTCAGTCTCAGCACCCATCCCAGGCAGATTTTTCCCAGCCTTGGGATACATACTGTGAGCACACAGCTTAGCACTTGCTGCAGTCACTGCATGATGGTTTTACTTTCAAATTCCTATTTTGTTTGGTTTCCGCTGGGACCTGTGTGGGGAGCGTGGAGTTGGGCGTGACCCTTCACAGCCCGGCTGTTCTTTTAGTTTTCCAACCAAGAGAGAAGGGATGTTTGCAGGTTGGATGCTTCAGGGGAGGACAGCAGGAAAATAACTCGCGATTCCCATTGCACCCTTCACCCGAAGCCTGATAGCAAGGTCACGGTCAGAGAGGGGGCTGTGGGTTGAAATTAGGGAGAGGCTGGGGCTCCCTGCCGCTGGGATTGGGGGGCAGAGCTCAGCATTTGTCCTTCATGTCCACAGGCCCAACAAGCCAAATTCCTTAGCGATGTGGAGAATGAGCTGGAGGAGCTGGCAGTCACCATTGCGCAGGCCAAGAAGATGGTGGAACTCATTAAGGTGACTGCGATGGCTTCGCTCCGTTAGTGCAGTTCTGCCGGGCTGGGGAGCAGAAGCAAAGGGACTGTGAGCTTTTGGGGTATGTGGGGTGTAGAGGTGGTGCTCACATGGGAGGAAGTGCTCTGTAAAACAGTGGTGACCCTGGCAAGGGTCGCTGAGGCTTCTTGCTCCTTAGCTCTGCTAACCCTCATGGCATCTTGGGTGGCTTTCATTTGCAACCTGGAAGGAGGAACGGGGCAAGAACCATGCCAGGGCATCTGCTGGCTCTTGCACCTTCTCTCCCCAGGCTCATGGGGGTTTTGGTCCCCTTTGGCCCTTGTGCAAACACATCACTTCACCACCCGGGGGCACAAGACATGGTGGAGAAGCAAGTGGCCATGCCCAGCCAGGTCCTGGGTTGCCAAGTGCTCTGAGTTCTTGGGTGAAGGGGGTTATGGGGTGTCAGGGGACCGCACAGAGCCGAGAACTGGGTGTTGGGCAGGGGACAAGGGTGCTCTCCTGCACTCTTGCCTGCAGGAGGTGACCCTGACCCCTCTCTCCCTGTGCTCAGGGTGCCGCCACGAAGGAGAGGGAAAGATTCGAGAAGCTCTTTGCAGAAGCCTCCGAGGTCCTGGCAGCCTTCCAGAAGGAGGTGGCTGGTTTCATCGAGGATGGGGAGCGCTTCATGCTGGGGGAGGCCGAGGCCGATCTCCGCTGGAAGGAGGAGAGGCGAGCCAAGCTGGCCCAGTGCAAGCAAAACCTGGAGAACGTCCCCAGCACTGACACCATCTACTTCCTCCAGGTGCCTGGGTGGGATGGGGCGAGGAGAAGGAGCCAATAATGTTGTCTTTTGGGGTTTTGTCCCATTTCAGGTGGAACTGGGTGCTTGGAGCCCTAGGATGTGAGGGCTGCAGTTGGCAGAGTCCTGTCCCCTCCCCACTCCTGGGGGGACTGGGTGGCCAAGACTTTCTCCTCCATCACCCCCACCTCCATCTTGGCTGTTAGTCAGGAGAAGTTGATGTGCTGCCCAGCTGGGTACCTAGGTGTGGGGGACAGAGAGCGAGAGGTTGGTGTGCCCCACTGGCCCCCATCCAGCATCCCCCACCTCCCCAGCAGCCCAGCAAGAGGAGACCTTTTTGGGAGGAGATGCTGTTCCATGCGAGGTGGGCATGGTCTGGGCCCAGGTTTGAAAGGGAGTGAAGAGAAGGCGCCAGGAATGCGTGGCCGGGAAAGCACTCTCCTCCCTTATGCAAGGCTGTCCTTGGGCCAAGTCCTGTGAGCTGCCAGTTCCCAAATCCTCCAGGGCAGGGTGGGGTTGCAGAACCAGAGACAGCTTCGGCTTGTTTGAAACCTCCTGAAACTCTGTCTTTTTGGCTCAGGAATTTCAGGCCTTAAAAGTAGCCATGGAAGAAAACCTCTCCCCAGCTCTGAGCTTCCAGAATGAGCTGAACTTCACCAAATGCACCCAAGGCGTGAGCGCTGTGAAGGATGTGCTGTCCGCTGCCTGCAAAAAACAGTGGGACCACTTGCAGGGGAAAGGAATTGATGGGCTGAAGTTCCAGGAGACGGAGGAAGGTTTGTGTTCACGTAGCCCCTCTGCCTGGAGGTTGTCCCGTCAGCCTCCATCCTCCCTGCGTAGGTGGGCGATGCCTGCAGGCTTGATGGCTCCTGCAAGTGCTGGCCCCGCTCCCACCAGCCCTGGAAGCCGCCCGGCACTGTTGCGCTGCACGTTGCACAATCCCTGTCTGGGCTTATGCCTTGTCCTTGAGGTTTTATGAATTTTTCCACAGAGACCGGAGACTGGAGAGGCAACAAACAGCCTGGGAGTTAGGCAGGGCCCTGCGGGAGGGGGAAAGTGGCCAAAGTGGCCTCCCGTGAAAGGGGACTCTTTCTTCCCAGGATAGATGATCCTCTTCATGGAGCAGGCTGTGGTCTCCCAAACCTGCCAGGGTTAGAAAGCCACTGCGGCAGCTTTCTCCCGCGCTCTTTTTTAACCTGAGCGCTGTCTCTCATTTTCTTGGATGCCCATGGGAATTGCAGCCTGTTCCTTGCCCATGTCCCTGCCAAAGGTGGCATCTGACCTTCCCCATGGCCAAGCCAGCAGGGATGTGCAGGGGGAGCTGGGGATGCCAGCTGGGGCTCGGGGGCTGCAGCAGCTGGGTACCACCAGGGTTTCGGGTTGGGGGCAATGCTCCAGTAACAGCCTTGTTTGTGGCATCGTTTTCTTTGCTGATGTCAAACCCTTCTGCCCCTGTCTCTGCAGAGTTGGCCGAGTCCCGATTTCCAGACAAGTCAAACAATCCCGCCTGCCTGGAGAGCCGTGATTACTTCCTGAAATGTAAGCGAGGGACTTTTGCTTTGACAGTTGTTGCTAAGGTCCATCTTCCCTTTCCTCTCTCCCGTCCATCCGTCTCCTTCCCACATGCCTGGCCGGCACTGGTTCTGAGCCAACGGCTGGCAGGAGCACTGCCGCCACCGGAGGAAATATTGCTCAGCTACAAGGAAGCCTCCTTGCTTTCCTGACAACAGTCATAATCCGTTTAGGTGATATTTTTTTTCCCTTGTTTGTGGTTCTGCTGGACCAGCTGCCAGGGGGGCTGCAGGCGTACTGTGGAATCTCTGCTGCCTTCCAGTCCTTGACGAATTGGATCCTCTGTTAAATTAGATCAGAGTTTGTGCATCTGCCTTGTTTGCCGCAGAGCAGTGGTCTGATGAGGGCCAGCTTCAGCGGCAGCAAGCAGGGGGATAATTCAGTGGCTGAGCAGAGACAGTGGGGCAGAAAGGGCTGAGGCTGGAGGGTGCAGGGTTGGTCTTGGGCTCCAGTGCCGCACACGTCTCCCCCACAGCCTTACAGGGGCTGTGGGGTCACCTACTGAGTTGTCAATAGGGGACAAGATCTGCCTTGGCAGCACCAGTGCGCCCTGCTGGGAGCTGGGCAGCAAAGCCTGGGCTCAAGCAGGGGATGCTGTGCTACTGCTGTAGGGTTTGGCCACACCATGGGTTCAGACCTGCAATGCAATCGGCAGCGATACGTGTCCATCCAGGGGTGTTCCTGCTGGACATCCCCTCTGTTTGGGATCCAGCAGCACTTCTCACGTGGCTCCGCACGCTGGGGGCTGCTTCTGCTCCTGCAGGAGCCATAGGGCAGCAAGAGCCAGCTGCAAGGATTTGTAGCCATGATGTGCCTGGCTGTTCTCCTGTCTTCTTGAGGTCCCTCCCTGCTGTGTTTGTCTGTGGTTGCCTGAAACCCACTTTTATATGGGATGTTCCTACTACCACTGTACCTACATTCTCCAATGCCTGATATCACGGCTGCGCTCATCAAGCAGCCCCTCTGCCTGGTTACCTGTATTCATCCTGCTCATGGAAGTATCAACTCCTCTTATCCTCATCGGCTGAAGTTGCCTGTGGGATTTAAAAGCAAGGGGACAGAGTGACAGTGGAAGTCAGGAAGGATCATGCTAATCACCAAAGGCTGGAGCAGTGGATGAGAGCGGGGAGGGCTGGGGGGAATTTCCTCCTGTTTCCCTCCTCATCCTCATGTCTCCTTCTTGCCCCACACAGTTGCCTTCATCATTGACCTGGACAGTGACACGGCCGACAAGTTCATCCAGCTGTTTGGCACCAAAGGGGCCAAGCGGGTGCTGTGCCCCATCCCCTACCCCGAGAGCCCGACCCGGTTCATCAACTGTGAGCAGGTGCTGGGTGAGAACCTCATGAACCGGGGCAACTACTACTGGGAGGTGGAGCTCATCGACGGCTGGGTCAGCATCGGCGTCATTGCTGAGGACTTCAACCCCCAGGTGTCCTACAACTACAGCCGCCTGGGGCGGAATGAGAAGTCCTGCTGCCTGCAGTGGAACGGACAGAACTATGTGGCCTGGTTTGGTGGCTGTAAGTCTGTCATCCAGCAGCCGTTTTTCCACACGATTGGGGTCTTCTTGGAATATTCGGAGAGGGCCCTGACCTTCTATGGAGTCAAGGACTCCAAGATGACCTGCCTGCAGCAGCTCAAGGTCTCCCATCTTGCCAAGGGTCAGTTTGACCCATTCCAGAACAAGATCAACCAGCAATTCGCCTCTCTTTTCTTGTACAAGCTGAAACCTGCCTTCTTCCTGGAGAGCGTCGATGCACACCTGCAGATCGGGCCACTGAAGAAAGATTGCGTTTCCGTGCTAAAGCGTAGGTAACTGCCTGGAGAGCAGGAGCATGGGAAGACCCAGAAAAGTCTCTTCTGCAGCGTATTGCCACCATCACAGCTTCTCTTCGGTAGCATTTTATTTCTCTGCAGCAGTCTTCTCGCTCTGTGCTGTTTGTGACCCAAGGGTGGATGAAGCCATCTGGTGGGCAGAGCTGTGGGCTGGGAGCCAGGAGGGAGCTGGATCTGAGTGCCAGCTCTGCCGCTAGGCTGCTGACTGAACTTGGGTGAGTCTCTGTGCTGCTCCCTGCCCCTCAGTTTCCCTTTCTGGACATCAGGGATCGTGACACAGCCTTTCTTGGTAAAGCGTATTGCTCAGGAGAAGTGCCACATAGATCTGAAGCTGTATCTTGGCCAGCTGCTGGGCTGCCCAGTCCCTCTCCTTAATATCTGCTCGCGCTGCCCTGGCGACTTGCACAGATGCTCCGCTTTGTGCCTTAGCTCGGTCTCTGTCACTGCTGCCTTTTTAAGTGCTGGCTCATCAACACCATCCACATGCTCCTATTGAAGTGCCTTTGAAGGAGCAAGCCCAGTGTGGACCAGGTGAACCCCCAAAGCAGATGCGGTCACTTCCTCGGTGCCTGCATCACCATCGTGCCTTGGTGTGGGTGAGCAGGGGGTGGGTGGGATGCAGAGGAGCCTGGCTGGGTGCAGGGGCAATGCTGCGGTGATGCAGTACCTCTCCCTGCAGGGCTGAGCGCCTATTAGTCCTGCGAACGTGAAACGAGGATCTTTGCCCTCCCTCACGCTGCGGCTGGCAGGTATTTTGAATGCTGGTCTGTGGTCAGGCTCATTTGGGAAAAGCCATGGTCCCGTATGTGTTGGAGCCCCATGGCTGTGGGGCTGGGAAAGGGAAGAAGCCTCCTGCTGAGAAGCAGCAGCACCGTTCCTGCCTTGAGATGATGAAGTGAGCAGCACAAGACAGTTTTGAGGATGTGCTTTTAGTAAGCATGTTCCTCAGGAACTGCTTACAGAAACTTTACAGCCGAATTTCCCCCCGCATTTTTGATGACTCTACTATTTTACGGGATTTTAATACTGTTAAACTCCCGACTCTTAAAGTACCCAGGACACACTTGAGCTGTAAATGTACCCCTTAGCTTCGAGAGTTTTTTAAGTGACAAAGAGGTGCTGTGAGTATGTCCCAGGGGCAAATGGTGTGTTTTAGGCACAGCTGTGAGCATGTTGAGAGAAGGCACAGCATCAGTCAGTTATTAAATGCCCCTTTAGACTCTGGCAATAAGTAACAATTAACAAAAACTACTCTCAAGCAAGTGTCCCCGCTGGGAAAGGTGGAAACTTGAGGCTGAGAGCCAAAAATGCCAGTTCACGTGTCCGAAGGGAGCTTTTCCAGAAGAAAAATACAGAAATCCCGCCTGTAAGGGCGGCACAGTGCAGCCCCTGTCTCAGCACAGCGTGCCTTTCCACAAGTTTATTTTTTCTGGGATTAGTTTGCTACCTACCTCCCAAAGCTTGCTTTACAGAATCATAATGCTGTGTAATATATACCTAGAGAGAAAATATATTGGGTCAGGTTCTTCGTTGGCGTGAGTGAGTCAGTGATGATGCATCAACGGTCAACAGGGATGGAAAATGGCCCATTTAGCTAAATGTATGAAATATATATATATTCCCCAAAGGATATGCTGGAAATCACAGTTCTATATTCAAGGGAAGCCAAGGGAAAATTGTGAACAGGAATAAAAAGGGCAGCCACAAAGCTGAGAAGTTTAAAGTTAAAGCCACGTTTACATAAACACTGGGGCTTAAAGAGCTCCTTTACTGTAACTCGTTTGCCAGCACTGCCAATTC
>NW_009259586.1:3822599-3826194 GCF_000687185.1 Egretta garzetta
TGCCGGTCCCCAGCAAACGGCCGCTGCTTTGGGCTTTTGTTGGAGGGGCTGAAGGGTCTGAATGCAGCCACCCCCTCCCCAGGGCAGGGTGGGTGAGTGGGCCTGGGGTGAGGGACCGCTGGGGCTGTGACTATGATGCTGTGACTCCTAAAATGCTGTAGGCGGTGGGAAAAGGGGAGGTAGGACTTCCAGAGTGAAATCTTCAGATGAAATCTTGGCCTTTTCTGGCCAGCGGGAATGCTGCCCGGACTTCTGTCCGGATGGGAATTCACTCCCCCTGTCCTGAGCTCAAAACCACTTTGTTTGGCTCACTCCAGTCACTCTCCTGTGAAACTCAGCCTTTGCACGAGATGTCAGTGGTGACATAGTGCAGGCATCACTGCTGTTTTGCTAACACTGGGGAGGACTTGGTATCAGAAATGCCTCACCAGATAAGAAAGTTAGAGACATGCAACAGCCCGTGCGTGGTCACGTCCCGAGAGGAAGAGGAGGGTAACCTTGATCTCTGCTGCATGCCTGCAGGAAGAAATCTCACATGCGGGCTCCCAGCTCGGCTCTGTCTGGGCCCTAAATCTCATTTATTCAGGCAAAACTTCCACTGTTCACAGCAAGGATTTTTGCCAGAGTAAATACAGTGGATCTGGGCCTTTGCCCCATTTCGTTTTGCCGTAGGCGGATTGATTGCTCCATGGGGAAAGCCGTGCTTGAGCCGTGCATCCCTCCCTTCGCCGTGTTGCCCAATGCACAGACGCAAGGCTCTGAACTCCTTCAGGATTTGTATAGCCAGACAGGAGCAGATAAGGAGGACACGTCTGGCGTTCAGGCTTTGCTTCTGGTTGTGCTGCTGCTTTTTCTTAATTCACCTCTGCCCTGAGAGCTGGGATGCTGATACGCAGCTTCACGGAGGGGTTTGAGGACTCCTGTAGTTGTGATGCAGTTGGGAAGCGCTACCCAACCCTCTCCTTCCTGCTGCTTGCTTTTATCCTGGTTGGAAGCTCTACAAACCCTCATGGTTTAGAGCATAAAGCAAATTCTGACCCATTTAAGACAGGGACCAGAGTTTGCTTTGTGTTGCCAGTAACCTGGGGTGTAAATTAGAATGCTTAGGAAGTGTGCACGATGCCAGCTCTGGATCACTGAGTTTTTTCCTGTGAACGAAGGGTTAAATGCAGTGTGTGGTGGGTTTAGGTGACTAGATAGCACTTGGCAATTAAAACAGCCTTTCCGTGTTCCCTTGAGTTATTTCTACTGTCACAGAGTGTTCCTCTTTTTAATTAGGATGTTTTAAATATAGTTACTGTAGAGTATTTTACAATATGTGAAAAAAACTAACAGAATAATATAATGATGTTAGAGACTATGATTTGCCATTAAATACTCTTTAGACATTGCTCTGGGTTGTCTTTCCTTTAAATACCGAACCGCTATAGCTGTACCATTACCTCGTGTTTATTTTTCTGTGTCCTGTACATTTGGCGTAAAATAACACAGATTTTATTTTCCAAGTGTGTCCAAGGGAATTGTGCCAAATACACATTTTTATTGCTTGGCTGCAAAAGGAGCGGAAGGGTCCCAAAATCCAGTAACAATATTTTCAGTCCTGGGCAATTCAAAACAATGAATTGTCTCAGTTCTATCTTCTACCTCAGTCCTCAGCTTAGAAATAACAAAGATGAACAGATTAGGCACTGTTTCCTTAGAGTTTCCAGCTTTTAGAGTATAATTTTCCAAGGTTTTCTATGTGATGAGGCAGTCTAGAGCTACCCACGCACGCTGGTGCTCACACCGGCACCTTTTTTAAAGGAAGGCTGAGTTTCTTAACACCAGCACCTTTTTTAAAGGAAGCCTGAGTTTCTTAACACCAAATATTGGCTGGAGCTAGGAGAAAAGCATTACTGGGCGAGCGTTGGTTCCTGCGAGGTGGCAATGCTTCAGCTGGGCGCTTTGGATGTCTGCTACTGACTTTAATAGGAGAGGAACCAGGACTGTTTGTTATAACCATTTCTCAAAAGGGAAACTTACAGCTTATTGAAAAAGTGGATATGAAAAGCACAAACTTGCACTTTTCTTGCCAAGAAGCGTACAGATTATGTCACTGCATTTATTTAAGTCTGGTTTCCATGACGCAGTTTTTCTGCTTTTCCCCCCACACCCCATCTGGTTCTCAGACACTCAGACAGGGCTGGGCAGCAAACCCTGCAGGACAAAGCTCCAAGCTATGTAAAAAGATATAATTTAGATTAAAAAAATATATAATTTAGGTAATATATGCTCTTAAATGTATTTGTATATTATTGATATACAGTTGTCAGTTACTGATATGAGGAGCCCTTCAAAACAGACCGTTAGTTTTGCAGGGCTTCTATTTTTAATGAAATTCTGCAATTGTTATTTTTTTAAGAGTTCCTCCTGCTTGCGCACCTGGAGGCAGAAGCTTATACCCTTACGGCAGCTCTGCAACCACCACAGGTAGTCAGTCTCCTGTTCCTAGATTCCCCCATCCAGACAGACAGACAGACAGGGTCCTGACTTGTTTATACAGCAATCGGTTTGCCCTTCCAGTTTAACACTCTCCAATTATAAATGGGTAATTTTAGGATGTGATTGATTCCAGCATGGAGACCAGCCAATATCGGGCTCAAAAATCCGTATGCAAGTGTGTGAAACATGAAACATGCATCAAACATGAAATAAAAAATTCTTGGAAACGGAGCAAGCATCTTTACTGTTTAAGGGGCTAAGCCTCATTTTACGTGCAGCACCACCATATACGTGGGATAATTTCTATTCTGCTCTACCAAACATCTGAATTCTGCCCATACCACCTACTGAAAGTCCAATTTTGTCTCTATTGCACTTAATTCTGGGCTTTTCCCTGGGAGATCCTGCCAAACGGCGTTAAAATCACTTGTGGTTTGCATGGGATGTGCGAACAGCCCCTTCTTGCACGCAAAACTGGACAGCATCCTAGGGAAAATGTTTTATTCACTAGTGAGCCAGCCAGGAAATGTCTTTGGGATAAAAAATGAGGTGCAAACTGCAGCAAAACACAGCATTTTAAAACAAAATGTTGATGTTAACGCCGCCGGGGCACTCTGCAAACTCCCACCCGCGAAGAGCCACAACGCCAGGGCACCCTTGCGAGCAGAAAAGCCAGAAAAACTGCTGCCAAGTTCAGGCGGGCTCTACATAACTTAAATGATTTTATTATATATGGTCAGTGGGACACGTAATGGGATGATTAATGGGTTTATAAACACGTTAGAGAGCTCTCCCAAAAAGGAGACTTGCTCTTTGGATTACCCCAACTCTTATGTATTAGAAGACTGGCGAAGCTTAATAAAACCTAAGCTGGCTTGAGCTCAGTAAATTAATCTTGATTATAAATCGTGGTGGGAGCAGGGGCCGGAGGCTGCAGGTCTCCTCAGGAGTGGTCAGGCTGGGGACAGCAGCTCCCAACAGCGGGTGGGCCTGTTGCCCCTGGGCTTTGGGAGGTGGGGGGGGTGATGGAGCTGCTGAGTGAGGGCTGGGGACTTGGTCTGCGGCAAAGCGGGGTTGGAAGCACCCGCCAAAACGGGCAGTCCCCGGAGCGCCC
>NW_009259586.1:3826792-3855609 GCF_000687185.1 Egretta garzetta
TCGGGGAGGGCTGGCAGAGCTCAGCCCCCGGCCAGGTGATTCTGGCCTGGGCCCAAGCCTCATCCTTCTCTCGCCACCCGGTGCTGCTGGAGAGCTGGGATGCTGCACCTGCAGTGTGCCTGTGTTCCAGAGCTGCCCGCTTGGGAAGCGCTAAAGCCGTCTGCCCGGTGTGGTTTGCTGGGTTCCTCGCGCGCACACCCCCTCCGTGTTTTCGGGAAGCAGCAACAGTGTTGGAAAAAGGTGCTGGGGTATAACCATGGAAACAGCAAGCCTCCACAGAGCTGCCTCTGTCTGCACGGCAATGGGCTGTCCTCACCCTCTGCGTCTGCCAGCGTGCTTCGGTTCTGACATGGTAGTCACCTGCTCCTGGGACAAAGGAGCAGTTCATTCTTCAGGGCTTCTTTCCATGAGGCCGGTTAAACACTGGTATAGGAATTCTGCACCTGACTTCCATTTGGGGTGTGACCCTTAGAAGAAAATTAAGATCAACTTTTGGGGCTTACATTTGCGTTCACTGAAACAAACAACCGTGGCAGCTTAATGTGTTACTGTTCCCACTTGTCAGCCTGCCTTGGATCAGGGGTTACCTCTCACGTTGCGGCCCAGGCTGCTTGTGGTGGTTGATTCAGCTGACAACGCTGTAGCCTGAACAGAGCTGCTGGCCCCTGTGCCCTTCTGGAGCTTTTGCTGGAGGGACAGGTCCTTGCTGGCAGAAGGGAAAGGCGAATGACTGAGGATGGTAACGCGTAAGCTGCCAAAGATAAAGGTGGTGGAGGTTTCTCCAGCTTTAGGGATTAGAGTCCCTAATGTGGGTGCTGTTATGTGAATACAAATTACCCACTGCATCCATGCAAGGGTATTGCACTGGTTTTAATCAGGTCAGTTTCTAATTGGGAATTAAGGAGTCAGTGCAGACAGCACGGGTTAATGAAGTTTAGTGGCAAGAAAGGGGAGTTCCTCTTGGTCACGTTTTTGTGACAGAGATGCTTAAGCTGTGGTTAGACCTTCAACAGCCGTGTTGCATAAGCCATCCTGAGCAGTTCCTGCTTCAGCAGTCCTTCCTCTGTTGTGTTAGTTAGTGAACCAAATTAGGGAACTGATCCAGCAGAAATGCAACACAAGTTTAAAAAAAAAATCTATCTGTGTCTTGAGAGCTTGATCGGTTCAATTCACTAGATTCACTGCCTGGCTACGGAGGCAGCGGTAGCTGTGCCAGCACACTGAGGAGGGAACACAAGGCTGAGAACAAGCAGCCAGTGCTACTTAAGTTGCTGCTGCCAACAAAAAAAAAAATGCAAGCCAGACTGATTGTCTGCTGAGCACGGGACTGAGCTTAAAGGTGGTTTTGGTAGGCCAGTAAACTTACATGCATATTGCACTTCTGCCTTGAGCTGTAGCACTGTAACACTGTGTCTCTTCTCTCATCTGGTTTGCAGCATTTTGATGACCTATGATCACATAGAAATTACCTTCAGTGATATTGAGCCAATGCCAGATGCCTTCAAAGGGACCAAGAAAGGGAGTGTTTTCTTGACTCCATACCGAGTAAGTAGTAAAAGGCTTTATCTTGTATAAGGAGATAAGGGCTTTGTGATTCTGTATTTAAATGTCCTCAGTGCATGGAAGTCAGGCTAATAGCCCCTTGAAGTATGGCTCATCCTCTCCCTCTGGGGAGCATTATAAATTCATTTCATATCCTATCTATTTGTCAAAAGATAATAAATCTGATTAGTTCTTATACAGGCAGCTGTTTAGTCCATCAGGCATCTTCAAGATTGGAAATTAGCTATGGTCTGGAAATGCTGAATGCTACAGAACAGCTAATAAATCATAGCTGTGTGGAGCAACGAGTTCTCTGGAAGCTGGAAGGAGCATTATCTGAGCAAGGGTAGCCTTCTGGGAAGACTTTGTTTCCTTGAGGCTCCAGTTTACCCTTGTGGCTGTTCTGTGTAGCTTTTGCTTGCAGAACTGACAAGAAGCTTCAGATGTGGGAGGGAGTTTCAGTCCATCAAAAAGTCTCTTCAGATAATAAATTGGGGCTGTGTTTCCTGTTTGTTTTAAACACCCTTTATAATGTTATTTTCTTTTCAGGTTATCTTTGTATCTAAGGGAAAGGATGCTATGCAGTCTTTCATGATGCCCTTTTATTTGTTGAAAGATTGTGAGATTAAGCAGCCTGTCTTTGGAGCGAATTATATCAAGGGCACAGTGAAAGCAGAGGCAGGAGGTATGTATAGTACACATGTATGTTCTGTATCTTAGTTCAACTACACAATTCATAGCAAAGTAAGTATCCAGTGTAACCAAAACTGGATACTGACCAAGTGGGGTTTTACCATACTGATAAAATGTGTTTCTTTGAAATTAGCAGCTAAAAATATTCCCCTTATCTGCTCCCTGTACAGCTACCATGAACAGATCTGTTCTGCAACCGATCTCATTCCTGCCCTCTGTGCAAAATACTAAGTTCCATCAGCCAAGTTATCTCACTTAGTAAACATCAGAGCAGAGTCAGCAAGACAGAGGGTGTAATTTTGCTTTGGTCAGTTGGGGTTACCTGTTAATTTTGCATCCAGGTCCTCCTATGCCAAAGACTCGTGATCCTTTCTGGACCTGCAGAGCGCTGTTCTCTATCATCAATTTCTTGTGCAATTCAAGGAAAAGCATGCTATTGCTATAGTGCATCTTAGCTGTAAAAATCACACCTGGAAGAGAATGGACTGTCTTGAAATTAGGGAATCTTCAAGGGGCGCTTTCATATTATGTTCAATTAGAAGGTTGTGGTAGACATTTTCAAGCAGAATTTTTTTTTAATCACTGTTTTATGCTTCCTTGTTTTACCAGAAGCACATAGTTCAGTAAACTCTTTCATCCCCAGCTTGATTTACTGTATTAGCTGTGGCACTGCAATCACAGTGCAGTGCTAAGGAGCCTTCAGTCTATAATCCTGAAATCAACATTGTAGCTTCTGTATGGAAGCAAAGTGGGACTATCCAGCGTGAGAGGAAGCTCGAGCAGTAATGACAAACTCTGTAAACTGTGTGAAAGGCAAACAGCTTTAGCTAAATCTTCGTGAGTTTTCCCCAGAGGCTGTCTCCTTTAATGAGGATGTTGCTTTAACAGCTGCGAATGTCTGGTTTAGCTCAAAAAGCTCTTTAATCTACGTGTCCCTGTTTCAGCACTGACATAGCCTCTGCTTTGATGCATTGTTGGGACTCTGGGCTGTGCGTGTTTTTCATTTTTAGTCTGTAATATGAGATGCCACCAATTTTTTATTATTATCCTGACTTGAAATATCTTCCATGGACTCTAATGGATATGTGGACCATGTTTTTCATTAAGCTCTTTGCTTCATCGGGCACTTGAACTCCCAAACTAATTTATAGCTGGCAGTTAGGTGTAGTTGCAAAGGCTTTTTAGCAAATGGGATTAACAAAATCCCTGTCTTCTTACTAATCTTATACAAAGCTAGAGCAAATCCAGTGCTTCTGATAGCTTGGCCTGTTGGCAGCTGGTGTGGTGACAGGCAGAACTTTAGTAAGCTTTAGAAGGTCTCCCTCATTGATGTTTCTTCTTCAGGTGTCTCTTGACCTGAAAATACCCCAATGTGAATTTTTCTGATAATAGGGTAATTCTGCCACTTTATCTGCATTTTTTTTCTTGGATTTTTTGGGATAGACTCTTCAAGGAATTATATACAGGGCATCTGTAGATAAGATAAAGCATGGAAGATAAATACCATCTAAACAGCTTCTCCTTGCTTCTGAATTCTGTCTCTCCTCCCTGCAGGTGGCTGGGAAGGATCTGCCACATTCAAGATGACCTTTTCAGCTGGGGGTGCTATCGAGTTTGGGCAGCGCATGCTGCAGGTGGCGTCACAAGGTATGGAACCCAGACAGTTTTCTGTTTCAGAAGGCTTTGCCTTCATCTTGCAGCAAGGACGGTTTTAGGTTGCAACAAGTTGGCTTCACATCCATGTGAGTTTCAGGCTGTACCTGGAACTTGCTTTAAAAAATACGTTTTCACATCCGATGAACAGCACATTTATTGGGATGGAGCTTGTTTGTTTTTCAGCTAAGGATTATTTAAGTTTGTTGGAGGTCTTCACCTGCATTTGATGCAGGCTTGATGTTTTGATGAAGTCAACTTTATCTTTACTTTTCCAGTCTCCAGAGGTGAAATACCCAATGGAGCTTACGGCTATTCCTATATGCCAAATGGATCATATGCTTTCGCACCAGCTGCAGCTAATGGGGGCTATCCGTACCCACCACCTCCTCCTGGTAAGTCTGGGAATTGGGAATGGGGATTATTCTAGTTGGCAAGAGTTTAAATAGGTAAAAAGGGGAAGAAACACAAATTTTACATAGTCTTTCAGGTTGGATCTGATGCCTTGTGCAACTTTTGTTTCTGAGCTTGTGTTTGCCTTTGCCTTGTTTTGGCTGTATGCTGTGACCCACCCAAAGGAGTTAAGTCTTTTGTTGTGCTATTTCCTTCCCTGGCAGAGTTTTATCCTGGTCCCCCCGTGGTGGATGGAGACATGGGTTACATGCAGCTTCCGCCCCCGCCGTACCCGGGGCCCATGGAACCCCCTGTCAGCGCTCCGGACCTGCCCGCCACTCCCGCAGGTAAGAAGTGTGTTCAGGTGAATTAGCTCACAGTGGTTTTGTTACCCATGAAACAGATGTTGTTTCTTCTCTGTTATCTCTTAGGGAACTTAGAGTCAACTTAGAAGTTAAAATTGTTTAGGAGAGGGATTAGGGAGTTCCCCTAATCTCCAGCCTTGTGTATCCATCTCAGTCTGGAGATCAGCCTGATTCTCTCCAGGGTGGATACCACAAGCAGATATTTTGCAGCTGGATTTATTCTTGTCATGGCAGAAAAAATACAGTTTGTGATTCTCCTGTGATGGTAACCTTGCTCTGTTAGATGAATCAAAAGAAATTGATGGTGAAATATGTTTCTAGTCCATTTTAGTTAGCAAATATGGCTTTGCTGATGTTTGCTCCCCCTTCCCCCATTTCACTCTAACCTGGTTACTTTTGCTTAAACAATATGGAACAGAGGAATAGATAATGGTAAGGAACTGGGGAAGAGTCAGTCTCATTTTCACTCATTCGGGATTTATCAAAATTGTTCTGAACATGGTCTTAAAAGATCTGTGGGGGAGAGAGGGGAACAAAAAACCAAAAAACAAACAAAAAAAAACCAACCCAAAAATGAGCTTTTGTGGTTGGGCACAGCCATAGATCTCACAGATAAATTCTTATCCAGACAAATATCATTAACTTCTCTCTTTTGTTTGAATAAACAACCATCATCTTGAACTATCATTTGGAAAGTGGCACTGATCCAGATGGTTGTACAAGATTTTTGTATTCTGCAGAAATAGAGGATCTGGATTATCTTCATAAATTACCATCTTCAAATTATGAATCCCCTGAGCTGCTATAAACTTGTGCTGGTTTTTTGTTTCGTCTTGTGTTTTCACTTCTGAGAAGGATGCTTTGTTGACTGCCTTTTTAAGGGGTATTGTCTGTATTTAGGCAAAACAGCCATTAGCATTTATTTGTTGGCTAACAGGCAAGTCCCAGGTGACATCTCCAAACTAAGGCTTGGGACTGTTTTGCTCCTGATTTGACAATCCTGTGGCAACTGAATCTTTAGTACTTGGAAGAGAGAATGCTCAATTGTGTTTGTTGTAGCTATTTTGCAACTTAAGTGTTGGTCAAATAGT
Organism: Egretta garzetta; assembly: GCF_000687185.1. NCBI lineage: Eukaryota > Metazoa > Chordata > Aves > Pelecaniformes > Ardeidae > Egretta > Egretta garzetta. The sequence goes on from NW_009259586.1 coordinate 3,832,530, forward strand.
ACTCTGTAAGTAACACTTGGTAGCCAAGAATATGTGGAGTTTTTGGTTGTAAAAGTTCTCTGCATGTCACCAAATCTATAACTTCTGTTTCCCTGACAGCTGAAGCGAAGGCTGCTGAAGCCGCTGCCAGTGCTTACTACAGCCCAGTCAACCCACATAACGTCTATATGCCCACGGTAAGTTCCTGTATCGTTCTGGTATTGCAATGTGAGCAGAAGTGTGTATTAAGCAGCTCTTGTTCTCAGTGACACAGCAAAGTTTGTCTGAACTGATTTTGCTGGTTTTGTCGTTACTGGTTTTGCTGGGTGTTTTGGGTTTTTTGTTTATTTGTTTTGTTTTTTCCTTAGCCCTGAATTGATATTCTTTCATTGTCTTTATTTCAGGACCAGCCACCCCCTCCTCCATACTTCCCACCAGAGGACAAGAAAAACCAATAAGCTAACAGAGAACTTCTCCACAACTCATTGCTTTCTTACTTCCCACTTTGGCAGAATCTTGGGGCATGGTCCATAGCACTGAAGAGTAGAGCCTTCCCCCAAGGCACGTAGCTTTCATGGACTCTAGGGGTAGATATGTGCAGAGCAAGGGGAGAGATTTCAGCAGCCTGGGTTATCTTGTAGAGCTCTGAGGGTTTGCTGTCCTACCCCAGTATTCCTTTCTCCCGGTGTGCAGCATTGCTAGAACTGGAGGTTCTCTTCATCTGTGATTGTTTCCCTTACATCTGGGTTTTTTGATACTTTGATACTCTTTAGAGTAAGGAACTGGTCCAAACTGGCAATTAACATGCTCATAACATGGATGCAAGGCTCTTGGGAGGGTCTTGAATTTACCTTAGCGTGCAGCCAAGAGCATCTCTGGACAAAGGGATGTCTCTGGATATTCCTTTCAACCCAGAGTATCACATCCAACTTTTTCCTGAGAAAGGGCTTCAAAGGGAACCTTTGGGATCTCAAAGGAAATGGATCTCTCTTACATTTTTCAGATCTCTTATTAAACATTCATGGGTTTTTTCAGTGAAGTCATTCCTGACAATTGTAGCAAATAATCTGGTAGCCAGCCCTCCAGATTTCCCTGCTGTGCACTGTGTATGGTGATGCTGACAAGTTTCCCTTCTTAAGAAAATATAACTGCCCTTTACAGGGTTGAGAAGTAGCATCTACCTAGTTATAGATAATATGGGAACACTAACTTTCTGTTGTCTCTTTTTTCCAGTTAGATGTGTGGGCTTGAGATCACTAAGACCTGAATACTCTCTTTGTAGTCTATAATACACTTTTTTTTTTTTTTCCCCTCTGCTGTAACACAAGTTACACTCTTTGGCCAGTGAAGCATCTTACTGCTGTGATTTAACTGGTGAATGAATAGCTAATGGGGAGAAATAGTTGCTTTACTTCTGCCCTGGAAGCACTTGAGAGAATATGCAAAATGTTGGAATAAGCTGCTAGGCATAACTGAGCTGCTCGCTTGAATGTTGTGTTAATGCTATTGGTGTTCCTGGACCAGCTGTGAATTTACTTCCCAATAACGTGAACATGGGCTCCTCGGACTGAGAGTTCAAGCGTTTTCCTTCCATAGCATTGATTCATTGATCTCATTAGCAACGACTCTAGCATGCAGAACCTCTGCAGGACTGATCAGTAACCCGGCTGTAAAACTTTGCATTGTACAAAGCTTTGCACAATTCAGACTTCACTGACTTCTGACAGTGTCTGTGAGAGAGAAAACCCTTCCCAGCAAGTGTGAAGAAAGATTGTGTGCTAGGAAACTGCTGAGCCTTGCTGCATGCAGCCTGCTTGGAGAGAGAAAAGGTCCCCCTCTTGTTTTTCTTATTGTTTGAGTCTAGCTGATTAATCAAATTGCTACTGTCTGTGCACTGACTTTTCTAGAATTGCTACTGCAGTGATTTAAAGAAACGGTTATTTTAAAAAGAATATATTTATTTTGAAAATGTTTGATTAATATATTAAATGTGAAATGACTTTTGAATGCAGATTTGTTTTGCCAAGACTGTGAAGTAAAGAGAAATCAGCTTATGGTGTTTGTGCATTTGTGTGAGTGAGCAAACTTGATGGGGACTTAGTAGCTTTGAATGGGGAGAGGGAGAATGAAACAACAGCAAAATCACTTGGATTTTGTTCTTGGCTATTCGTTGGTGACGGTAGTCGCTTGATTTCTCTTGACTGACTTTGTGAAGTGAAAAGAAGATGTTAAATTTTTTTAACAAATGCCCATTTTGCAATTCCTGTTGTAAACCGGTGAGGTGGCTGCTTAACACTTTACCCAGATGTGTGACCCAGATGGTTTTTCCAGACCAGTTGTCCCTGTAAAAGCTGTAACCTATTGCTAGAAGAAGTAGTCGAGGGATGCAGCATAATTGTTACCTCTCAAATCTGTCTCTAATTAGAAGCAATCCCTAATTTTATTTTATTTTATTTTAAATTAAGTGTGCTGAGGTGCCTGGGTAGTTCTGCTCCGTTAGGTCTGAACTCTCCAAGATGGTGTGGTCCACCTGGTAGCTCTTCTCCCTCAAAAGGTGGGGAGTTGTTATTCCGCCAGCATGAAGAGCTCCTACCAGGCGTGCTCCAGCAGTGGCATGAGAGCTGTTCCTCCTTATGTGTGCGCAGAATTTGGGGTGTCGATGTAGTCTGGCAGGGCACGAGCGGAGGCAGCATTCTACATGGGACCTGGTCCCATCGTTGCTGAAATCAGATGAGTCCCTCCCGTTTGCGCTGACGTCTGTCAAACAGAAGTTACTCAGAAGCTGCTCTGCAGGGAGCATCCAGACCTTCATTCCTCTCCTGGCTGCCACTAGCTGCCTTAATTCTCTTGAACTCCCTGATCAACTGGGGTGGACATCTTATCCAGATTCTGCTTTCTTCCTACATCACTTTTGACTCTCACATCCTCCCACGTGGCTGGTTTACTGCAGTTTAGGGCTGGCTGAGCCACTTGGGTTTGTTTTCTGTAGCAAGAGGTGGGTGGAGAAGGAAAGCATTAAGAGATAAAATGTTACAGCCCAGTAAGAACCTCATAAGTCCTGTTTTGAGAATTAAATTACTTCAAATGGAGGTTTCCTGAATCACATCAGTCCAACTGTACAATTCTGCAGAAACTGCCCTGTGTTCTGTTTCAAAATGGCTCCCTCCCAGTTGCCCTCTACTCCCAGACAGATAATCCTAGAAAACACAGATTGCACAAAGTTTCCAGGTCTCTTGCCCAGCACCGCTCGCTGTGCAGCTCTCATACCAAAAATCAGCACAACCCCATGAGTGGTTTTAAATCTTTCTGCAACCAAGTGTGGTTGAGAGAAGAAACATCTCGGTATCTGCTCTCATGAGAACTTGGCTCCATGGCTCAAGCCGTCTCTTCTGCTAGTGCGGCCGAGTGGTAAGATCTGCAGAGAGACCATGAGGTTTGCTGCCTGGAAAAAGGAAAATATGTCGAGAGGATGAGTCAGGCTGGAATAAATGAAATATGCTCCTTAACATGGTATTAGTGAGCTAAATCAGTGGCTTTTAAACAGTGAGCTGCTTATAACGGCTTGTTGGTGAATGTCCCTGTTCCTCTGGGCTACAGCTTGGCACGGTCTGTGGGGAGGTGAGAAGGAGCAAGCCCAAATGGAGAGGCTGATCATGGCCTTCTTGGTGCATTTAGAGCACGCTGATAGGAAGTGAAGCACATTTTAGGAACGCTGAAGCTGTGGGGCCAAAAGGCTGGGCAGGTCACGCAGTCAGCAAGGCTCGTGCAGGTATTGGGGTGAGTGGAGCAGCACGATTCAGGAGGGCGCAGATTTTGGCCGGATAGATGCCGGTGAGAATCCCTGCCTTGCTTGTTCAAACCTGAAAACCCAGATTTGGTTCAGCTACTCAGCACTCACTGTCATCTCCCTGATGGGAACCAGGAGCCGCGCTCTGCTTTGGCAAGGGCTTAGGGAGGGTGGAAGGGTCAGCTGGTCCTGCTGCCCATGCAGGAGATTTAAAATATTAAAGGAGGGAAGTGCAGTTGAAAGCCTGCTTCTGTTCTGGAAGTAGGGTGGGAGTAGGGCAGGAGGAAATGTTGTGCGTTAATACATCTCCAGATTTGGTCCCTGCTTGAATGATTAATCAGCTCTGCAGCAGAGACGCTGTCATGTGAAAGCTGGATCGGTACCGTTAAATTCCACTATTTGAGCGGTATACTAGTGAAGGAGAAGAGGGGGCACAGAGGACGGTTAGTGTTGGATCTAGTTAATCTTTTGGGATAGACAGATTTTCTACCACCACGTACAGTTCTGTCTCCTTGATGTGACCTAGGCTCTTCGTTTGAGAAGTCGCTCACCGCACCTTGTGCCTGCTTCCTCGCTCTGAATACACAGCCATTTCCCTCCTCTGTGGGACTGTGGTGTAACTAGGTATTTCTAAAGTGCTTTGAGATCTTATGCAAAAAAACCCTGTTACTGCAGGAACTGCAGGTACTACTTACAGATTTCCTACTATCAGCCCTGAAATCTTGCTGATACCCCTGGGGGCTGGGGAAGGTCTTTACGCTGGAAGGACGGGGCATGTGCGTGCTTGCCCAGGACTGCCTCCAGCGAAGGGAGAGACCGAGCCCTCCTCCTCCTCCTCACCATTCTGCCCAGATCTTACCTTGAGCTTCATGTGACCGATTAAAAAAAATTAAAACAATTATTTTGTGTTAATTCCTCTATAGCTGGGGGGTATGTGCTGAGTGATCATAGGGACCGTGGTTAAACCAGCCTGGCCAGCGCCCGCCTGCCCCGTGTGTGTGTGTGTTGGTGTGCAGTGTGTGTGTTGGTGTACAGCCGGTGTGTGGGTGTGTTGGTGTGCAGTGTGTGTGTGTGTCTTCAGGGACCGCCAGAATTCCCCACCGCTCCCTGAGCCACAGGCAGTCAGATTGCATCTCTGCTGCCTGATGGACACCGTGATTCAGGAGCTACAGCTCGCAGTGCCGGCTCCCTTTGCCAGCGTCGCCGGAGGTGGCAGGAGGCGTGGGATGAAGTTTGGACCCAGCTGTTCCCAGAGCAGCCAGGGAGCAGGGCCAGCCCTCACCAGTGAGCAGCTGTGTTGTCCGATGCGGTCGCGTTGCAGGCACCTCCAGCCATGAACAACTGACAGGTTGGTATTAGAAGGTGGGTTTTGCTCGGACAGGCTGTGATCAAGAGGTGGTTTCGGGTTTAAAGCTGTACAAGTAAGCTGAAGTGACAAATGTGGTTTTTTTGTGGGTTGGTATGAAATGCCAGGACATGCAGGGCGGAGATCTTAATTTTAGGCAAGGCTTTTCTTTGCAGCCATACCGGGTATTACTCACCCATGTGCTCTCCTGCATGAGTCAGCTCAAAGAGCTGCCCATCATGAGACTGAACTGGAAACTGGTATTTCAGCACCCTCCTTGCTCAAGGATCGTCACCGTGCTGCTGAGAGAGGGCACAGCGGGATGTGAAGACAGCCATGTAACGGCGAGCAGGAGCAGGGACTCTTACCTGTCAGTGGGGGCTGCTGGATCTCACACCTCAGGGTGTAAATGGACCGGGATTGATCTCTGCTGCGTCCTCCCAGCTGCCTGCCTGACGCTTCTTACACGTTTCCTACAGTCTCTGGATACTGGAGTGAAAGGTATCAGCTTGGACTCCACTTACGAGCTTGGTTCAGCAAATCCCATCTTTCTAAACCTTTCCTTTCCCTTGCTCAAGTTCAGTCTCTCCTCCTCCTCCATGTACTTTGCTCCATAGGGGCTGGGCTCTGGCTGGGACGCAGTCGCTCTCCCCGAGGCACAGATTGGCTGCAATAATATTCTGTGTTTTGCCGCGTTTGTCTGGGATCCAGGGGTGGGGCGGGGGTGGTTTCAGCCCTGCAGTCTCCTCATGTCGTCCAAGCATGCAGCTCTGTGGGGCTTGGTGGGCTCCTGAGGGGGTTTTGACACACATGTGGGGAGAGGTGGCAGTGGAAAAGCCAGGGAAGGACTGTTTCGGTGCTGAAGGTGGTCAATAATTTGACATGTGTGCTCCAGGGTAGGCAAGAAGGTTGCTTAATACACACCATGGGGCATGCCTGGTACCTGGGTATCAGTCCCGAGTTCTTCCACCTTCACAGGCATCCACCCTGGTCCCTTCTTGGCTCAGGCATGTGCTGTAGGTCCTGCTGCTCTGAACTCGGTGCCTCAAACTAGCCAGTGCAATGACCTTGATGTTTGTGCCCCCCCCTTTCCTGCCCCTGCAGTAAGAGCCGCCGCTGCCTCAGCCCTGCGGTGAGGGGATGATAAATCCAGTGGCTGACACTGAATTCATCTCTCTGGAGAGGGAAGTGGATGAAAAAATTGCTGCATAACGTGTAGAACATGGCAGTGATGAAGAAAATGTTTTAAAGCTGTCACGGGGCGCCCCAAGCCGAATGAATGGCATCCAAGTCAATACATGAAGTTTGTGACCTCCTAAAGGACAAGGCAGGCTGCTGCCTGGGGCGGGGGGGCATGCTCTCCCCCCGCCTTGTGCTGCTGTGCAGGGAGCCAGCCAGATGCAGTGTTTGAGCAGGATGGTGTCTGGGCAGGTCAGCCTTGGGCCCTGGGCCCCAGGGGGATGGCAGGGAAGCGGGGTCGGGGTGGGCAGGACCCGTTGTGCTTCCCCCTTTGGGACCCAGCCAGCTCCCCGGGGAGCTGGAGCAGCTCTGAGCAGCGCTTGGCATCACAGTGGCGTTTTCTCCAGAGGGGCTGGGGCTGGCTGGTGAAGCCCCCCCGGGTGACAGGGATGCTGACTGCCTCGTGGGCAGCGTGGCTGGAGTCATCCTTGCGCGCCCCCACTGTGGAGCCGGCAGGTCTCACGCCAAACCCGTGCTCCCGCCCAGGGCTCCCGGGGAAAACACTGCTTTCACAACCACCCTGCCCTGCGTGGGTGGCTGGAAGTTCTTTTGCTCTTCCCAGAAGGACGGGGTTTGCTTTGATGTCCTTCTGAAATGTCCCAAATGGGGTTGGGGGTGCTGTGTGTCCCTCTCCATCCTTCCCAGGTACCATTGCTGTTTGCTAGGTGCACTCAAACATTCGGGAGAGCCTCTGGAAGGAAAGATGTGGGGTTAGGGCAGAAAGAACTGCAAGGCCCTGTAGTAGACAAGGAGGGGAAATGACTGACGTCCCTGCCGGGTATGAAATCGCTGGTACCAGAACACACAACACCCACAGCTCCCCGGGGGGATGCCCCGGCCGGGCAGCCCAGAGCAGAGGGAGCAGGACCATCCCTGTACTCATTTTGAAACCACCTTCCTCTCCCCTGCGCTGGGCTTTTACTGTACGCCTTGCCAAACTCTGGCAGGCACAGCCTGGTTTTGCAGAGTCATTGGACCCCGTGTTTAAAAGAAGAAGTGAGGGAGGGACATGTTGAAATCAATTTTTTGACTATTTGCCCGTTTCCAGCCGAGAGATTGAGATAAGAGTGAGGGCAGGCTGCGGCTCCAGGATTATCAAGCCAAGAGGTAGGGAGATAAATTTCTGTTAATGCTTGCGGAGGGTCCTTTCATAGCAGGTTTTCCTTTAAGATACCCTTTAAAGAGGGTGATAATGCTCTTTCTCTGGAGATCTGTTCTCTCAGCAGCACCTATAACCCCGTGCGCGAGTGAGCTGTGAACTTTATTTGTACCAAGGGCAGCCCATAACCCCACAGGAGCATAGCCCTATAGCCTGGGAGGAAAAGGGTTTTCCTTTTGGACGAGTTGTTCTTAGAAGGAATGGAGGGGTTCACTCTATATTGTGTTCACTCTGTATTGTGCATATATACAGTACGTGTCCCTGGGTAGTTATCTTGGGGAGCAGATTGATGTTGTGGGGAGGGAGGTCTGTTTTGGGGAATGCTGACCCACACCCTTTGGAAGACAAAGTCCTTTTACTGTCCTCCTGACCTGGGAGGTCTGGGATGTTTTGCAAGGTCCTGGCTAGCTGTCCTGCAGGTTTAGCGCATGGAGCTTATTGGGATTGTGTCTACTAACCAGAAATGTCTCTTACCTCTGGAGCTGCTTTTATACGGCTTTTTTTTTACTGTTTCCTGGACAAGGAGTAATTCAAGGTGTAGATACCATGAGATACGTGAGCTCAGTGATTTTTGTCACCAGTATTTTGTGGAGCAGGTGGTTGCTGGTAAAACCCAGGGACAAGAAAGGGTGTTTGCTGCTATTGAAACACGATTACCAAAGAACTCTCCCTTTGTACAGAGGCTCAAAACCGTGTGAGCCCTGCACACAGACCTTCCGTAAGGACCTTGCTGGCCTCTGATGGGGGGCATGTGCTGCCCACCCTGCTGGGCTGTGCCTGAGTGTTTCCAGCAAAGCAGCCCCAAGCAATGCAGTGACCAGCTGGGGAACTTCCCTGAAAGTGCTTTTTAGATGCTTCCACACCGAAGCTGAAGATTTCCTCTCCAAAACCCCAGCACAGCCACCGGCTCCTGGCTGGAGAATGATTGCCTGATGCTTAGCAATATTTATGACTGCAGTGGATTTTATTTCTTTAGCGTTACAAGGAGAAGGGAGGTGGATCTGAGGATTAACTGAACTCTTACCAGTTGTTCTCTCTGTGCTGGTTGAGGTAAAAGATGTTTCTTTGACCCCTGTTATTTTTTGTTGGCAAGAAGCAGCTAAAGGTGTGAGCAGCTCGGGGATGCTGCGTCCGCGTCCTGCCTTTATCTCTGCGGTTGCTCCTTGCTGGGCCAGATTTTGCTTTTGCAATCAAAGCTAAAAGCAAAGATGCCAGCAATCATTTTCAAATGCCATCGTGCACTTTACATCTCTGCTTCCCGCTGACAACGTTTTGCAGTGGAGCGCGGTGCTGATCAATAAACAGCATTTGTGTGTGTCAGGGGGGAGGGATGCAGAATAGAAATTGGCTCCTCTGCCATGTGCCTCTCCATCAGCAAGGGAGGAGATGCTTTTAAACTCTTTGCCCAAGGTGAAGCACATGCTAGGCTGGTTAAAGTCAAGGCCGAGGCTGGCAGTGCTGGGCAAGCACCTCCAAGCACCTCTGCCAGCAAAAGGGATGGGCACCCTCACCGGGCGCAGGGCGAGGAGGCGGCTCCACCGCCAAACTGGGGAGAGCAGAGGAAGTGATGCTGAAGCCCAGTTCCTCAGGGCTACCGTGCTGGTTCCTGGGGACAGTTACGAAAGAGCCCTTCTGACATGGGAGAGAGCAGGACTGTAACGAGCAGCTTTTTTCAGACCTCAGGGGGATGAGGCTGGACGATTGCTGTGAGAGCAGGGATGGGTTTCAGCTTTTTGGTGTCTCGCTGTATCTCTGGATTTTTATTCTGTAGATCAGCTCAGCATCTTCCTGCCTCTGGCAACTTGCTGTGCATGTGCTGTGTACCCTCACAGCCCCGGTCCCGTGCTGGCTGCCCGGGATAAAGAAAACCTGACCCCCTTCATTGCCCCGCTGCTGCTGCTGGCAGCCCTTTTCCCATCTCCTGGTCCCCCAATTTCAGGGAACCCCTTTTGCCAATATAAGCTGCTCTTTCAGGGTTTCAGGACAAAGGGAAGTTTTGTCTCTCCTAAAGCAGCTAAAACAGTGCAACCTGCCTTAATTAAAGGCCTAGATGGTTGCAAGGATGAAAGGGACTGGCTGCCTGCCTTGCCCCCGGGCTCGCACAGGGATGCTGCTGCCAGCATCCTCCTGCAGCCCTGGTTGGAGCCAGCGTGCTGCAGGGTACCTCCATGCTCTTGGAGTCATCTCTTTGCAATGCCTCATACGGTAGTTAAAGGGACACTTTCCAGTGCAGTTTCCACGGACGTGGTTTCCTGTTTGGATTAAGCAGAAATCCCTGACAGGCTACAAAGCCGCACTGAACCCAGCATGGAGCCTCTGCCCCGCACGTTGCATCTGAAACATCTTGCTTACAGCTTCCAGGAGTGTCTGTGGGCCAGAAACAGGAAGGCTGGAAAGACAAAAATTCCCCCGAGTATAGTGTCAGCTGTGCTTACGGCCCTGCTTTGCAGAGCCTGTGGGTGCTCAGCAGCCGCAGCAGTGAGATGCAAGTCTTGAGTGCAGGCTGATGTCCTTCCCTGGGTTTTGGGTCCGTCTGCTGAGCAGCAAATGCTTGCGCAGCTCAAAAGCCCCTCTGAGCCTGAGGCTGCTATTAGCTGTGTGCAAGTACATTAAACATCCAGGAGCAAACCAGCTTGTCCCTTGGTCATCTCCTGTGCAGCATCTCCCCCCCAGTTGCCATCAGCGCAGGCGTTTCGATAGGGATCTTCAAGGGGTGGGCGCCGTTGCCGGTCTGTGATAGGCAACTGCCTTGCAAGTTGCAATCAGATAAAGTGTTTACAAGAATGAAAGCTGACAGTAAAGCACAAGTTTTAAACTCCATTTCCTGCTGCTTTTTTTTCTTAGTAACCGGCTCTGCCTGGACAGCCCGTTCAGGAAAAAGGCCGCACACCCTTTCCCGGTGCCGTCCCTGGCACATGCGCTAACTGCATCAGTGCTCAGCCCAACGTTGTTCAATGCACCTGGGTGCCTCAGGCATTTCCCACCCTGCAGCTTTTGCACCGGCTTTCAAATCGTCTCCATCCCGTGGTGCTGAAGATGACTTCTGCTTTCTGTGGGGTCCCCATCTGCGCTCATGGGGCAGGATGGACCCCAAATACACGTGCTGGAGCCCAGAGCCTCCACGTTGCTCCTGGCCATCCTTCCCACTACCCCCTTTCCCTGATGGGCTTTGCCTTCTCAGGACTACTTTTGTCTGCTTATTCCCAATTCCTTGCTCATAAATAATAGCAGGGACTGGATGTGATGCTCTTCTTTTGCTCCCATCCCACCTGTGCTGTGAGGTCCACATCACCGAGGGGCTGTCTGTGCAGGACGGGGCGGTGGGAAGCGAGGCCGGGGCGCCTGCATCCCCGTGCTGTTCTCAAAGGAGGCCTGTGCACGTTTCCGCTTGTTAAAATGGCCATGGCGAGATAAGGTCTGTGGTTTCCTCCGAGCATGCGAGCGAGGGGGAGCAGCGGCAGCGGCAGCGACACCCCCACCGGGACCCTCCTCGGGGAGGAGAGCCCCGAGGTAGGTGCCTGTGACCCTGGGGGGCTGGGGAGCTTGCTTGGAGCTGAGGAAAGGTTTTGGGGTGCGATGGCCTCAGGGAGGGGGTTGGGCTGGCTGTGCCTGGGTGACCCAGGGGTGCAGAGCTGGGTGCCGAGGCTGTAAACAGGGAATGAGAGGAAAGGGACTGAGTCCGTGTCCTGGCTGGGATGCTTTGCAAGGGCGAGCTACAAGTGGGGGTGGGGATGTGGGGGTACTGTACCTGTGCAAATGTACACCCGAGGGCTGTGTACAGGATCGGCTGCAGCTCTGTACCGGCACTGAGGGTCCCCTTTTAGCTCAGCTACAGCTCTCCAGTGCCTCCCAGCCCCTGCTGCCAGGAGATCCCCCAAAGCCCTGCTCTCAGCCAACCCAACCGAACCCAACCCAACCGACTTCCTCTGCAGCGGCCAGACAGATGTCGTCCCCTGTGGCCGCCCCCATGGGAATGGGACCTGCAGCTTTGCATGACTCTGCCTGGCGCTGCTGGCAGTGTGCGGGCACAATCCCCCGTGCTGAACCCTGGGGTGATCTGCCCTGCTGGTTTTCCCCCCCCAGGGACTTGTCCTCCCTACTAAGTGTCGCCGTCTCTGCAGCCAAGCTGGCCTCCTGCACCCGTGACGCTGCCGCAGCTAACAGGGCGGGGCTGGGGGGGATGCTCGTGGCTGTATCCAGAGCTGGATTTAAGCACCACTCCTGGATTGGAGTTGGGCTCTTGGTGTGGGGATTAGCAGCAGTAAACACATCCTGGTGGCTCAGCTCAGCTTTAGCTTAACCAGTCCCGTGCGCATATGGGCAAGCACAAAGCAGATCCTGCCGCAGCCATCCCCGATGGCAGACGGGAGCAACAGGGAGCTGCCCCCCAAATCAACAGCGATTCCTCCCCCTGCCCTCTCATGCTGCTGCATTGCTGGGCCAGGAGCAGACGCTTGTGCCTTGCTGATAAGTAATGGCAGTAGGGGAGTAAAATCCCTTTTCTCTCCCCTCTGCATGTGCAACCCTGCTATGGGGCAGCACTGCCCACAGGGATGCTGAAGGATTTGGGATGGGGGCCGTGCCCACTGTGCCCTAGTGCAGGCAGGACAGTGACCTGGGCAGGAGTGGGCAGGGGCCCTCCTGGGTGCAAAGGGTCCCCCTTTGACAGGGGCTGCTGAGCCACCCCAGTGCCTGCACCGAGCAGCGGTTAAAAGAAAGGACTTGGAGGTGGGTGGGAGAGGAGCAGCTCAAGGGTTAAACACGCCAGGGGTGGAAGAGTTGAATTTAGTCCAGATGGCCGGGGGATTATGCCAGCCCTGGATTTGCCATAAGCAAATGTTAATGTTCCAGCTCAGGGTTGTGGTTGGTTTGTTGTTTTTTTTTTTTATTAAGGGGATCCTAAGGTCGTTTTGGGGCCTGGGCTGACACACAGGTAGGGCTCATCCATCTATCCATCCATCCCTGCCAGCCCTGGTTGAGCAGGGCGCTGGGGCCATGCTCAGCGTACGCCCCCTTGGCACAGAAAGGGCCAAACTAATTTCAAAATTTTCCACTATATTTTTTTGGCACCACCCCCTTGCACTCCCAGGGGCTCCAGCACCGGGAGCCATAATGGATGGCACAGGGGCACTGGTCCTCCTCTCTCTGGCTGTGTCACCCGGCTCATGGCAGTGGCAAAGTCACCGTCACCCAGCCGGGCTCCGCTGCAGGAATGAGTTGCTCAGCCACGGCAGTGGCCGAATCCAGACTGTGGTTAGAGAAGCAGATGCAGGATGGGCTCAGCCTTGGAGTTGGGAAGGGAACAGGGGGTGAGGATGGGCTAAGATCTGGGGTTTGACAGGGAAAAGAGTATTTTTGGCAGAGGTGGTTTGATCTCCCCACCGGATCCATGTGGAGCCGGGATGAGTGGGTGGTGACATTTGAACTGGGCAACGATGGGGGCTGCGTTGGCAACAGGAACCCCCCGGCCAACCCCAGGGCTGAGCGCCACTGGAGATGGGCTGTGCCTTGTCTCATGGCACTGCTTTAATTTCATTGCATTTTGGAAAGTAAATGCTATTGCTGGTCACCTTTCAAGCAGGGAATGGACCTTCAGCTCAACAAGGAGCAATGCACTGTTGCAGCAGTGCTTGTTTTTCTTTCTGGCAAGGGGATTGAAGTCACAAATCCTGATGGCTTTTTGGGATCTCCTTGCCCATAGCTGCCTTGCCCAGCCTGCAGCTCCTTGCTGCTCTTTGGCCACCTACCCTCTTCCTTGGCTGGTTTGCTCTCCAGCCTGGTCCTGCTGGGCCTGGCTGGGCCAGCGAGCAGCTCTGTGGGGCAAGAGGTGGGTGGCTGGCTTTTAAAGCCTCCTATGGGTCACCCCATATTGCTGTTGCCATCCTTGCTGCCCCCTCCTCAATTAATGGGACTGAAACTGGGGGTGAAATCCCTGTGCTGCCCTGCTGGTGGGTGATGGAGGAAGTGGTCCTTTGGTCGCGGGGTGTCTGTGGGGTGTCACGGCATCCTTTGGAGCATCCCACCCTGATGTGCTGTGGGTGATGCCGCCCTGTCCTGGCTGCCCTGCCCAGCTGTGGTTTCCTCCTAAAACCACCCTCTACCATGAGACCTGACAGCAACTCTCTCTGTTTCTCTTCTTTCTCTAGATGGATCTGTCCCACCGGTTCTCCAAGAGAGAGGTACGAGCATGGCCCTGCCATGGTCTCCCTTGGTGGCACTGGAGGGGGTGGCAGTGCTGCTGGGGCTTGGGGACATGGCTCAGCTCCTGAAGATGCTCCCCAGGGACAGCCAGTGGTGGCCAGGCAGGGCTGGATGCTGGGGGGGACGGTGGCATGTACTGGTGGGGAGCTCAGCAGGGGGAACACCCTGCAAATCCTGGGCGATGCACAGAGCAAGTCCCCACCGGTGTTGGTGCTCCCCCTGCAGCTGGTCCTGCTCTACGAGGAGGTCCTCTACACCATCAAGCACCGCCTGGGCAAGCCCGAGCACCACCACGTTGCGGATGCCCAAGAGCTCTATGCCTACGTGCAAAAGGTGGGTCCCCACCTCCCCAACAGGGTCCCCAAAACCTGTGCCCCAACATGTCCACCCTCCTGGCTGAAGGAGATGGGAAGCTCTTGGAGTGAGCTTTTAACAGGCGTCTTAAAAGACGTAGCAGTAGCATCCAGCTGGAGGGCTGGGACAGCTTGCGGCTGGGAAATATCAGCCTTAGGGAGAAATATTTATCTTAGGCTTGGGGTGGTGGGAAGAAGGCTCTCCCTCAAGAGCTTTCAGCTGGTCCCCAGCCCTTCTGCTGGGCTCTTTGCTTCTCTCCTCTCCCCTTGAGCTGCAGCTGGCTCCCGGGGAGCGGAGGGAAGCCCCTGGCTACTCTCCGCCCCCCTTTACCAGGACAGCATCCATTACCAGCCCTAATATCTACAACAGGCTTTTGGCATGGATGCGGAGGAGCACAGAGTCATCATGCAGCAGGTCAAGGAACTGGAGGTACGCGGCCAGATGGCGTCTCCCCAGTATGCTGCGGCCAGGGGCGTCCCCGTATCGGGGTGGTACTGGGGGTGTGTGGTGCCTCCCAGCCCCTGTGTTTGGGATTTGGGGCATGGGGTGCCCTGGGCTGTAGTGGGGGAGTTGCTGAGGAGCTGTGTGCTGGCATGAGCAGCAGCCGATGGTGCAATCCTTCTTGAGCCCCATCCTCCCTCATAGGGTTAGTGACCCCACATTAAGCTTTTTCTTTTTTTTTCCCTTCTTCCAGAGCCCAATTTTTTGCCTGAAAGCAACCGTCAAGGAAGCCAAGGGGATTTTGGGTAAAGACGTCAGTGGTAAGTGGAGACGGGTGTGTATCCCATCGGAAAAGGGAGAGACGTTGCTCCCAACAGGGACTTGCATGCCTCCGCCCTCGCAGGGTTCAGTGACCCATACTGCCTGCTGGGCATCGAGGCCAAGAGCCAGGAACCGGCCCACGCTGATCACAAGAAGCGGATGAAGGCTGTGGTCAAAGACCTCATCCCCGAAGACCAGATCCATCGCACACAAGTCATAAGCCAGACCCTCAGCCCGGTGTGGGACGAGACATTTATCCTGTAATCTGCCACCCCTTGGCTTTTTTCATGGGGGGCTGGAGGGGGTGCCCAGGGCTCTTGGGGGTGGATTGGGGGGGGGGTTGCCACTCACTCCAACCAGGAGCTGGGGCTCTGCTGGAGCGATGCCCACTGGGGCTTGCCAGGCATCTGGTCTGACCTGTGCAGCAGGTCCAGGGAGGTGAAAAACAAAATTGGGGCAAAAATCTCTCCCTCGGGGCTCTCCCACCACTTTCCCAGGCTGCCCAGGGTGGTTTGGGGTCTCCCCCAGGGAGGACCCCCCCTGCCTGTATTTCCCTGCTGTCCTGCCTGCTTGCTGCCGGTCCTGCAGATGCTGCTCAAGTAACAGCATCCTGCTGGTGCCTTGCAGGGAGTTCGAAGACATCGAGATGGCCAGCTTCCACCTGGACATGTGGTGAGCAGCAGCACCCCCCAGCCAGCAACCCCGACCCCTGGCCCTAAGCGGGGTGCTGCCTCCTGGGAGGGTCACTGGGGTGGTCCTTCAACCTGCACCCATTAAAAAGCCCCAGAAACCAGCTGGGGACCCCTTTCCCCATTGCTTCCTGCTGGAGCAGTGCACAGTGCAGGATATGACCAGCATGAGCAGAGAGAGGCCAGGCTGCCTTTACCCAGGCAGGGCTGATCCTGAGCCCTGATTTTATTTGTGGCAAGAAGACATGTGTTTGCAGACTTTGGCTGCCAGCTGGTTTTGGGCGTGGCCTCAGTCCAAACATATTCCCCCCCAGCACCTTCCCTTCTCCGCCATCATTACAGCTCCCTGAACTGTTTTGTAATCGCCTGATTTTCCTCCTTTTCCCCTTCGGTGGCTTTTGCTGCCCACCCTTGCAGGGACTCGGACGTGGTGGAGTCAGTGCGGCACAAGCTGGGGGAGCTGACAGACCTCCATGGCCTCAAACGGTTGGTGCTGGCATGGCCCTAACGGCTGCCGAGGAAAGAGGGTTTAGAAAATGCTTATTTGCCTGCTGGATTTAAAAAATTGCCTTTGGAAGGAGGAAGGGAGGGTGGCAGGTCTGCGCCGCCCTTCTTCACCCTGACCACAGCTGGGTCACGGCCGCAGGAAACTTTTTCACCTCCTCCTTCATTTGGGCCTTTCAGGATCTTTAAAGATGCTCGCAAAGACAAAGGGCAGGACGATTTCCTGGGGAACGTGGTCCTTCGCCTGAAGGTGAGTGCTGCGGTGCGTTCCCTCCTCCAAGTGACTCCCCAGGTGCCAGTTAAACCTCATGGGATCCTGGCAGCATCCCAGCCCCATGGCAGCACCAAGCTCACCCAGGATCCCGGCTCAGAGCCGCAAATTGATGCCAGGTCCCTCGGTTTGGTGGCAGGTGCCCCAGCCCCTCCAACACACTCACTCAGTGATTATCTTTTAAACCAATACAGCATCTTCCTTCCCCATTAACGCAGTGGGACCTGGTCCCTGAGTGGGATCCTTTCCCCAGGAAGGCTGCCTGGGGCTTCACCCTTGTCTCTGTGCATGCAGGACCTGCACTGCTGGGATGACCAGTGGTACCAGCTGGAGCCACGGACGGAGACGTACCCCAACCGGGGACAGTGTCACCTGCAGTTCCTGCTGCCTCACAAGAAGGTAGGCGGGGATGGGGAGCGGGGGGTCCCTTTCCATTGCCTTGGCAGGACGAGGCAGCTGCCTGTCCCTTGGGGCCTCTCTTGGGGTGACAGATCCCTACCCCAGCACCAGAGGTTGCATGTGCTGGAAACCAGCTCGACCTTCCCCTGAGCTCGACGCCAGCATGGGGACCTTGCTCCTGCTGTACCTGCACCCCTTGGCTCGGCTTCAAACAGGGCTCTCTGGCCCCATGCTTTTTGGGTTCCTGTGTCCCTGCTCTCTGACTGTGTCCCTGCATGTTCAGGCAAGTTATGGTTATTCCTTCTGTGCCTTGTCCCTTTTCAGAGGGCCACCATGAGCAGCCGGACACAGCCGAGCTACACTGTCCATCGCCACCTTCTGCAGCAGCTGGTGTCCTATGAGATCCTTCAGCACCAGGTACTGAGGGGGAGAAGCAGCCCCTCCAGCAGCTGGGCTGGGTGAGGGTTTCCTTTGGAGCCCATCATGCCTGACACGTTGCTGCAGGGTGATGGGGAGGAGTGTCATGATGATGCCTGCCCATGCCTGGCATCCTTACGGGGCACCCATTACTGCTGAAACACTGGCACGGGTCGCCAGAGGTGGTGGAGGCCCCATCCCTGGAAACATTCATGGCCAGGTTGGCTGGGTCTCTGAGCAACCTGATCTAGTTAGTGGTGTCCCTGCTCACTGCAGAGGGGTTGGACTAGATGACCTCTAGGAGTCCCTTCCAACCCAAAACATTCTATGATTCTATGATTCCTCCTGTGGTCCTGCAAACACACCCCATCCTGGTGCCTGTCCCTGTCCTCGCTCAGCCCAAGTTGCTCCAGGACCGTCACCCTTCTTTTGCATCCTCGCAGGCTGGCAGCATCGCCTGGGATGGGGAGCTGAGCAGACACGCCAGCACCGTGCTGTACCTGCATGCCACGCAGAAGGATCTCTCCGACTTCCACCAGGTCATGGCGTGAGTAGCCCACGCCTGGGGAGCCACGGTGCAGCATCGGGAGGGGGGGGGAGGGAAGGGCCCTGACGCCTTCCTTGGGGCGGTCTGACTGTAGCCAGTCTCTCCCACGAGCTCAGCGTGACTGGTATTGCCCCCAGCAGCACCAGGAGACCCGGGTCCTGCCCCTGCAACCCCAGCAACAGCCGTGGGTGGGGAGCCCCACGCTTGCCCCTGGGTTGCCCCGGGGGCTCAGCCCAGCCTCTCCCTCCTCCCCACCCAGTGGCTGGCATACAGCAAGCTCTACCAGAGCCTTGAGTTCAACAGCAACTGCCTGCTCCACCAGATCACCAGCATCGAGTACCAGTGGGTGCAGGAGCGCCTGAAGCCAGAGCAGGTGAGGGGGCTCTGGCACCATGCGGGGGGCAGAGATCAGGGAAATGCACCCTGTGCACCCAACCCCGAGCCTCCCCTCCCAGCTCCCAGGGCCATTTCCCTCCCTGGGTTCCAGGAAGGGCAGGAGCTCGTGGGGTACAGGGCTTCCGGGGCTGCTGCAGGGCATTTCTGGGGAGAACCAGCCATGGGGACCAGGACAAACCACAGGTCAGGGAACCTCTTTTACCCCAGGGGTTTGCTACCCATCTCCGCAAAGAAGCCCTTACCCTTTGCACTGACATCCTCCTCCTCTATCGCTGCCATCAAATCAATGACAACCCCCTGCAAAACTTAAATATGACCCAATTCCTACTTTCCCCCACCCATTTTCCCAGGGCATCCCAGCACCCTGCTGAGACTCTGAATTTTTCATGCATAGCAATGAGGTCTAAGCGCAAAGCTCAGTTCAGCCCCCTCCAGGGAGAAGTTACCCGAGGTATCGGGGGGGTTTCCCGTCCCTGCAGCAGGCTAGAAAGGAACAGGAGCCGCCAGTTCCATCCACCGTGATGCCACCTGGGGTCCTGCCGGCATCTCTGCCTGCTGCTGAAGAGGACAGCGTGTGTTTCTTTCCTTCTCCCCAGAAAGCAGAGCTGGCCGAGTCCTTCCAGTCCTTGCTGACTTACGGGGTCTCCCTCATCCGGAGGTACCGCATCATTTTCCCCCTCTCTGTCCCGAGGTCCACAGAGAGGCTCCAGTCTCTGCTCCGGTGAGTCGAGCACTGGTGCTGGCTGTGCATGCGGTCGTATGGCTTGGCCATCACGATGGACAAGCCTGTAAGCTTGAGCAAAAACCCACATGAGCTCTTTCTGCCACCTTCCAGGCTGCTATGGCACTTGTCCTGTTCTGTCCCTCGTCCTGGGCTCCCTGTGGGGGATGTTGTTGGGAGGGGAATCTCTGTTTGGGTAGGGTCTCTGGGGGGAGAGGCAGTTGTTTCTGACAGGCTGGTGCTGGATTTCACTCGAGGTTCTCACTTTGCAGGGTCCTGGTCCAGATGTGCAAAATGAAAGCTTTCCACGAGCTGTGCACGCTCAACCCCAACCTCCCCCAGATGGTCTCCACGGCGCTGAAGGTAGTGGGACCAGGGGTCTCACCTTCCCCAGCCCTGGGGAGGTGGGACCCTTCTGCTCCCCCTTCCCATCCATCCCCTGCCCAATGCCCACACCTCAGCAAAGCCAAATCTACCACCATGGTGGGGGAAATACCTGCCCCTCTTCAACCTGGTAGTCCCAGCCTGTGGTTCCCACCACGTGAGTCTGGGTCCTGACCACACCCAGGGGACAGGGAGAGCGAGGGAGGTGACAGAGCTGGCTTTGCTCCTCCTGCTTCCCTGCCATCACACCAGGACTCCTCTCTTGCAGTCAGGCACAACAGAGTGGTTTCACATGAAGAAGCAGCACCTCAAGCCCATGGTGAAGGTCAGTTCCCATCTCTGCCTCTCTGACATTAGAAGAAGCAATTTTCTGGGCTTGGGGTGGGAGGCCTGAGGGGGTGGGAAGACAAGACTGAGATGAAGCTTCTCCAGTTTTCTGATACAGTCAAGTCATTTGGGTTTCCAGCTTAAAAATACCATGAGGCATGTTACCTGCAGCTACTGAGATGCGTTGAAGCTTAAGGCCTTGGTGCAATGCTCAGAACAGGAGGTGGTACTCAGCCCAGCCACACATGCATAGGGTGACAGTGGATGTTACCGACAACTTCTTGGTGCTCCTAATGTGGATCTAATGATAGATTGCTAACCCATGAGAACAAATCATAGAACTAAATCAGATCAGAACGGAGCCCAGGTCATCTCAAAATCTCTGACCATCCAAACCAAGCTGTTCCTTCCTTTGCAGAGCATGGAAGAGAATGGCAAAGCCTTGTCCAGACTCCTCCTGGAGGTGATAGAAGATCTCCAACAGTGCCAGAAAATCTGGAATAAATTCTTCATCAAGTAGGTTTCGGAGCTTGATTCCCCCCTCATCCACCTTCCCTGGCATCAAGAGCAACAGGGCACTTCGATGCCTCATTCTTTGGCTCTTGGGCTCCACAGATAGCATCTATGGTCCCATCTCTGCCTTGTAGAGCTGTACTGTCCTCACCCTTACGGCAAAGGCATGGTCTGGGAGGGTTTGCTGGGCTGGGACTGGCAGGCCTCTGACTCCCCATTTCTCTCTTGCAGTACCTTGAAGTTGAATCTCTTCTCTATCGCCTACCTGGAGCTGGAGAGCCTGGTAAGCAAGCTTGAGCTGCTCTGCAACTTGAGGGACTAAGGCCTAAAGCCAGGTCTGAGGTTTTTGGCCACCCTTCAGGTGACAACTGGTTATTGCAAGCCTGGAAAGGGAGCAAGCCAGGGAAAACCTCCATCTTTCCCTGCGTGCCCATAAAGTGACTATCATCTGCTTACTTGACCCAATGAATCTCCTGAATTGCCACCCAAAAGGAAGACGAGTCCCCTGAGCTGACCCTCACCCCCTATCAGACCAAGCCTTCCTGACCGGACCCTCACTGACAGCTCTTCCCCCTTCCCTTGCTCACTGCCAGGTCGCAGAGCATGTCCAGGAGCAGCTGCATGAAGTCGACAGCAGCATGTCCAAGCCTACAGCTGAGAGCCTTTTCCAGCTCTACATGAACCTGCAGGAGCTCTATAGGATGAAGGACTTCCTCCTAAAGAGGTATCCAACCTGGCGAGAGGGGAGATGCTAAAGCCAAGGAGTGAGCAGTTAATTGAGAGGAACTCCAAATCCTCCCCCTTCACCTACATCACTAATTACCAGGCAGACCAGGCTGTTGGTGTCTGGTGTTGATATGAGCATCACCAGAAGGGTTTCAGGCTTGTCTCTGAGAGGGATTGATGGAGACCTCAACTTCCAGACCAGGGGTGGTTCCTCCTTAGCACAGTGCTATGTGCTGCCTCTGCCTTGGGGCAGTTTCTTGTACATGAGAGCAAGGAGGGGTGATGGCCCCATGCCGTTGCTGTGCAGTTGGAGAAGCTGGTGCCTTCATCCACAGGGATGGACCCCTGGCTCTGAGCAATTTCCACCAGTGGTTCAAGGAAGCTGTGCCCCAGTGGCTGCAGAAGGCCTACACCATCGCACTGGAGAGGGCACAGAGAGCCGTCCAGATGGACCAGGTAACCTGGGGAGGAGAACATCTCCCTCCATCCTTTGGGGACACTCCAGATCCCTCCATGCCTTGCTGCTGTGCCCGGCTCACAGCATGGAGACCACCACGTAGGTGCCTCTTACAGCCCAGGAGTGGGCTGATTACTCTCCCAAGTGCATAACAAAGGATGTGGTCTTCTGAACCTGTTGATCCCACCCTGGTGCCACACTGCATCCCTGTGCCCCTTCCCACTCTGCTCTCTGGCAGCCTGAGTGAGCTGATGATCCTGCGTTTGGGCCATGCTGTGAGCATCCCCCTTCGCTTCTGACCTTTAGGAAAAGGGGAGGGAAGACAGCCATGGGGCTGCGGGCTCCTTGCCCCATTCCTCAGTGTGGTCCAACAACACTGAGTTAGATGGGGCACAGCCCCGTGCAGGGAGTTCGGGACACTCCATCCATCCTCATCTCCTCCACTCTCTGAAGTGACTGGGTGATGACATCAGGATATATGGAGCTGATGATGGGCCAGAGAGCCCCGAAGTGAAGGAGCAGCTCTCCTGTCTTGGATGGCTCCTTTCCATACAGGCTAAGTTGCATTTGCTTTCTCTGCCCTCCCAGCTGACTCCCTTTGGGGAGCACAACAAGCACAGCACATCTACCGTTGACCTGTCCACCTGCTACGCCCAGATCGTGAAGACCTGGCAGCAGCTCAACTGGCCGGACCCTGAGGAAGCCTTCATGATCATGGTGAAGCTTGTGGAGGTTTGTATACCGGGTCTGACCAGCAGATGCCGTGCTCATGGGCATCAGCAGCTGGAGTTTCCTCTCCTGCTCTTGGAGACGTGTCTCCATGAATGGGGCCGGTGTCCCATGCCGATGTGCTGCCCACCTCAGTCCCATTGGCTTCTTCTCTATCCTGAAGGACATGTGCAAAATCGCCCTGATGTACTGCCGGCTCATCAAGGAGAGGGCTGAGGCCCTCTCGCTGAATGAGAAGAATGAGGGTGAAGCGGCCAACAGGGTTGGTATCGAGGCAGGGTCCACTGCTTAGGAAAAGGTAGGATTTGGCCATGGTTTCTGGGTAAAGAGGGACATGAGCTGCTGAGGACCCAGCTGACATCCTGGGTCTGGCTTTCTGACATCCCAGGTCTGGGTTTCAGGGGAAGCAGTTGACTCCCGATAGCCATAATCCTGGAAAATCAAGAGGGAAATGGTGTGAGCAGGGGGAGTGGGATGGGGATGGGGATGGAGCTGGAGCTGGCAGGGGATGCACGAGGGCGTGTGGGACACCCTGAAGTAGATCCACCTCCCCCAGCTCTGCATCGTGGTGAACAACATCAAGCAGCTGCGGCTGCTGATCCTAAGGCTGCCATCGCAGCTGGACTGGGCCCAACTGGAGCAGCGCACAGGGACCATCATCGACCGGCAGCAGATCCAGCACACGCTGCACAACCAGCTCGACAGCACCGTCTCCTGCCTGGACCATGAGGTCCGGGATGTGGTGCAAGCCCTGGCCACCAAGGTGACCACCTGCCACTGACCCCCCCTTGGCCCTCGCCTGGTACAAAGCGGGGAGGTTTCACCCAAGAGGACCTGGAGCCCATAATGCTCCTGGGATGCTGGGTGGACCCAGGCATGGGCATGAGGAGGCTGGTGCAGGGGGCAAAGCCCAAGTGCGCCTGTGCATTTCTCCCTGGCAGCTGGAAAAGGGCATCGCCAGACACATCCAGGAGCTCTCATCTTCCAATGACACCCGGGAGCCTGAGGATGTAAGTACCTGGCTCGGCCCCTCCTGGACCATCTTTTTTGGGCAGTCATGGGGCACAGGACACATCAGCGATGTGACCCAGACCTCCATATGTGTCATCTGATGCCTGTGCCGGCAGCAGGACCAGGCTGGGCACAGCTTGCTCCCATCCTCACTGTGGGAGGG
>NW_009259586.1:3855661-3859739 GCF_000687185.1 Egretta garzetta
CCCGCCCTCCAATGCCCCTTTCCTCTCGCTGCAGTCCATCATCCCGCTCATGAAGTTCCTGGAGTCGGAGCTGCAGTATCTCAATGAGCATCTGGTCCAGGAGAACTTCAAAAGGTGACCAGGGCACTGGGGATGCACCGTGGCAGAGTCCAGCATCACCGTCCCTCGGCAGGAGTGTCCCCCCCCAGCCCCATGGGGCTTGGGGACATCCCACTTTGGGGCTGGCTCCTCAGCCCAGCAGGATGAGCCAGTTCCCACTGAGGCTTTGCAAAGCCCCTTGGCCAAAGACCAAATCCCCCAACCCACCCCCCCAGCCTCCTACTCACAGCCTTCCTCCCTCGCCCCTGCAGCCTTCTCACTCTCCTCTGGCATCACACCTTGGCCGTGCTGTCGGCAGCCGCGGAGCAGCATGTCCCCTCAACCCAGTGCTACAAGAAGCTGCACTGTGCCCTGAAGGTACCAAGGTGGGGGACTGGGGAGTCCCTGGCAGGGATGGGTGTTTGGTTGCTGGCTGACCTCATCCTTCTCCCCAGAGCCTGGAGCTGTGCTTCCATGCCGAGGGCTGTGGGCTGCCGCTGGAGACCCTCCACACCGCAACCTTCCTGGTATGGGGTGCTGGGGACGTGGGGGACCCAGGGTTTCCTTTGGGTGCTCTCCAGGGAGGGTCTCCCCAGGCTGCAGACCCATCCATGTGCTTCACCATCACTTCTCGTCCTCCCTGCAGTCGCTGGAGACCCACCTGGCCCTCTGCTCTGCCACCAGCCGCAAACTCATCCAGAAATACTTCAGCAACAGGATCCAACAGCAGGTGGGAGTCAGGATGGTGCCCCCAGCTCCTTCCCACCCCCTGCCCTTGCACATGTGAGGCTGCCTGGCACAGCCTGCCTGTGGAAATGGGGGATTTCCCCACCACCCTCCTGGTCCTGGGGCTGTTGTGGCTGGTTTTGCCCCAGTGGTGGGCAGGAGGGGGTTCAGTTGCATCCCAGAAGATGCTCATATCTCCCTGGCAGCCCAAAATGCCTGCTCAGCCTCCGCCAGGTCCCAGGCATCCCCTCCACGAGTGTGCTGAAAGGCAGCACCCTTATTCTTGTACTCCACCACTCAGCTGGACACCAGCTCGGAGAAGTATGGGGCTGTGACGATCAAAGCGCTGTATCGCCCTTCAGAGCAGAAACTCCGTGTGGAAGTGCTCAACGCCGTCAACCTCATCCCACTGGATTCCAACGGTGGGTGTGGGTGGACTGAGGAGCCCCGCTGCCCCGGGACCCCCTGTCCTCGGTCCCCCATGCACTCCTGGGTAGGAGAGATGCTCTTAGTGCTTGGAGCAATGGAACTCTGTCTTGATTTGCTTTCGCATCCAAGGAGGTAGATTTGGGGAAGAAGAGGGGTTATTGCAGTGGTCTGGGGTGGTCCGGTGGGATGTGGCGGGCAGGACCAGGCAGGACACTGTGCCCCATCCCGCTGCCGGCACTTTGCAGCATGCAGGCGGCTTTTTTCCACTGTGCAAATCACATCTCAGACAGAAAAATATGCCGGGGTGACAAGGGACAGTCTCACGGGTTGGCTGTCATTTGGGGACGTCTCCAGGAGAGGTCACTGCTATTGCAGCCACCCATGGCTGATCCACGTGTGGGCAGGGTTGGGGATGTTCCCGCACCCTCCCGGGAGCGTTGGCTGGGCTGGGGGGTGCGGTGAGGGTGCCTTGACACACCCCCTCCCCCCCTCAAGCCACCCCAGTGTGTCCAGGCACCCCGGCTGGGCTTGGCCGGCCGTGCTGGGGCAGAAGGGGTGGTGGGAGGGGGCTGATGTCTGCACCCCACCAGGCTCGAGCGACCCCTTCGTCCAGCTCACCCTGGAGCCCCGGCATGAATTTCCTGAGGTGGTGGCCCGGACCACCCAGTGCAAGAGGAACGAGCTGCACCCCCTCTTTGACGAAGCCTTCGACTTGTACGTAGGGGCTGACACCCACCAGGACCCCCCCCCAAGCCCCCTCACGCTGCAGCTGAGCCCCTGCTCTGGGGCTGCTGCTCCGGGAACTGGGCCCTGCCCTGGGATTTCACCCCTTGCACCCCACTAGGGGCTCAGCTGTGGGGTCCCACAGTGGGAGCTGGGGTAGGGGCACCCCAAACCCCCAGGGCCAGCGGGCTGGTGCAGGGCTGTGCTGGGCCCCGGTGCTTTGGAGTCATTGTGGTGGTGGGTGGTGGGGGGGTTGGCTTCACACGGAGCATCACCCTGGGAATGCCTCTTTGGTCTCTGGAGGGAAGGTTGAATTTCAGGATGGAGGGGCTGGGATGTGCCAGTCCCCCACATCCCATCCCCCTGCAGCTTGGTCCCCCCCGAGAAGTGCCGGCAGGAGGGGGCCTGCCTGCTGCTGACCGTGTTCGACTACGACACGCTGGGGAGCAACGACCTGGAGGGCGAAGCCTTCTTCCCCCTCCGCCACCTGCCTGGCCTCGACACTGATGAGGACCAGGCTGATGCAGGACGGGTGCCCCAGACCCGCCTCCCCCTCACCCACCCCAAACCCACCGGTACGTGGTGCTGCAGCTGGGCTGAGCCCCGTTGAGCCCCCACTGGCCCTGCGGCCTCAGGAGGGGGCTGTAGCCAGCGTCTCCTACCGTCCTTCCCCTCCTCTCTGGCAGGCGATGAGATCCTCCGGCTGCTGGAGTCCAGGAAGGGGGACAAAGAGGCTCAGGCCTTCGTTAAGCTCCGCAAGCAACGAGCCAAGCAGTCCAAGGAGACGGAGTGAGGGAGGTGGAGGAAGAGGGTCCCGAAACGCTGGGGTCTGGCCAGTGGGACTCCGGAGCCATCTGCAGGGGCCGGGGGGACAGTCGGGGTCCCTGTGTGCCCCCCACCTCCCAGTGGCCATCTCATCGCCACCTTCGGGTAGCAATGCTCCTGTGAGGCTGGGGAGGGTGGGCACATGGTATTTCAGGGCATTTCTTTGCCTGTCCGGACTAGCAACACTACACAGGGGATGTGAAAGTGTGTGGCTGTCCCTGCCCATCCCCATTAGCTTGTCACGTCGGGGCAATGCCAACATATCATCATTTATTTGGGGTGGGGACAACCTGTGGCCCAACCTGCCTTTTTTTTTTTTTTTTTTTTCTTGTGGATAAGCCTCTTATTTTAAATTAAAAGCAACAAAGCTGATGCATGGGCTGAGTCAGTGCAAGGGGTGCTTTGGGGCAACAGCTGAGGCTTTGGTTGGGGCTTGGCTGTGCTGAATTGGCTGGGCTGTTTTCCTCTGCAGGGAACCAGGTAATGTTGTTCTGAGTTCCAGGCCATTGCAAAATATTACCTACACCAAGTTATAAATCGAACAGCTGGGACAGCGGCCACTGCCCCGCGGTGCTGGAGGCCGGGCGGGGGGGGCGCCCAGCCCAAAAATTGCTCATGGACCGGCTGATGGAGCCGGCGGAGCAGGGTTTGGGCCTGTGAAAGAGCCTGATGAGCTGCACATAAAGCCCAGGTCTGGCTCAGGCACTGGAAAAGGCTTTTAGGATGCATGATGCGTGGTGGTTTGGTCATGAAAAAAGGGCCCCGGGTGGATGTGTGTGTCCTTGGGGCTGCGCAGCGCTGAGCAACAGGGGATGGGCGCAAGGAGCCATCGCTGCCCAGCCTGCCACTGCCCCCTGTGCAGCTGGTTGGGATTTTTTTTGGGGTGGGGGGGGGGGGGGGGGTTCCTTTTTTTTTTTTTTTAAAATGTGCATTGCACTCATGCGTGGGTTTGTATTTTGCCACCAATCGTATCGCCCTCAGGGAGCCTGCTGGAGCTGAGGGAGCCTGGGAGCTCGCTGGAGCCTGGGCAGCAAGAAAAAGAGCATCGCAGCCCCCGACAGCCAAACCCCGCGGTGCTTTGGGCTGCTGAGAGCAGCGGGCAGGTCCCTGGTGTTGCCCCCAGCCTGTGCCAGGGACCTGCGTCCCTCTGCTACAGGGGATGGGCGGCAGGGACGTGGGGTGGCCCAGGTGTACCAGCAAAAATGCTGATCAGGGCAGGTGGTCGCTAACTATTTGCTGGATATGTTGGAGCTCGTTTCAGCTGCAATTATTTGGAGTTATAAATATCTGGTGCTCC
>NW_009259586.1:3859864-3873212 GCF_000687185.1 Egretta garzetta
CCTTTGATATCTATATGACATGACCAGGCTCAACCGAACCCACAGCAGGAGGGATTAAGCTGCTGCTGGCTCACAAGGAAACCATTTGCTGGCTTAAATCACTTGTTTTGGTCTCCCCCTTGTAGCTCTGCAGAGAAATAAAGATTCCAGAGCAGGGTCCCTGCTTGCAGAGGAGACTCTGTCCCGGGGGGGGCTTTTCAGCCAGGTCGCTGCTACTGCTCCCAGAGAGAGGAACCCCCCATCCCTCATTTGGTGTCAGCACAAGCGGCCTCACGCTTTATCGCAAGGCTCAGCTATAGGGGCCTGCAGGTTTGAAGGCAGTTTAGCTTATTTTTTTTTTTAGCTGAAGATTTAAAAACGGTTGTGCTCTAACTTGCTCTGGGCTGACCATCACGCAGGCTGCAAGAGCCAACGCGTCCCAGGGAGCAGGTGCCACGGGCTAACCTCTGTTTTGAGGTTGTTTGCACTTTATTATCTAAGGTGTTTTAGCTTAACTTTTGGTTTTGCACTGCTCTGGACAGTTGTGTGGGTCTTTTTCCACCCCAAAAGAAATCATACCCTTTGCAGAGAAGGACTAATAAACCCTAAACAATCAGAGCGTAACTAACCCCATGGACCAGGAGAACAGCTGAAGCATTAAAAAAATACCGCTTGAAGAACATAAAATCAGCTCCTAGCAAATGCAAGACTGAGGAAGAAGAAATCCCCATCATCATCATCCTGGTGAAGGACACCGAATGCAGGCAGACTGCTGCAACACAGGAGGGAAGGGGGCAGGCACCTATGTCTACCGATTTTATTGCATAATCTGTAACATAAATTGGGTGATTTGCGTTATTGTTGTGATTGGACTAAGGGTAAGTGGTTGATGCATCTTTGAAGCATTAACTGGGCCACAATCGAAGGTAATGCTTGGCTCCGTCTGTAAGGCACGTTCTTTCAGGTGCCAATGCACGAAAGTGCGCCCGTGACGAGTTCAGTGCTCACACCTCCCAAAGCTGCACTGGCGCAGGCAGAGCTCGCCTCCACCCCTGGCTCTTGTGGGAGACGCTGAGAGAGAAATTCTTGTCCACACCAAGGATCTGAGTGATAAAACGCTCTTTGCTCCACGGTGTTGCCATTTCCAAAGGAGCCTCTGCCCTCACCTAACCGCACCGCATCAACTCTCCCCCTCTTCCATGTCACCTCGATTGCAAAGGGGAAGGGCAAGCACACACACCCCTCCCCCCACCGAAAAAGGGGTTTGATCCAAAAGAGAGCTCAGGAAGGAATTACTCTTTGTTGCATGGAAGGGACAAGGCAAAATTGGCCATGGCCATGAAGTCACTCTGTTATTTTGAGGGCTTCACCGCTCAGTTCTCCACACCTCCCCAAGCCCTGGAGCTGGGCACAGGGCTGCACGTACATCCCGGGCACGCATGCGCGCACACACATGCACACACTGCTTTATTATATATTTTTTTCTTAGCAAAAAAATAAAAATTTATTGTCCTCTAAAAAAAAAAATCCATCCTGCCCTTGGAAACTCTGACACAGATTGAGTTCTTTCCAGCCCCACATGCAAATTCACTCTGCCAAGAAAAGAGTCTAAACCAGGTTTCCGACAGCCAAAACACATATTTACAGAGTACGAGAGAACGACAGCTGAAATCACAGTTCTATACATGGAATCAACAACACGTTTTACACACCACCGATCACCATTCTGCCAACTTCTACACGGACTAGGGGCGCTTCTGCCCAGTGCCCTTCCTCCTGGGGAAAGTGGGGAAGAGACTGGTCAAGAATTGCCACCAGAAATACTGCAGTGTGTATTATTATTATTATTATTTTAAACGTATACTGTATTTATTTTGTTTTAACATTGGAAGCTACGGAGTGGGAAAGCCCCAGAAATCTCTCCGATGCAGTCACTAGTTTGCAGGAAACCTTTAAAATAACTAGGTTTTACATCAGTAACATCTGTTTTGCTGTTGGCCATCACTCCAAGGATTATTATAATTCTGGAGGAAAACACTGGTAATGTTCATCCTTCTCAGATGGGGGAAAAGGAGAAAGAGAGGAGGTTTGGAGGCTGGTTGGAACAGCAATGAATTACTGAGTCCGTTCAGCGTTAGGGCTTCCTCAAAGGGTAAGGACTTCTCTTCATTGTCTCAGCTGCACAAGCCTTGCAAGCGGCTCAGGTTCAGCTTCAGAGATGTACGGAAAATGTAAAACCCTTCGGCAGGGGATCGGCTGCAGCAGCTCCCCTTGGAGGGGGCGTCTGCTTAAGGAAAACGTTGTGCTCCAGCTCCAAGACTTTCCCCGGTCCCTCCTGCGCCACAGCTGGCACGCGGCTATGTTATCTAAGGCCAGAGATGATCTAAAAGTGGTCCTGTTAGCCCAAAGCGATGCCAAAACTCTTCCACTCCTGGCTATTGTCTACAGCTCTAAGCTTGCTTTTTGAGATCTATCTACCCAGGAAAGTGTTGCTCCTATACTGTTTTTCCATAATAATGTAAAAGTTTATTGACCTTTAAGATACTGTGGTTTCACACCACAATTAAGACTCCCTTCCCCCAGCTCTTAGCTCAGAAGTGTCCGACCTACACAATCAGTCACTGAGGTCAACACTTCCAAAGCTCCCAAAAATTCAGGGAGGAAGATGTCATTATCCACTAAGGACTCTGTGTGAAGAGGCAGGACCCAGACATGGTCACGGCTATTCAGCAACAGCCAGCTGGGCTGCTCATCAAGAAGCTTTGTTTTGAAGCACGACTCTGCCAAAAAAAGCCCCCTTAGTTCTGATGTGTTACTGTATGTCCTGTGAAAGGGAGTTCCTGCTTCAGAAGGAAGCGTGACAGTACGTTAGAGGGGCTGTACATATTAGCACCAGGTTTATTTCAACAAGACTCTTTTTACACCATACAGAAGCTGACCACAGACTGTTAACCCTTAAACGCAGCGCTGCGATTACAGTTTGTCCTTCCTGCCTGGGGCAGGCAGTAACAACTGCTGGAGTGGGTCAGAAATGCTGCCCCTTCCCCCTGCTTGCACCTCACTGGGTTATGAAATTGTCACAGAAATAGCCCCCCAAAATACTCATAAAATACGCAAAGATGAAGTTCTCTTTTCCATCTGATGCTTCAGAAAATAATTCACATTTCAGATATTTCTGGGGTTTTTTTAAAGCAGCAAACAAATTCATAGAAACCTAAATTTAGGAAGTGTTTCTTAAAGAACCAGAGGAAAGTGAGAAACAGCCTATGTGCTTGTGCAAAGAGAGTGCTGAGTTACGTCAGGGTAGGGGCAAGGGAAGGGGCTAGTGCTAATTCCTTCAGGCTGTTCTGCCATGAGTGCAGTGTGGCAATGGAAAGTTAAAATTTAAGGGCCACAGACAAGTGAAATTTTGAATTCTTTGGTCCTTCAGTATAAGTTTTAAAACAGAGAAACTGTTTTACTCAAAAGGGAGAAACATGCTTTCTCCGGCCTGGAATTTTCCTTGTACCCCCCTGCCTAAGCAATGTGCCCCATGGAAACTGGGGGCTGGTATCTCTTCCCCCTAGACCCAGTAGCCCTGCATCACAGCGTGACTGGAAATCCCACTGAGACAGGCGGAGCTGCCATCAGCAGACAAGTTTCATCTGAAGAGAAGGGACAAAGTGAAGAGCCCCTATGGGAATCAGATGCAGTCACACAGCTGGGCACTGGACAGTTTGGAGAAAAAAAAAAAAAAAAAAAAAAAAAAAAAGAGGGATGGCAAAAGGCAGCGTCACCCTGACAGACCCACGGGGAGGCAGGAGAGCAGATAAACCACCATGCTAATAAAAATAAGTGTTACAAACCAATAGCTAAAACAGGCTGATCAGCTCTGGTTCTTATAAATATTAAAGACCTGATTCAAAAGTTTATTTCCTATGATTTAAGTTAGTTACAAAAGCTTTTTAGTAAATTTTTATCTTAATTGGGCTTGTTCCTCCTCCCCCCACCTTTTTATTTTTCCTAAACAAGAAATGTTCATGTTTTTTCATAAAAGGTCTTCCCTTAAGATCAGACCGAGGCAGATGCGCTGCCCCATGGCACAGACATTCAAAGGCTATAACCAAACAACATAGCCACAATAGTCACTCAACAGTGTCTCTCCATAAAAAAAATTTAAAAAAACTGAAGCTAGTTACAATAAAATACACATGGAAAAAAAAGCATCTTTACCAAAAAACCCAAAAACAAGTTAATGGGAAAAACATAAAAAAGAACTACACAGAGCTGCACTTAAGAGATCATCTGGGAATGCATATTAACCCCTTCCATGTAAAGGAAAGGTGGAATTATGGAAGCAAACCTAATTATGTCTTTGCATTAAATATGAAGCTTTCTGAGAGGCTCTGGTAAAAATTCAGTTTTCCTACAACAGTGGGCTGCTGGAGGTTCCAGTGCTTTTCCAGGTCAGGGAGGGGTAGCACAGGCAGCATCCCCGCGCAAAATAAAAATGTTTAGTCAACTGAGTGGCCTTTTGGTTGAGATCCCAGCCGGTTACTGCAATCCACCCGATGTAAAAATCCAACTGACACACTGGCAAAGAAAGTCACAGGAAAGCTCAACTACTGGACAGGTCTAAGCTGGTGGCATTTCCTTGTCACACTGGACTTTCTCTGTCACCACAGGCATACATAATTTCTGGCATGAGGGCTTCTGGACCCAGTAGCCCACAAAGCATCCTTGAGGTGCCAACACAGGCAACATCAACTCTGTTTCACAAAAGTGTCCTCAGACTACCTGGAATTGTTTCACGCATTTCAGCAGTGACTGTGAATCAGGTCCCTGTGGCTAAACCCAAATTAATCCGGTCTGAAACGGTAAGAAGTCTCTGGATTGCCACCAGACAAAGGGGTGACTGGAGAGACCTAACCTCTGCATCCGTATTTTCTTTCCTGAAGGGCTTCAGCTGACACAAGGGCAATACTTCTAAGGCTGCTCAGACCTGGAACATGTTAGCTGTATCAGTAATGAACACTAGTCACTGAATTTTGGGGCTTGCCTTGCTCTACGTCCAATACATTTTTTTTCCCTCTTTTCTTCTTTTCATACAAATATACAAAGAGTGTAAAAAAAAATTTAAAAAGCGAACTTTGCTGATTAAATGACAGACAAAGTTCCTGCACATTCAGAGATCGGCAATGCGAGGCCCACCAGGCAGGCACCCAGTGGAGCTTCCATCAGGGAGGACGGCTTTAACCAAGCTGGGTCACTGAAAAAGCAGGGAGGCCGAAGACATGAACAAGTCATTTCAATCCTCCCCGTGATCTCAACTCTTCCTCTGGAAAGCACATGGAAGCCCCTCTTGCCCACTCTAAATCCTTCTGGGAATAGTCAAAAAATTTGTTATCACCTAAATAGAAAAGAGGAGAAACACAGACTCTTTGCAAATGGCCCTTTGATCTGTATTAAAAACAGCTCTCAAAGTTCCTCAAGAGTTAGAATTAGTGGGGCACGGGTGAGGGGCAGTTTAGATACGGGATGTAAAATATTAAAAAGTGCTCTGCAACTAATTTTTGTTTTATATGTGTATATGTGTGTGTGCGCGCATATATATACATACACAAACATGCACATACACACACATATACACATATATATACACATACATATATATATGTACACATACATATATATGTACGTATGTATAAAGTTAAAAAGTTCTATACGATATGATTAGAACAAGTGTCCTTAGAAGGTCACGACTGGAGAGAGTGGGGCCTGTTGGGATGGCAGATGGGGCACTCGCCCTCCTCGGCGCACGTTTCACACAGCACTGCATGTTGGCACGGTAACACCACCCGGTTCTCCTCCTGACACTTAAGGCATTTCACTGACTGCATCTGAAATACCGCCTGCAAGAGAGGGGGACAGGGCAAAACGTAAGCATCGAGGTCACAAAGCAAAAGGGCTCCCGTCCTGTGCTAAGCAGTTTGGGGAACAGCAAGGAGGCAGCAGGGGAAGGACTTGCAGCTGTCTGCCCATTTGTCTTCTAAAGCAAAAGCAAAGCAGCGCAGCATGATGTCTTTTAGGGCCTTTAGGATAAACAGAGCAGCTTTGATCGACTTAAGCTCTGTACTTTAGGCACAAAGAAGAGGCAGGTATCCTGTAAGCTGGCTAAAACTCACATTGGCTACACCCACATGGAATTGTTTTGATCAGACGCTGATTTCTGGCTGTATTAAAGAAAAGGGAAAAAAGCTGCGATCTGCAAGAGCAGAGAGAGCAAGACCCTGCCCTACAAATCCCTGGCACTCACCTTATCGACTTTCTCCAGGTTTGCCCGCAGCTGTTTCTGAAGGGTGTAAAGTGAAGACAGCGAGAGCGTTTCCAGGTCAGAGAAGGAGCGCAGAAACTGAGGGTCCTGGCCTGTGTGGATCCTCTCCAGCTCCTCCTGCAGTTTCTTCACTTGCAGCTCCAAGGCTTCCCTCTGCTCCCGGGCCAGTTCGCATTCCATGTTAGCTGTGTTGGCGCGATCATTTGCTTCCTCTGCCTCCTTTTTCCAAGCATCACAAGCCTACAAGTTCCAACAAAGAGGTTAAAAGAAGCAGTCTGAAAACTTGGTCAGCCTCCAAGAGAGAATCCCAGGCAAAAATATCCATTTCCAGACACTCCTCACCAGGAGCATGTTCTGTCCAATCTACCCTGATTCTGAAACATCCTTGAAGCTTCACTTCAAAGCACTGCTCATTCCAGATACCACATCTGGCTGGGCTGTGGTTCTACATATTTGGCTCACACAGTTAAGAGGATGAATTTTGCATACCAGCCAATTGTCATGGATCTAAGTCAACTGGCAAGTCTAAGAGACTGTCAAGCACTTCAGTGCATCTGTTATGACACCTGGCCTTGCACTTCCAACATCTGAACAACATCAGGCACAGTGATTCAGCCCCTTTTTCCAAGGGAGAGGAAAGAATAAGAATGCTTAAGAGAATCTGTTTGTAAAACCTACAGCTCTTTCCATTACCTCCAATGTCTGGAAAGCTCTTGTTGAAAGGCTGACACCCTCCTACTCCTTTACACTCCCTAATCCCTCTTCCCAGGAGTTGCCCAAGTACCTGTTTGGCTTGTTTCCAAGACTCTTCCCACTGCTTTATTGTGCCATTGGCTTCATCCAGTTCCTGTCGTAGCCGTGCCAGCTCCGCAGCACCTGGACCTGACAGAAATGCAGGTGAGGTACTGGGCGAAAAACTCCCCGAAGCAAAGTGTTCCCATATGCTGCTGTTCATCCCATTTAAACCTGTTTCACAGGGAAATAGAGAGGGTTATGTCACAGGTGCTGGCAATTTCCTCATTTCCTCCCTACCCCTGTGAAATCCAGGATTCAAAAATGTGTACATAGTAAAGAGAAGATCATCTTAAGAATTACTTTCATCCCCAGGACCCCGTCATAGAGGGACTTCACAGGGGAAGTTTCACACCATTAGGCCTCATCTTTTGTGATACAGTGAGGACCCAAGAAATTTGAGCAGAGGCAACTTTTAAGCCAGGCTGGTTTTAGAAGCATCTATTTTACAGCAGAGCTGACTACCAGCCTGATCCCACTTCTGGTACAAGAACCTCAGAACTGCTTACTACCTTCCCACTTTTCTGTGCAGCACTGCCATCAGCGTTGGTGAGCAGACACGTGGTTCACACAGCCAACGCAGGCGGTGCTTCCTTTATACCCTCAGAAAACTTCTGGTTTTGTCTCCTCGGCCTGGTGCTTAGAAAAGGAGTCTCACTTGCCAGACAGTGAGACTAAAACGTGTCAACATCATTACTGTTTGCATGTGCAAAAACCAGCACTAACTGGAAAACCCTGTTTATAAACAAGTGGAGGCAATAGTATATACATCAGCTTCATCCCCTGCAGAGTTCTAGCATAAAGCTAGTGACTGGCATTGGAGAAGACAGAGTAACCAACCCCTTCCCTATTTTAGCTTATTCAAATAATTTCTCTCTTCAGGAAAAAATTCAAGGCTTAGGAGACAAAGCAGTAGAAGGCCAGTTTTAAACAAAACTGGCTATTTTTCCACAGACTCCAAGACTTTTACTCTTTTAATATCAGAAATATTTTGATTTAAAATAAGCATCCACACTTTGCACTCAGGGCAGAACTAGTAGGAAAAGCTCATATTGGGACAGAGCTACTGAGTGATGTGGACTCTTACGCACACAGACATACGCCAGTTTGATGTAAGAGTCATTTTCATTTAGTGGTGCTCACCACTGGGTGTGGACATTCCTAGATCTAGTTGCATTTGATAATTCTGATGTTACAGCAGCCAAACAGACTGTGTCTGCAAGCAAGCCCTGGAGTCAATGGCCCATCACTGAGATGCTGCTAACCCAGCACCACTTACTTCCCATTTAGTACCAGCCAAGATACAAACAGGTACAAAAAAATATAGCTGAAAAATAGTAACCTGTTTTCACTAAGGGCTTAGGTGCATTAACAAGTCATTTAGCAGAGCAACAAGGGCTCTTGCTGCTGGCTCAAGCCACTTACCACAGATCTATTTCAGCTGCTCTGAAGCATGCTCCATTGAGAGCAAGAAGTTTTAATGGAACCTCAGCTCACATTTTGTTTTCAAAGCTCCAGTTTTCTTGAAAGGGAATCTAGCACTAAGCAGGATGCTGGCAAGCCACAAATTCTACACAATGCTGACCAAACTTGTCATTTCTTTTTGCTCTCTCCACCTGCTGCTCTCATTTCACATTTGAAGTAGCAAGCCCCTTTGGTCAGGAATGCTTCTCTGCACATTTTGCATCTAGCACAGGGGGAACTGGCCCAGGACTAAGTATTCTTAACTCAATTGCAATACAAATAACCACACACACTACACGCTAACTTATCTGCATTCAGCAAGCCACATAGAATAGATTCCAAATTCCCAACTGCTAGGTTACTATTTAAATATCTTATCAAAACCTCAGCAAAAATGGCTTTATTGTATCACAGGAAAATATCTAACTTCTTTTCTTAAAAAATCAGTATTTAAATGCATTTGTGAATTTCCTGCATTTCTTCCATTTTTTTATTTGTGTAACTACATAGTCAATACAAATATAAACTCCTCAACTTGTTTCTTCTTAAATTAAAAGCAGGTCTTATCAGCAAGTTTTCCTTTTCTTACTGAAATTGGGATGAACAGCCAGCCTCAACACTAATTAATAGCAGAGATACTCTGATGTCTCTTTTCATATTACAGTAATTGTAAAAGCTGTTAAAGCCAAACAAATAGCAATCACAAGGCACGGAAGCATGATTTTTGCCTAAACAAACAAGGGATGCAGTTACACAGATAAGTGCATGCACAGATAGATTACAAAAGCATGCAATCATTTCATTAGGTTAAGCTGGAATATTAAAGATTAAAGTGTATCTCAAATTTGAAGAAGCATTTATGTCTAGTATCAAAAGAGAGAACTAATATTTACTGTTACTAACAGAAATCAGCAGAGCCACTGTCGCTGTAGCCTTGAGTCTGTCAAACAGTTTTATTTCTCAAGGTAACCCTGTGTCTTGATAATAAAATAGATTTGGCCCCTCAGTTCCCTGTTCTGCCTCATACAGCTGAAGCTCCAAAGCAAGTTCTCATCCCTTCACAGTCCCTCATACAGGAAACAGATCCTCAAGAGGGGCAAAAAGAAGAAAAAAAAAAAAAAAAAAGGAGCAAAAGGGACAAAGCTGGAACACTGCAACTTTTTGCAAAGTCCTTACTGCAAAACTGCATGCAGAGTACCAAATAGGAGGAAAAAAGTACAATGATGCAAGCCTGCCCTAGGGCTCCTAGAAGCCAGTCGGACCTACAAGCAGTCCCAAGGGCAAACTGCAATCCCCACCTTAGCTAAGCAAAGCTGAGGACCCAACTCTTGAGTCTTATGTAAAGCAAAATCTCAGCACCGCCTTGTTGGCAGGAAAAGGCAGAGCTCTTTCCCCCAAAAAGCATCATCAGAGCAAGTCACTTAACCTATCTGTCTCTTTTTCTCAGCCTAGAAACATGGAAAGTAGAGGGAATTGATCCCTTGTTCACAAGGGTATTAGCCGATTTGGGGTAAAGCAGCTTCTAGGACTGTTGCTGTTCTCATGGGAAGAAGAGATACAAATGGCAGCAGTGAAATAATACATTAAAATTAAAGCTAACTTAAAAGAAAATACTTACATGGCACAGACAGGCATGTACATGGGACACACACACTGTGCATTTACCTAATGATCCATGAGAAGCTGATGTCCCCAGGAATGTGTTTTCTGATTGGCTTAAGTGTCCCTGGGGCTGATGGAGGAAATGCGATGAGAGGCTGACCGGTGGAGAAGGAGAGGCAGAGTGAAAGGAGGCAGAGCTTCCAAGGGACCCAGGGATATTTACAGGAGCAGAACTTTGCAGCAAACTCCCACCTGGACAAAGAACACACAGAGAGGATGGCTATGCATGACTATGAAGTATGTCATGGGACCAGAGCACAGTGCAGGAGTTCAGAGCAGAAGGCATTAGCTTCCCTCTCTCCTCCCTAAGCCCCTCGGGATTCCCTCTGCTTCTTATCACGTTTCATTCCCCTCTTGGCCTTTAAGAAGAGCACTGAAGCTGCCATCCCATGAACCACATAGGTTAAGACCCTCCAGAGTTCAATGGACTAGTCTTTGATCGGCCAAAGCAACAAAAGCCTTTCTGAGCAGAGTTCAGTCCCTATCAGTCCAGAGAAGATGAATTTGGTATCTGGTGAAATGCTTTGTAATGAAAAATTCACTTCTAAAACATGTACCTTTGCCTTTAATACTTCCAAAAAAAACAGTAGTGAGAAGACTTATCATGCTGGGTCAGGTCATGATCTTGACCACTAATCAGTAGCTAGCTTTAGTCATTTTAGACATACTTGAGTGCCTGGATCTATCAGTCATAAAACCCCCCAAATAAACAAAAGCCCAACCTCCAAAAACATCACACTTCCCTTACACAAGAGGTCATTCTGCCTGCCACACGCAGATTGAGGGAGAGCTCAGCCCTGCTCCCCACCCTCTCCAGATCTCCCTTCTTAGAAGATCACCAGGTAACACCCAGACCTGATGTGAACAGAGGGAAAAGCAGTGTGCACGATCTCTAAGCCACTGCAGATGGGTAGCAGCAGAAGCAGGGCTATCAGCAGACATGCACAGTAAACTCCCCGACCAGGCTCTTATCTTTGGCAGGGAAGTGGAAATGGTATTGTTTAGGGTTCCTTCCACAGGTCCCTTCCTACCTCAAGACAGCTCCAGGCAGTGTGGTTCCCTTGGAAACCTTCAGTCCACCAAAGTTAGCTCTCATTCAAAACCTGTCTTACACAGCAAGGGTAGCCAGAAACTACAACCACTTTCAAAAAGCCATGAGACATTTCATTTTTTTCCCAGACACTCATTAGAGACAGGTAGAAGAGGCCTTAGCCTACCTCCACGTATTAAAATGAGACAAACATTGCAGGAATCAAATCAGCAGACCATGATGACACTCTGTGATAGATGGATAGCATTACCAGGTCAGTGAGTTTCCTGTTACTGCTAGGGAGAGTTTTCTGCTTAAGATGCAAATCATTATACTTTGGCCTGTTTTTAAAGGTATCGGATGCCTTCTAGAGTCTACTTACACACTTAAACAAACAAAAAAAACCCAAAAACCAAAAAACAAACAAAAAGAAAAATCAAGCAAGTCCCATTCAGTCTCAAGAAACATCCCAAAGACACCTGGGCCCAATGGCAAGAACTCAGCTCGCTAGTCAATAAGGGCAAGCTTTCACTGCAAAGATGCTCAGTGGTTGCCAGAGTTTGTTATAATTGCTGTTTTAACCAATGTTACTTTGGGACTAGTTTTAGAGCTTTGTTGGGCTGGCTCCACTGAGGTGACTGGGCAACACTGCTTGGCAGAAGATAAAGAAAGCTCTGTTGCTTTCATGTACCTATCATGATGCCACTCGTGTGGGGCACTGTGCTGCTGTCAAATGTCTTCTCCAGGGCAGCCACTCCGAATTCATTCAGGTCCAGGTCATCCAAGGCAGACTCTGCCAGACACAGAGGTACCAATTATGTTATAAAGGACCAACAACTTCAAGAGATAGGATGGCCCAAAGAGCCTACATGCAGAGGAGCCTTCGCTCTCTATTTGTCAGTCTGCACAGCCCTACTCTCCGCCCTGTGCAACGCTGTTCTTAAATGGTTTGGCAGAAGTGTCATGGGCAGCTTTTCAGTTCAGGTTCTTTTGCCTGATCTGATTTCTTTTTGTCTCAAAGTATTCCCAAATGTTGTAAGAAAACAAAAATGTGATGAAATAACAGCAGTTCCCATAAGTCTTCTCCAAACTGCTCTTTCCAGTCTGTCCATAATAAGCAGTAACACTGGCCTATGACATGTCTGGGTCTGGCCTTTGCTTTGTCCCTACTTTGCTGAAGAGCCACTCAGAAGAGAAGTCCCAGTAGGAGGGAACACTTGAAAATCATCTCTGAGGTTCAAAGATGGGGTAAAATAAAGAAAGCTTATGAATGCCTGCAAACGTTATATCTATTTGAACATGCCTCATCACTAATCATGATCAATATAATTCCATCCCACACAGGCCCACTCATTTCTATTATTAACAAATTAGTGAGATCACCTCAGAAACGTTAGATAAAAAAACGCAACCAGGTGACCAAAAAACCTGTGCCTATCTAAAAGAAGTGATTACATTCTCTGGACTCTCCTCCTTTGTCTTACAGCCTCTGTCCCACACTCTATGAAGGGCAAGTCCTTGCAATCTACCTGGTGGTTATATACCCTTGCTATAAAATTGTCATTTAGAATGTAAGGGGTTGTAACTGTGGAAAATGCCCCTCTGATTTCCTGCCTACTCCAAGACCTCTTCATCACTTTGACAAACCTAAACCTAAGGCCCTTTACACCATCTGACTTTCTGAATAAGTGGCTCAGGGGCCTTCTGTTGGTCCCATGGGTGAATTCCATCCGTAATGACCTGCAGAAAACATCAGATGTGTCACAGTCACAGAAAAAGCTTACAGCCTCAGGAATCTGCCAGCTCTGACAGAGATGAAAAACTGGAGTTCACTGGAACACCCACGGCTATTCCAAGTCTCATACCTGGTGATCCACGTCTGAGGAAGCCCTATTAGCGTAAGTAAAAGAGGCAAAGTTACCTATGACAGACTCAACGGTGTCACTGGTTGGGTAGAAAGGAAGGGCATTGGCATTCATGCCTGGTATGCTGCTGGTGCCGGCAGGGCTTGGTGGTGTTGCAGCCAGACTGGAGGTGATACTAGAGGAGATGCTGGATGTCAGTGGGCTCCCCACTGGGAGAATACCCAGTATGTCCTGCAACAAGAT
>NW_009259586.1:3873243-3906619 GCF_000687185.1 Egretta garzetta
AAACATGCAGGAATAAGCCAAAGATCAGCAGCAAACCTGTTCCTGCCTGCTTCCAACCTGACAGATGGCTGGTGCTACTACTGGGCTTGGAGTGGGGGAGAGATTAACAGCTTTTCTTTAATTTCTGCCGACTGTTCTCTGTTCTCCCCTCCCCACAGTGTTACAAACATCCTTCAGGCTGCCCCAGAATTAACTCCTGTGACCCACAAGCTGCATGCAGTCTTAGGGATGGGTCACACAATCACTCACTCAGACTTAGTTCAGCACATGACTTAGAATCTGATATTAAATTCTCTTTGCCGAATCCTTGAACTTAGATGACTCCAGAGACTCATTCCAGCTCAATTTTTTGTGATTTGGAGACTCTCTCCAGCATGGTCCAGGCCTATGAATCTATCCTGAATTCACACAGGTCTAACCGTTCACAAATAACCCCTCCAGCAAATCATCCCATCTTCATAAAGTAATCCCTCAAGCTGAGCATCCCTAATTGTGTCTGGACTGTCATTTACTCCCTGCAGAGTTGTCTGGATCCACAGAGATTTCTTGTGTCCTTGTCTGTGGTGGTGCAAGCGTTCAGAGCTCTGCTAGTGGTACCGTACCTGTTTGGGCTGTAACAAAGGTTGCTCCTGGCTCCTGTGTTCCAGTGAGTGGGACTTCATTTTTGCTTGCTGCAGTAAAGAAACAGAAGAAAAAGATAAGCAGAGGGATTAGCAGCAAAATTAAAAATGGCTGACTACTGGCTTTAGAGAGGCCATGGGAAACAGCCCCTCCTCCCTTACAGCCTGCTGTGGACACTAGAGAATTCAGAGAGCGGGAAAGCATAGCAAACTGAAAACACTGCAAGTAATTTGCTTTCTGTATACCAAGACATCACCCCTAGAGTTATGCAAAGACTTGTCACAATTACATTTGCCTTCAGTGCTGCTCTAAGCCCTCTGCTAGCACAAAGGACATCTTAAGAACCAAGATGAAAAATTAATTATTTTGCCTTGCTATAAATAACTCATCAGCCCTACTAGTATCCAAAAAGGGGCCAGAAATGGTGGGAGGCACACTATTATTTTTAAATTATGTAAACATTTTTCAGCTTTGGGAAAATAAAGTATGAAGATGATGTTTTCCCTCAAACTTCTGCAGCTGCCAACTAGGATTGCAAAGTAAAATAAAGCGAGAACTAACCAATTTTAAAAGCAACTTCATTGAAACCAATTAAAAAAAATCCTCCGCCCATCGGTTAACATAGAGAGCTCAAAGCTATAAAACGTGAGGTCAAGGCTGTCTGGAATTGCAAAACTGCATAAATGCCAACATACATTTTGAATTCTACTATCCAGCCTTAACATTCAGCTTAAGGACCTTGCAGTACTATATCCTTAACGGATATCAACCCTCTTGCCTCACAGTATCAGTCAATTCTGAGCTACAATAACCAGAGTTGGGAAGGAAGTGGCCTCTTGAGCTTGTCAGCATGTAACGGTCTGTTCTGCAGGCCTTGCTCTGTTCTTCCCATGCTGCTACGTGCCTAAGGCACAGGGAGATCAATCGCACCATCCAGCCACAGAGAAGGAGCAAAAAAGTGCTGAGAGTCAGGGCTGCTTGTTTACACACTCTCCAACCCCCCCAAATCTGAATCAGAGACATATTCCAGGCATAAAGTCTGCTCGATCCGTTTTTATCACAAACACAGGCAGTCACCATCTCTGCAGGGGAGATTCAGGCATGAGGTACAACAGCAGCACGTGAGACACCACACTGACCTGAAGTGAAACGCCTTGACTTTTTAGCTTAAACAGTCTTATGAAAAAGATAAATGATTGCTGAAGAGGGATGACATAACCTGACAAGCAAGAGAGCAGCAGCAGAATTCATCCGTTGGTTTTACTTAATTAAATCATTTTCTCTGCTCAACTGTATGCCTATGGGCAGATGGGGAGGTCAAAGCCTGGCAAACAGGCAGCTGAGATACG
The DNA here is from genome assembly GCF_000687185.1 of Egretta garzetta. Lineage (NCBI taxonomy): Eukaryota > Metazoa > Chordata > Aves > Pelecaniformes > Ardeidae > Egretta > Egretta garzetta. Next base: position 3,875,214 of record NW_009259586.1, read on the forward strand.
GATGCAAAGATCCTTCTGTGGTGGGTACCATTCTCTCACGCTTCCCTGAGTGACATACAGCACATTTACACACAGCAAAACTACACTGAACCGATCACAGGCTTGTTTTCATTTGTGTGCAATAGATGCATTACGTTAGCACATCTGTGTGTGTCTGATAACACGCCTGCTAGATTATCCAACACATCCCTACCCTGTTTGACACTCATCTGAACACAAGATGTGTTATCAACAGACGTCAGAAGCTAAAGTGAAGGCACATACACAGCCATGCCCCCCCCCACCGAGAGGCTTCCTGCCAATGTAGCTAGCTGGCTCTGGTGCAGCTAAGTCTTACTGCAAGGTTTTTTTTCTTTAAGGAGGAGACCTAGTCTCAATTTCCACTGCCTTGAACTCATGCAATGCCAGTGAAAAATGGCGCAAATGGATCATCACCACTAAGCCAGTCTCCTTTAGCTCTGAATAACATTGAAAAGGGCACGCATCAAGACAGAAATTCAAAAGGCAGACTGAAATCCTCCAGCTCACTCTGTTGCAGGCAGGAAAGAAAACAGGGGACATAAATTACGAGTGAAACCGAATGTTTTCTGAGCAGCATGGAACAAACCTACTGTACTGTGTGTCAGGAACACCTCCTGGTCGTGGCACTCAAGTCCTTCCAGCGCAGCCAGCATTTTTCCAGCTTGCTAAATCTTTTGGGACTCAGGAAAAGTATTTTTAGCTTTAGCTGCTGGCTCAGCCTTACCACAAACTATGTGGAACCTATTAACACAGAAGGTGCATTTTTCATTCTAATAAGACAGAAACTATTTATACTAATTCTACAGAGGAAAAATGACAAGCCTATTGCAGAGCTGGGCCAGAGCGTCTCTTAAGTTTTCAGATATGAGTGAACAAAGTTAAATGCCTAATTATTGGTCTAATTTACAGGGTATACGAGAATATCTGGTGCCCACTGCAGCCAAAGGGAATTACAGAGGATTTCTAAAAGTAATTATAGATTAAAAGAAAATTAAATCAGGACACTTATGACACACCTAATTTCGTCCATAGAACCCTAACATAAGGCAACTGCGATTACTTACGTCTATATCTTAATAGCTATTTATTCCAGTCATTTAATACAGGTTTTTGCTTAATTAAAGCCACATGAGTAAGAAGCTACCTGAATACAATATCTTTGTAGCACAGCCTGGACTTCAGACTAAGTGCTCATCATCTGGCCCTCCTTTTAAAAGAAGTCCTATTCATACTCCAACCCCTTTCCCCTTGGCTTAGGCTTGCTGCTCATTTTCTCCAAAGCTGGGCCTCCCTGGCATTCTGCCTCTGCTGGCAGGAAACAGGGGTTCTCTCAGTCCTTCGCGTTTGGGTTCCCTCCTCCTTCGCAGCAGAGGCAATAGAGAACGAGCACATGTTTTTTCTTTTGTTTCTAAACAACTGCTACAAGCTGCTGTGCCTGCAAAAAGTGCCAGGATCACAGCATGGCTTGCTCTTTCCCCCCAAAGAGTTGTTGCATCAATTTGAAATTTCCTGAGCCACATCCACATTAAGCAAGACAATGAAAGCATTTATAAGAAAGCGTACATGTATATAGCTTAATCTGTACTTGTCACTAAATCATTTTAATTAGACTAAATGGCGTTCAAGACTGGTCCTACTGCAAAGTTTTGTCATATTTTCCTAAAGTTGTAAAAACAAATAAAACAAAACCCACAGAGTCTGCTTCTAAATCCAACTACTTTATGCAAGATCTTGTCTGGACAGGGTATTTCCACCATTTCCTCACAGCAGTGCAATACTAACGCAGCAGTATAAGCTTATTAAAGCTAGCTTCTTTAATATCACAGGCAAGAGTTTAAACATAGCCAGGCTGAAAGCAGCATTTCTAGTCATCTCTGTTTTCAAGCAACATAGACCAGGTATTATGGCATTATTATTCCTTTTTTTTTTTTTTTTTTTTTTTTTAAAAGAACTTGTAGGAAAAACTTTTGCAGGCACCTCTTCATAAAAGTAGCTATTCCTTCCCCTAAATTGAGATGTTTTCTGTTACATGTACAAACCCAGTGAGGAATAAAAACCAAGACGCAAGCTCTGGGTTGGACTCGGCTCACTTGGAAGGGATGGTGCAGAGAAACTATTAATTGTAACATCAAGAAAGGAAATTCACAATACAAAATTGTCTGTGGAAAAGCTCATGTGTGGCAAAAGAAATGAAGAGACTGTTGTAGGCTTAGGACACAGTCCAAGTAAGGCATGACACCAAGATGGAGAAGACTGAGGAAGCAGCAAAGCAAGACTGGGACATCCAGAAGGGCTAAGAGGGAACATCTTTAGAGATGTGGGTTGGGTAAGACTGCAGAGTGTTCTTCAAATGAGAATGAGAAATTCAAATTTAGTACAGAAGCCACAGGAGAGAGTCAAGGATCAGAATGATACAGCCAGAGAAGCAAAAGACAACTAACACGATGTTTTTAATACATCAGAGAAATGAATGGTGAAAACAGAAGACAAACCAAGTCATGAAGATCAAGGTAAGAGTTTGGAGAACAGAGGAGGAAGATGAGTTTCCACGAGACAATACAGCAAAAGAAACAGCAGCTCTTGGCAAGGACCTAAATATGGAAAAAGAACGAGCAAGAAGCGATACGTGGGAAGCTACCCAGGGTCAACACAGGACAGAAGTTGTGAGGGATTAGGAAAACAAGCAGCAGCTCGACTTCTACAAAGTGAGTGTGTGATGGCAGCTAGGCAGACAAGAACAGATGTAAGGTAGAGGAGACTGCAAGGAAGGCTGAAAGCAACAGCAGGGATCTGAACTGCTAACGCAAATAGTGCTTTCTCATTTCTGTTCCTTGAAAAATAAAAATACATTCAAGCTAGACTGCGCAATTTCTCATCTTCCTCATCCCCCCGCAACTCTTCCAGCCAATACTCCCTACTAACCTGGCATTTGAAACTCTTCAAATACTCGGCCCCCACCTGATCTTCTCGCTCAAACCCCGGTGCTTTCTTGTAGCTGCCGGCTGCTGTTACAGAGTCTGGAGGAAAACCAATGGTCTCCAAGCTGTGTGGCTTTCCAATGGCACCAGGAGGAGACCCACATATATTAGATGGGCTTCCGAGACTGCTGTTCCTACAAAGAATCTAATAGAAGGAACAAGTGTCAGGAAAGTACAGCCAGCCAGTAGCAATGACTCGGAGAGGCATCCCACGGAAGAGCTCATTCACTTCACTGTGCGCATCGATTATACTGACAGTCAACACAAGCATACAAGCTTCCAGTAAACAGTAATTAAAAACCAGGAAAAAGCTCCAGTAGATACTGGATTTAGACAGTCCCACGATTACGGTTTTACTGCCATTACTTTATACTGGAGTGCAGTCTTATAAAAACCAACTACAGCTCTAGTGACATTTATTCTTTCTAAGGCCTCAGACGTGACTGATCAAGTTTCCAAACCTGACCAAAACTCTCTTTGCTTCCCTTAGGCTACGGTGGATCCTGTCTGCACTCTGAGTAGTAGCGTGAAACCTGGAAAGGTGCTATGGCTGTCAGAACAACCAAGCACATCTGAGTTACATGTAATACTATATCTTTTGCTTTCCAGTTGGAAATCTGAAAGTTTTAATGCAGGCACAAGCCAAGTATCAACAGCTGCATTAAAAAACCCAAGGATTTCCAACAGTTCCGTTCTTTGGACTAATACCAGGGATCACAACCACATGCAACAAGGCTGGTTTTGCACTGTAGGTGAAGCCACAGACAGCAGCAAAGGAGGTTAAGATGAGTTTTAGAAAAAGCACCTACCTAGATGAATGCAGATATCCCATTTCTCTGGGACAAGAAATTATTTGCATGCACTGGCAAGCATGACTGTGCTTTAGACAACATTTAGACAGCTACTGCTACCACAGATTCAAATGTGGCACAGTCTGGGCTGGCATTAGAAAGAAGGAACATCCTACGTTGTTTTGGTTTTATTTTTGTACAGACATTCTGCTGTCCACGCTTCCCTACAGTCGCAAAGATACTACTCACTGTGGTGGAGGTGGGGCTAGTTGGCAGAGTTCCTGATTTATTCCACACCTACAGTACAAATACAAAACAGAACAGGCCACGTGAGGCTGGCTGCTAGAGGGACCTTTTTCTCTGATTAATTCATCATGTAAAATGATCACCAGCAAAGCCATATTTGTTTGCAAGCTACATGCAGATGCCCTGTGGAGTGATGAAGTCACAGAAAGACATGTGTTGCCGTTTGGCATATATCCAAGGATTAGGAAAGACTGTTTAAAAGACTAAAAGCTTGATATAGAAAAGACCTAAATGGTCTGTTAAGTGGAAGGTATCTTCAATTTCACTGCAGTATTCAGAGAATTCAGATGATACATTCATAAGACAAAAAGGGTTTTGGTTTTTACTGCTTTCCACAGTGTTATTTAGTGAGAGAAAAATATTGTGTCCAGACTTTTCAAGATCTGTTTGGAATTCTATCTGCAATCAAATTGAGGAGAACTATGAACTGTTAGATTGGCTTTGGCACTAATAAAAAAACAAAGAAAATAAAATATCAAACTATCAGCTTCTCTTTTCAGAGAGAGGGAGTAAGATAAAACAGAGGTCCTGAATGAGCTCACCTCATTATGACCAGTTTTGAATGAGTTAAACTCAGGTCATTTTACCTTCTCAAAACGTCAACCAACTATTTGAAAAGGTTACACACCTTATCAACAGCAGTGCAAACAGGAAAGAACTTCATGAACAAAGAAAAAAAATCTCAGCAAAAATGAAGTGGTCTGGCATTCCATGGGCTTCTTATTTGCCTGTGTATATCTGTTCGGTATTTAAAGATCTCCCTTCTTGTAGGTACAACTAAAATAAAGTACTACCAACAATCTGGGGCATTACTTAAACATATTCCAGAGTTGAGCTATCTCCAGAAGTAGGAGAGGGAGGGAATTGAGGATATCCTATAATGCAACACACAATATGCACAGGCTAAGCCTCTGAGATTACATATGTAAACAAACTCGATTGTAGTTATGTACTTTAGACGTTATCGGCTCACAGCCTTTAATTAGAGTACTTGGAAGCTAAGCCCAATATGTACCTCCAGACAGGAAGGAGTTGGACTTCATGTGCGGATGTATTCCACTTTCCTGAAAGTACATCAACAAACTCTGCACCGAAAGGAAGGCTTAGAAATTTTGTGGGTGAGAGGACAATGCTAAAGCCACTGAATTGTATGTTCCAAACAAATAGATCCCTCTAAAAAGTGTGGAGCTGAGATCTAAAAGAAAAATGCCATACACTCTGGGCTTTTGGATACTTAAGATTTCTCTTCTTGGGAAAAAGTAGTACAATGACTCAGAGAAACCCAGATTTATAAAATATGGACAAGGCTTCCCCACGCTGCTACATACATTGCTAAGGTCTGGGGCATGTGGACTGGAAGGGCTGACCGGAACAGAATCACCAGCTGCTGATGGCATATACATCACAGGGCCTGTCTGTGTTGGACTAGACACAGCTGAGGATTGCTGTAAATCTTCATTGAGCGCAGGCTCTGGAAGAAATAAAAGCACATGGAACGTTACTCAAAGCTGCACAATTGCAATGGAGCACAAGACGTTTAGAACAAAAATACCTAGATATTCTTGAAAAAATAAATATTCTACAAGCACCTACTTGTAAGTATAGAAGCAAGGAGAAACCTTATCTGGTGCATGGCTACTACTTATCTAATGTTCCTTACAGTATTACTGTCATCACTTGTACACTGTGCTGCTCTGTAGACCATTAATGCTGCTCCAAAATTATCTTCCCTGCATGAATTGTGTGTTATTCATTCAGCTGTCGTGAACTAAGCAGAGCTTCCCTCATTGCTAGGCACAAAGTTGACGGGTGCATTATAATTAGCTGAGGGAGATAAGTTTCCATCTGTGCTCAGTACAAACTATTACCAAAAAAGTAACATCCATAGAAAGGCACGCACAAAAAGAAAGTGTCATTGGCTTGGAAGATAAAGCAGAGATGCTGTAGACTTGTAGTATTTTCATCTAATGCAACTCAGCACCTTTACAAGAACTATATAGCTGACACTATGCCTGTATGGCAGTTATCTTTAAAGTACTGTTTTCAACACATTTCTTACTAACAATCAGCAAAACTCATGCTAAGAGCAGATATAATAAACGGACTCCTGGTTCTTTTAATTGAATTAGGCTCTCAGTGTTCACCTTGCTAAGAAAGGACTAAAAGATACAATTCTGTAAGACAGCACAAGAAATAATCAGGTTGGAATAACCTAAGTTCCATAGAATGTTACTTCTGGCTTTTTTTTTTTTTTTTAGTATAGTGTCAAGTGCAGTAATCTTGTTAGGAATAAGACATCTCCTAAACAAAAATACTATGTTATACACAAGGGAGTTTGCTAAACATTGTTTCTTTATCCAGACTTCATTCTCTCTTCAGCTTGCTGGATCATACTGTGTAGTTGCACTACTGTGTTTTGAGCCATTACAGCCCACAGCTCTAGCTATAATTACTGCTTGTAGACAAGGCTTCCTATAAAAGGAACTGCATAACCTGTAGGGAATTTACTCTCACCATTCCTTGACAGAGGCAGCAATTACTAATTCCACCATTTACAAAGGATAATCAAATAACAAAGAGATTTGCTCAAGGCCATGTATTGAGTCAGTATCAGAGCCAATCTATTTACTTCTGAGTAACCTGCTCTAATTGCTGCAAATTCAACAGTGAGACTGGAGTGCAGAATCCGAGTAGGAGCCATAGGATCAGGAGCTAACCATTTATCTATGATTATTAGTACCCACCTGAATATAGAACCCCCCCAACCAAAACAGCATCTCTTGTTTTCAGATGATGAAAGTGAGGATTGAAATAATGCCCTATAAATCAGGGAGCTAGCAAGAAAAGAGGATTTGAGGAAAAGGACAAAAAGCTGCGTATTCTTCTTCTCCAACCCGACTTAAAGATTTAAACTCTAAGCAAAGCTTCATAAATAGTAAAATAGTATTTAATTTTTAAAACGGATCAATACATTGTCTATAATTAGCAATTTTATCCTCAGCTTTTTTAAATACTTTGCAACTTAGCAAAGTACAGAAGAGAAGCAGCTCTGTCGGTTCCAGTCCTCCTAAACTGACATACAGAGAACAGAGGGAGTGAGAGGGAACAGAGACAGTGCAGTGAGAGCTAAGGGCTGAGTCCTACAGACCACCTACTGCCTTCAGCTCTGCCAACACCTCCCACACTGCACGGTTTTCTAGGAATTATCAAAGTTAATACTTTGGTTTTGAAAATCCTTCACAGAAGCTCTAGTGTAGCAGCCCTATATTTTAAACTATCTATTTTGGCCAGAAGCTCTCTATAGCTCAAATATCCATGAAAGATGAGAGAAGCAGCCCACGTACGTTCTACATGTGCAAAGGCACAGAAGGGTCCTCGGGGACAGCTGCCAGACTGCTGCATATCATTGCATTTGGTGGATTTGTAGATCTAAGGATGGGAAAAAAAACAAAAAAAAAAACCAGACATGAACAGGAAAAAACAGTGATTGGCAGCCCAGGTACAAAAGTACTATGAAGAGACTCGACAGCAAGGTAAGAACACAGATAAAAGGCGCAAAGGCCAGCAGAGTTCAGGGTGACAATTTCAGCGCTTTGCTTCAAAGAAAGGAAAACCCACTATAGTTACAGAAACACCAAAATATGCCCATCACAGCTAAGCTCACCCGAAGATCAACCCATCACACGTCATCTCACCCAAAGGTCACCATTTGCATAAAGTCCCTCAGTCTCATTGGAAGCTTCATGGACATTACAAATGGTAAAAGGCAGAAAACAGTTGACAGATGACAGCACAGAAAGTTACAACTACACATTTGCAAGGAAAATAACAAATCGTTGACAATGATTGTAGGAAATGGATTATTCCTCTTCCCCCCCCGACTGACAGGAGGTGACAGTGGTTACTTTGCTGATACAGGCCCAACAAAGCTTTTCAACACTGTAACATGAAGCAGACTAGGACAAGGTCTTAATTACACTTTCTGTAAGGATACGGGAATGCTCTGGGCATGCCCACAACTAGGAGCTTGGTGTTTTTTAGCACCAGTCTGTGGGTATCTATGGTTTAGTGTGATCATCATCAACCAAGAATTTTTCCTCAGGGAAACAGACACTGTATGCTCACCCACAAACCCACGTTGTGCTGTCAGAAGGACCCCCATACATGAGACTGCTCTTACACCTGAGTTTTCCCCTACTTTTCTTACCTCCTCCCATACGGTCTACCTAATGAAAAGGCACCCCTTGTCAAGCAGCTGAATTTCAGCTTCCTTGCAACAGGCAGTTTCTCTGTATCCCAGGATTGCACTGGAAGCAGCCCGCATACTCTTCCAGCTGGCACACTAATTTACTTCATAAGTCTGGAATGTTTTTGCTCTTCCAGTCAGCTACCAAACGGAGCAAGCAGGTTACTGTACCTCTGGATGGAACTGCTGTTCTGTGCGAGTGTGGCAGTACTGGCATGAGTCTCCGTTTTCACACTTACTGGGATCTCCCCACTCATCTCCATGTTTCACACTGGGACACGGTGAAGATCTGTGTAAATAAGGTAGCAGGAGAATGCATCAGACCCACAACCATGCTTTGGGCTTTGCTTCCTCAACTGGGAGGCAGATTCAGCTGCCCACCCTCAGCTGTACAATCTGTTTGGCTTGCTGCTGCTTCCCCAGACCCCACCTTGCTGCTATTGCATCTTCTTCCCCCTCTTCTAATTTCCCAGGGAAGGAAACATGGCTTAGCTCTCCATCTGAAACTGAATTCAACCTGAACCAACATAACTTAACAATATTAGCAGCTGATGTGATTAGCGTTAGAGATGCTGGGTCTGGTTTCTGTTTTGGAACTGTACGTTCATAGAAAGCTAATAAGTTAATTGGCTAATCCTAAAACACATAATACCCTTACAGCGGTATGTTTCCAGGGTTATAGTATGGCCACGTGGAAAAGAGGCTGAGTCAGGTCACTGCGGAAAAGCAAGTCCATTTTCTTTCTTCCTACCAGGAACACTTCTTTTTCCCAGTTCTGAATTTTTACCGTGACCTACTTCCCCTGCTCTCTATGCTCTTAACCATTCCCTCAAAAAACAGCAGAGGGAAGCAGATAGCAGCAGCAGACGCCTGCACGAAAGAGGCAGCCACATCAGCTGGGGGTGGGGAAAGCAACACAGAAGTGAGCAGAGACGAGGAGGGGAGAAGCTTTTACCTCTTCCCTTCCCAAAGGGCACAGGCAGGGGCAGAAAAGAAAGCACATAGCTGCTGCCTGAAGACTGGCTTAGTGTTTCCGTTTCTCCTGAAGGTGCTGGGATTAATGTTCCTTTAATTTTTATTTATTTAGTTTTTTAAATACGGGATTTCAGTGCAGATTCAAGAATTTCTGTGAATGTTGGGGGTGGGGAAGTGAAGTGAGAACATCCATGGTATTTTTTCTCCTGGCTTTCTGGTCTGCTCTTATGTTTTTCAGAAAGGAACTAAGGAAAAGCCCCACTGAGACCACAACAAAAGCTCTGTTGTGTTGGAGGAAATGAGGGCCTATAACTTGGATGAAATGAGTTCAGGGAGACGCGGCATGCTGAAAATCCAGCGACAGCTGAGTGACGAGAACACCCTGGTGCCTCAAAAGCACAATCTTTAGCAGCTGGTTAGGAATGCATGCCCAGCTACAGTACTGGTCACACTGTGCCTTACGATCCCCATCACCAGGTACACACAACAAGCAACTTGATGATTCTGAATCCTCTACCATGAAAACACTGCTGTGTGAGTTTGTTTCTAGATAGGGGTTAAAACTTGCTTTTGTTTTCTTTTTTCTGCACTGCTTTCTAAAGCAGGAGTTTATATGTAAAAGGGAGGCCAGAGACAGGTTCTTTTTGCCATAAAACCAGAGTTGTAACATGATGCAGCAACAGTCATTTACTAGAGATATGGTTCCTATATACAACAAAACTCCTTGTTTAGTTTGTTATCCTGCCTCTCAGGCAGAAATAACAGCCCATCACATCTGTCAGTACAGGCCTTGGAGACACATTAAAAAAATTATCTAGCAGACAAAATCCTAGATCCTTCATTACAGATTTCTACTGTACCTCACCACTCAGCTGGGAAATAGAGTATCCCGGACCACGGTACCTGTATTTGTGTTTTCTTGGGCTTCTTCTTCTGTCTTTGCTATTGTGATAGTAGGGACAGGCATAACCCTGGCGACAGAGCCGGGGGGGTTTCTTACATTGCTCTGTCTTATAATTTCCCAACACATACGTCGTATCTGCAAAAGAGGCAACCAGTTAGTGGGAGATGACCATGATTTGAATTTACTCCACAGACCCTAAGTGACACTCACCTTGCCACCTTGGCTCCTCACTGAGTATTTTCTCTATCATAGCATGGCTAGCAGCGACTGCAGACTGACCCTCTATGCCACCTTCTGATGTAGTCTGACCATTCTGCAAAGCCTCCATCGCCTGAAGCTCCCTTCATAGACAGAGTTAAATGAATATACAGACTGAGCAGATGAAGAGACAGATAAAGGTGTATAAAAACTGATATACTGGAACATGGTAACAATTACTAAGCGGGTGCATTTCATTTATGCTTTTTTTTGTCAGAGCATCTTTACTTAAACAGCAACTGCAATTCATGTTCTTCACTCCCTGGGAATTCCAGATGCGTTATTTGGAACCCCCCATCAGACTCCAAACCTCAGCACAACTAGTTTAAAGTGTGCTCCCCTTCCCCATTTTGAGTATCTCCCCTGTAGATTTGCTTTATTAGGAAGGGATAGATCATCATCACTACAACACTAAGCATTTCATGCTGAAGTAGTACTGTCCTTCAAACATCTGACTTTTCATTTGCGTACAGACATTACCCTTTTCATACAGAGCCCCAACCTCCACTAACCTGATGTCATACACCGGAGAGCGTAGGTCATGGGGCCCATGAGCGAATGCGCAGTGGACTCCGTTCTTCGTGCAGTTTCCCTTGGAGTCTGTCTCATGAATGCAGATTCCAGTTTTGTAGTAGCGCAGGTGATACCTCCTCTCTGTGTCTCCAGTAGTTCTATGCAAGAAGGGACACCTGAGGTACAGGAGGAGGGGAAGAAAAAACAGAGTTTAGTCACACAGGTGATGGACTCAATACCACCAGAAGACACACTGCTGACACAGGATGCTGTAGTTGACAACACCTTTGCTAACTCTGCCTCGTCTCTTATGCTGTGCCTTCCAAAGCTACACAGAACCCCCGAACCTGTCACTACACAGTATATAATAGCTTCCCTCCCAAAAAGACAACTGGATCATTAAGCCGCCAGCAGCTTATTATTCTAGCCTAGTGACTACCACGAACCTGGAAAAAGAGCAAGGACACTGTCAAGGCGTTCTGATATATACTAGCCACGATTGAAGGGACATCACATGGCACATACCATTTCCTCAGCAGCCCATCTAGACTTCGTGCTGTTACTCTTCCCTGCTGATGTACTCCTACAGGGCTGCGACAGTCTATCTATAGCCAGATGCATCCTTTATGCAGAGCACGGGATAAGAAAGGAGAATTACAATACTACTATTTTAACTGATGTTTTGTTTCCCCTCTTAGGCAGAAAAAGAACAATCTACACTGAGAAATAAAAAAAAAAAAAAAAAAGAACAAGATGGAATAGGTAAAGTTTAGATATTGCAGCATCAAGCTAAAAATACAAATCGGCAAAGAGTTCTGAGATAGCAACAGTTTTCATTCATTGAGTCTGAGCCAGATACGAACGAGTGATCTAGAAGCCAAAGCCCACAAATATCCTATTGCCAGTCCCTTCTAGTTCTCTTCTAACAAGGAAGAAAGTATTGAAACTGAAGCCTCAGGCTGGGAGATTATTCCATTCTACTGTAGTCACAAGATCTTTACTTAATCAGGTAAAAAAAAAAAAAAAGTTTTCCTGATAAATAGCATTTTTCTGTGTGTTTATACTGGCACTAGGAAAGGAACTGAAATTCCATCTTTCTACAGCATCTCTATATAAAACACTCCCTATATTTGACCACAGTTTGGCCACGCTATTTATTCTTCCATTTCTGTCACGTGGCTAGAGTTACATTACTGGATTAACCCCTTAATTACTGGAGTCTGACACACACACGCACACCAGAAACACTTGCACCTCTGCTCCAGTTGAACTTACCGCAGTCACAGGGAGAGAAGACCCAATAAAACGAACTCTTCCTCATGTTGCCTTATTCTGGGTACCTGCCACTTCCCTATTGGCTTCTTAAAAGTTCAGGAAGACAAAATAGACTGGCAAGTAACCAGTACGTAAAAAGCTGGGGATGGATAATTCAGGGGGCAGACTAGAGGACAAAGCTCCTCCTCTTTCAGCAAGCTGTTAACAACTAAGCCGCCCTGCTAGTCAGCCAGATTATTTGCCAGTCAGGGACTTACGGGAACAGAGTCTTTCTCAGTCCATTTGTCAGCGAGCTGTTTTTTACACCTCAACTTTGCTGAAGATGCCAAAGGCTCATGAGGACACTAAACGATGCAAGAGCATCTAAGTCACCCTTAGCATCATCTCTGCAGCAGGCCTGGAGCACATGGGGTTGCTATTACAGTTTTTACATCTGTTCTCATGTTATGTATCTTACAAAGTTGCTTTACTGCTGACTTGCCTCACCTCTACAAGAACTGGCTGGAATCATCACCTGGACTGGTCCCAAAAGCCTAATGCCTGAAAAGCAGGGTGCAGTCTTTACTTACTCATCTCCTTCTGGGCAGATTCCTGTAGTCTCGTCATACTTGGTACAGTAAATGTCAGGGCTGTAGTTAAATGTACCATCCCGGCGGCGGATAGATCTGCGACGACGCTGGTTGACAAAGTGCCAGTGGAAGCAAGTGTAGGGCCGGTGCTGAGTGCACTTGTGCTGCACAAAAAGAGGGCACTGCTCCGTGCGAAACTCCTTCAGGTAACTGCAGGCAGAAATCCAACAGCAGGAGATTAGGACCAGGATACTGGTCAGAGGCAGTATCAGTCACCCTGCAGAGTCCGGGTCACACTGAGCCCACATCCATCACATAGATGCCTGCTGTCCTTCCCACACCCTCCCCTGCTTTCGCTCCCAGTAACGGAGGCTGGAAGCTGCTGCTTGTCTGTAATGGGAAGATAGCAGTTACCAGGCCAGTTAACACAAGCACGAATGCTAAGGCTAGCTGTAATCACTTTCTCTTGTGCCTTTCGGTACCTTTTTGAAGAGGTTTTACATGAGCTTAGAAAAATAGGTTGAGAGAAAACAGAGTTCTTGAGTACCTTTCTATCCATTTCAATCTCTAAATCTGAGACCTATCTGGGCAAAAATGCATTTCCTTCCCAAGAAATATATGTTCCTTTCTAAAAAAAAAACCAAACAAAAACCAAACCAATCAATAAAATACACTTCCATGTAACCATGTTTAAAGCTTCAAGTTACTGACAGAGAAAGATTTTTAAAAGACTTTTTCATGCCCTGTCCTCCTGGTTTAACGCAGCTTTTTCTTCAGTACATGGTCAACTATGAAATTAAAATTAATCAATTCCTCTCTTGCAATCTTGTAAATTCAGGACTCATTCTTGAAAAGTGGGATAACCATCCTCAAACTCCTGCATTTTTACGTGCTTTATTTTCAATACGTAATTCTCTGAAAGTACATGTCTTCTTTTATCCCAAGAACTACAGAAGTCACAAGCTTTTATTTGTGACACTAATAACAGGCTCTAAACCCAGATTGTAGAGGATTACAAAATGGTTTAGATCAACATAATGATCTGACTGTGATCTGTGTGTAGGTGCTTACAAAATCCATGCTGCCTGAAACCCACTAGCTGCCCTGTATTTATAGGGAATATCATAGAATCATAGAATGTTTAGGGTTGGAAGGGACCACTAGTGGTCATCTAGTCCAACCCCCCTGCAGTGAGCAGGGACACTGCTAACTAGATCAGGTTGCTCAGAGCCCCATCCAACCTGGCCTTGAATGTTCCCAGGGATGGGGCCTCCACTACCTCTCTGGGCAACCTGTTCCAGTGTTTTACCACCCTCATTGTAAAAATATGAACAGTTCAAGCAGCTCCGACCCAAATTCCACTGGGTTCAGACTCAGAAACACCTCCAAGAACAACCCAGAGCAAGCAGACGTGGGGTAATTGCATCCCACAGAGTCACGTTCTGGTCTCTTACATTTAGAGGTCAGTTTAAACAGCAAGTAACAAAATTTGTCGGTCAAAATATAGCGCTGGTCTTCTGCTGGAAGCAACAGGATGATATAACAGCAGACAGGGACTCATTTTAAACTCTTTATGTGCTCGGAGGCAACAAAACAGAGTATAGGAGTTTGTCAAGTATTGATTCCCACATCAGACAATCTTTTTATCATGTTTCTAAATAAATGGAAAGACAGCTGATGCCCAAAGATGTATTTACAGATATATCATCATACCAGATTCATTCTGAAAGCAACATCTGTAAATAAAGCTTCCTTTCCTCTTTACCCCTGGCTGAAGAGAAAGCCTCAGGAAAATGCACAAATTCAGCCAAAGTGGTTTTATTTGTTTGCTATGAAGAGAGAATATCACTGGCAAGAGCTTTCCTACATTGGATTTTGCAAGCATGAAAGGATAAAAGCTCTTCCTCCTCTTCAGCCTCCAAATATGCAAGACTTCAGATGCGTGAACCCTCGGGGCCAGGGAGCCTCCGCAGCCGGCTCTAAGCCCTTTCCAACCCAAGCCCATCTGTCCCCTGCAATCCAGCATGGCTGGAACAGCATCTCCATTGGGGGCCAAGGCTTAACATCAGAAAAAACAGAGCCAGCATGCAGAAACAGGTCTGTTTGGAGTAGGTGAGGAGAACTTCACTTTGTTCTTTTTCACTTTTAAAAAGCCAGCTCCATTCAAATGGAGATCCTTACTCCAACTGCAGCAGCAATTCATCTGAAAACGGAATGCCGCAATAAAATTAATCCATTCCTGAAAAGCTTTCTAAGCTGTTGGACCAAGTACAGTTGTAAAAGGTGGAATTCCACAGATTATTTTATCTTATCAGAGCGCTAATAAGACTTAGAACAAAAGTGACTGTAACAACATTTAGGTTAGAAAGTGAATTAAGTAAACTTAAGCAGCATGATACAAAGACTGCCATCCAGAGATACTACGCAGTCACCAACCAGTCCCTTCCACCCATACATCTCCACATACACCTCAGAGACATGAGGTTTATCTTATTCCCATTTTACATATGGAGAAACGGCAAAACAGCTGGCTACGTGCCATGGCTGGTATCGTATAGCAGTCGGAGTCAGCAACAGAAACCAAGAACATTTAAACTCCTCCACCTTCACCGAAGCAAGTCCTGGGCTTAATTTGAAGATCAACACCCTGAACCTCTTTAATGCTCTGGATACTAAGGGGAGATACGAACCCTAAATGACCTGGGTATAAAGCCCAGCACTCCAGACTTGTAGCAATAGGCATGTATGAAACACTGTTAAAACCCCTAAAATTTACCAACTGCATGATCAGCCAAGCTGAACCAGCTCCCCTTTAGCAGGAGAGTTTAAAATGTACACACTGACTAGGGAGTTTGGTCTCTGGAGCGTCAATTGTTGCTGAAGAGCATTTGAAAATTAATTGCATTTCATGATTGGCTAAACTCCCTGGAGAAACATTTATTATAATGTAAATGAGAGATAATTACATAAGTAAATGGTTCACCTGAAAAGTGTTTAATACCTAACTTGCTTCATCAGAAACTCATTCTTTAATGCTGTCTATTAAATAAATGATCCCTCGCTCTTAATTTCAAAGCAAGTCCTGCAAACAGGTACCACTGAGCTCCGCGCAACACATTAACTCTGCACGATCACCTCTGCAATAGACCCAACAGAGGACAAGGAGTTGTCACATTAACTCAGTCATTTCAAGCCCTTCAATGACTGCTTTGGGTTTTTCTATTTTTTTTTCAAGACACTACATTTTAAATCACCCTCCTCCACAATAGTCTGAATGGTAAATTGCCTTATAGCTCTTCATTTTCTCGATCCATGAAGTGAGTTTTGGCTCCTCTGGGAGAATATGGACCACTCAACCAGCCACTTTGTATTAAAATATATGAAAGGCATCTAAACCACATGTGTTTTGGGAACATCGAAAGGATACACAGACTGCACTCCCGCAATGTGATGGCTCACAAAGCAGAAAGCTATTAATATTTCAGTAGTCCTTTTGCAAAGGCTCTAAACAGAAACGCAGAAAACACTGTCATGACAGATTCTTCTGGTGTCAATGGTCTCTATAATTTTTTTTTTTTCCCAGAACAGCTGAGAAAAGGAATTTCTGAACGACCCTTGAAACTGAAAACATGTTGATAACTGGTATACATTTCACAGCCTGTCAGCCAAACGCTGTGTCTGTACAGGAAGAGGAAATCCAGCAATGATAACTTGCATTTCTCAACTCCTCTCTAAAGATTTCAGGAAACTCTACAGCCCCACATGAGGGGCAGAAGAATTATTACCCCTATTTTATATGGGGGTTACTTCTATATTTATTTTAAAAAAAACAAATCGTGAAACTAATCAGTTCTGTGTTGGTCTACTTTACACACACTTCCTTTTGTACATGTGTATATGTCATTTTCACACCCATATAAAATTTTAAAAAGTGGAAAGCACATAGCATGTCTTCTTCTGATACTATACTAACATCAACAGCAACGCCCACATTCCTGGACGAAATGTTATCATTTATGAGTCCTCCTAAACAAAGACAAATGCAATTCTAAACAAATAAGACAAAACCAGCCGGAACAATGTAGATCAAAGTCCCCAGGCTGAATTGACTTTGCTGCTGAACAGGATGGACACTACTGGAAATGAAACCTTATTTCACTAGGAAGACAAGAGGAGAGGTTCTTAGCCCAGCTTTGGGAACTCCTAGAGACTGACAGGAGCTGGGAAGTATTAAAAAACCCAACGCTACTTCACTGAAATTCCACTTTCTCTGGGGTGGGATGTGGGAAGTGGCAGTAATTACCCTCTGCAAGAATTTACACTAGTGGGGGAACTGCTAGCTCTCTTTAATTGCTAGTGGCAGCTGGACTCACCGGGCCAGGGCAGCAAGTGTTTACATCTGCAGCTAGTAATCACAGCTAGTACCCCCCCTGCCCTGGAGAAATCGAGCAGCAGCCTGTGTTGGGAGCTGCAGAAAAAAAGATGAGTGCCATGGGGGAAAAAGAAAGAAATTGTACTTCCAAATACCACTGCAAAAAAAAAAAAAAAAAGAAATCTAACCTAGAAAGAAGGGGGGCACGGAGAAACAAAAAGAAACTCTAACCTAGAAGCTTCATCTTTAAACTCAACATTGCAGCCTTGTCCTGGTCATGTTCTCCATCTGCTGCTGCAGAGATCTCTTGCTTTGCTGCAGGTTTACTGGTTTGGCTCTGGTTGCACCTGGTGCACTCAAGCGGCTCAGTTTGGGATGATACCTGCATTCGTGCCGCCTCCCCAGGCTGGACACTTTCTGCCAAACTTGACCTAAGTCACGCATGCAGTGGTGTGAGCTCAATTCAGGAAAATGTGCTGGTAATGCACGAAGACAGCTGAGCTCTAAATTCCCCATTAAAAGCCTTACCCAAAGCTCCCTGAAATCACTGGAAGATGCACACTGACACCAAGAGAGAAGTCTCTGCTTTCTAACAGAGGGATCAGGAAGACCGGGGAGAGAAACAATACTGAGGAGCACGGAAACAAAAGGATTAAAACCAACTCTTCCAAACCCTTGTTGCTCCCATAACGCAAAGCCAGGAGCTCCTTTTCTTCCGATATCCTCTGCGCTATTTGAAATCTTTATGTAGGCCCCAAGACGAGCTCCTCTTTTGCAGCCCGCCTTGCTCCTCCCAGTCAACCCCCTTCTGCCAAAATTCCTTTCAGGCCCAAAGAGAGCACGGAGGCTCATAAACAGCATCTGAATCTTCTGCAGCACTACGACACCAGAGAGAAAACCATTAGATAATTGTTTGGCTAACCCAGACTAAGACACTGTCTGTAAATGTAGGACAACAGTGAGATCTAACACCACTGTCATCTAGATTTCACATACACATGGGTGTGTGTTTACACCCATGAAACTATGCTACAGCACCCTTAGCAAAGGCCCACTTTAAGTGATTGGTTAGCAGTGCTGTTTATCTGGTGTTAGACCAGTGTAAACTATGGACACCTTTTGCACTGGCAGGCAGGTCCACGCTCAAACTGGCCGCTGTCAGAGGGGCTCCATCCCTGCTGCTGCTCCTGGGTCACAAGAAACAAACCAGAGAAGGTGGCCCAAGGCCACGTTCAGACAACACAGGCTCTGGTCACTTCTGTAAAGGCCCAGCCTGGTGTGGACACTCCACTTTATTATTAGCACTAATAACAGGAATATTCAGTTCAGGGCCGTATAAGGATTCTTAGTACTAGACACTGTCCAAAAGAGCCCACAGAGGCAAATCTGACCAAGAAATCTGCAAATAAAGTATTGGGTTGTGTGCTTGTTTTTTAAACCAAGGCTTAAGTTCCTGATAAGATTTCAGATATCAGGAAGAAATTGCTCTCCTGCCAATACCATTTATTTTAGCCCTGTGTCTTCTCTCTGCTGAGGATCACACTGGCAAGGGTATAATTTCACTGGCATAAAAGCGCAAGGGAATGCTGGGGACCTTTTCCAGCACTTTTATATCAGTTGTGTCCTGCTGTTTCAGACCGGACTGCACGAGGCCATAGACCACCTCTTGGTAAAGCTTCAGGTGGTCCCAGTTCACCTTACATCCCTCCTGAACATCGTGGTCTGAATGACAGAGGTCACTGCTCTCAGCTGCTCACCAGCTTTCCTTTGCTGGAAGCTCCTGTTGGCACTGATCTGTCCAGACAGCAGGCTGGAGAAAGTTTTCCTAATTCAGTTTAGGAGGGGGAAAAAAAAAAAAAAAAAAAATTAAAAAATTAAAAAAATCACCAGCTTAGCTTTAAAGTTTAAATTAGCGGTTTGAGCTAACACAGATACAATTACCTGAAGTAAACCAGGGTGTGCTTACTCAGACTGCCTGCAAAGCAGGCAGCATTGCAAAACCCAGGAGAAAATATCTAACTGTAGATATAAATGTTTCTAATTCAATAATGCTTATCTATTGAAAATATTTTCAAAACTGCTATTTCCTTCTTAAGCTCAAAAAGCCACCCCAACACAAGAGGAAAAGAGCTGTCCATATTTAATCAGAGCTCTAAATTCATTTCACCCTCATAAAATTTTATTGCAAAAGATGATATCAGACACACTTTAAGTAAGAAACCCATGACTCAATTATTTTCTTTTACTGAACTGTGGTATTCCAATTGAAATGAGTCAGTGGTGCATGACAGAATCTACTTATTCCAACAGGATACTCAATAAAAATCCTACTAATGCACCTTTCACTTAACATATCATTACTGATAGAAAAGACCCATGATATGCAGCTCTGACATTGCTCAGGAGTTTTTGCTCTTAGGGCAAGGAAGATATTCCAGACTAAGAGGGAAAAAAAAAAAAGGGTGGGAGAATTTAAAGAACGGTGTTGATCCAAAATAATTAGTTCAGAATGGATGTTCTGGAACACCTATTCAATTTCTTTGCATTGGTAATTCCCTATAACACCCTTGCACATGTCTTGGCAAATCAACAGGGCTAGTAGAAGGCTTGGATTTTTAAGGAATCCCTTGGTGTAGCGAGGGGTTTAGCAGGTTGCCTACCTTGGGGCTTTTATTCCTTCCAGTCACCACAGAGCCCAAACCCTTTCAGAGATATGGTTTGATACCAGCATTCCCACGGCATCTTATAAAATGCTGGCATTTCAATGCAAAGCGAGCTTCCTTACATAGCCTTCGACTCCCAAGATTTTCTGGGATTTGGGATAAAAAAATGGAACAAGCAATCTAACTTCATGGGAGTTGTAGTTCTTTGGTCCCAAGGGTGGACACAAAGCAACCAAATCCCTTAACTGACAGCTGCAGACTACCAGCAGCCTGCCTGAACCTCTGCAAGGACATGTTTAGCATCCTTCTAATAAGAGCAGCAGTTAAGACAAGTCTATTTCAATAAACAGTATTTTTTACTTGCTGGCAGATGTAATCTAACATTGATACAGAGCCTCATACGAATCACTGCTGAATATCAAACAATAACAAACACTTTTAGCAGCAATTTTGAAGGTTTTCATCATGATTTCAGGAAGAGTTCTAACCAGGCTTCACCAGTGATCTTTATCAGTTACTGTGGCTAACCACTATTGGATATTTCCCCATTTTCCATATTTAATGGTATTTTTCTAAATAACCTCAAAGATCTGACCAAGTCCTCACGCTTCATACCAAAAAGAGCTTTTGCATCCACCATGCATCACTTGCCAGATAATGCAGACATCTCTCTCTCCTTATGTCTCAACAACTATCAGTCTATTTGCCTTTCCATGCCCTCAAACAGCCAGGTGCAGTTTTGTAAACCTTGAAAAGATTAGAAAGCATTTAAACCTCAAAGAAAAATCTATGGATCGCTTTATAAAAACAAAAGGCTGACTGTGAATGGGGGGAAGGAGAAAAGGATGAGGAAAAAGTTTCAGTAAGCTCGCATCTGTCAAGAAGATAGACTTCACATGCCTCAGTGTTTTCTTTATCACCTAAATAAATTGAACCATCAACTGGAAAAAGGTCACACAGCAGACAGCGCTGTGTGATTTTAAAGCTGTTAGATTTCCCCTTCTCCATTAGAACTTGACAATAATGTCAGTCTAAGGGCAAATAAAGAAAGTGAGAGTTGTAGAGGCTTATTACAGATGCATGGAGTTGGGCTTGTTTGGTTGTGGAGATTTTTTTGTTTTAAGAGTTCATATAACTCATCGTGTACCTTAGTGATCAAAAAGACAACTGCTCACATCCGTAGCCCATGGCTCCTCTACTTCTTACCACAGAAATAGGTAGGCAGCACTCACCAGTTTTCCTTTTTCTAGGCATCTGATCGAGTTAGCAAGTAAAAATGAGCTCGATGCTTCCAAATAAATGCTAAAGGATAGCACGAACAGCAGAAGCTAAAACACAAACCACTAGATTGCAGAAAACGAAGGGTAACACACCAACAAGTACAATAGTCATATTCAACTGTAACCTGATCACTACTGTAACTCTATTTTTGGATTTCAAAGCAGATCATGGGGTGGACAACAATGCAAGTAATTCAATTCAACCGCGAGGAAAGAGCTATCTACTACCCATACTTTATAGATAAGAACTTTGTCTGACTGCAAAAGTCCACGCTAAAAATAACACTTGTTGGCAACTATCAGAAATGATCCGGACATTTTCCTCATGAGAAGAAAAATGTCAGAAATGAACGCCTGTGTCTTGTCTACACTGAAAAAACTAAGGAAAAACAAAGAGAGGCACTACAGCATGGTGCCAGCCCATCAGGGGAAGACAGCCTCGCACCAGTTTCAGGCAAAACATTGTTTGGTTTCCAGAGTTATAGCAAAAATGGCTTTGTTTTGCGAGAAATACCATGTTGTAGCTAAGTAGCCCACCAATACTCTGTCTTGATGAGGAAAGAAAAACAAAAATCGAGGCCTTCAACTCAGAGTTAAGTCAATAAAATGAACATTTATCACATTTGCGAACAGCCAAGACACAAGCTCCACTGACTTACAATTGCGTTACAGTTTGCAGGCATCAGGGGAAAGAGGTGCTTGTTCAGACTTCCCTCGAGCTGTACATCCCTTAGGCTTGGCATACATCGAGTTGTGTCACTCAAACCCGGCAAATAAAACAATTTGAGTCATTTTTTTTGGCGGTGTGCTCTCTTTAAAAAGCATCAACTTGTTGCATCAGTGGACCATGAAATGTATGTGACCAAGCCATACCAATAAAATCCATTTTAAACACAAGTGTTTGTTTACACAGAGCTTTCACCTTTTTAATTAAAACAATCCAAGCACAGGCGTATGCAAACATTTAACTGCACTACATTTCAGAGATGTTTCCTTAAAAGCTATTCAGCAAGATCCAGAACTCTGCATAAAGCCTTGAGTTTACATTTACATTTCCTTGAGTTTGATCTCTTTTTTTCCCCCTAATTGGTTGGCCATGAATATGTATTACTTGACATGACCTCAAAATTAACTAAGCATTTAGACAGTTCATGCAATGTTTTTAAAACACAGCCCATTTTTTCCCAAGTTGAAATGACATATTTTCAATGTGGCACCGCCAGTTTATGTAAACAACACAGCTGTGCCTGAAGTACACCTCCTCACTTTCAAACATGGATCACCCCCAGTTGAGACAATCCTCATCGCTCTGTGGGTTGGCTTCTGCTCCACAAACTATTTAGCTGCCATTAATCCTTCCCTACAGCACCTGTGTAAGTGCTGAGTCTATGAAAACAGGATCATATTGAAATAATTATTTTTCAGTAACATGTGGGTTCAGCCTAACTGTTCCAGTGAAAATACTGGAGCTTGCTGCACCCAGACAGCTGTACACTGTTGAAGGTTTATACCTGGTTTAATTGTCAGCATAATATATCAGCATGTGCTTAAATACAAGCAGTTAACTATTTTACTACTAATTATTTTGCAAAAACATGCATCCACAAGCTTTCCTATTATGGTCGGTTATTCAGCTTATATCCAGATAAATTTTCTCTCTTCTATTAACTGGATTGGATAGATGATGCTTCTTTATCCTAGCGTTAGTGTTTCTAGCCCCAGACACGCAGAGAAAGTCTGCAGAAAGGCAGAGTTTAAATGGAATTAACATGCATCAGGTTTGCTGCGCTCGACTGCAACGAATTAAGGTCTGAATAAGACACTGATGTCCTGTGCTGTAAAAATTACGAGTTCCAGCTTCCAGTGAAGTTTGTCCACACTGTACTTACCATCAATTCAAGCACTAACAAAGCTTACCCAGGGCTAGGAACTGTAGAAACACTAGTGAAGGCTGGGAACAGGGCTGGGCTGTTTTAAAGCTTCTGTTACTCACTCTGCTAGCTCCCTGAAACAAAACATCCCACATGTAAGAATCTGTAAAGGCTAATTCAGAAAAATATTACTTCCATACAAGCCATTACATAGCTCAGGGTTTCAATTATGGATTTTTATGAGCATTTTTAGGCAGCTAACCTTCAACATCTTGTCTCGCAAGAGGTGCTTCAGAAATAAGAGCACAGTAGCCTTCCTTCTCCTGACTATGCCAAGAACCCTTGTAATTTAACAAACAGCTCGTAGATCCATTGCAGCCCCATACTCACAACAGTTTAAAGACAGTACATGAACTGTTTGAAGGTCTATGCTTCCACTGGACCAAAACCAGAAAAAAACAAACCTCCACAAGAAGTGATGGATCTATGGTGCTCTCATCCAGACCAATCTACATTTGAAAGTGAAAGGCATCCGCTGCTTCTCAGGTTAAAGGCCAACCAGATTTGCAGCAGTTTCTTTGGAAAGGCTTACATTTGTGAACATTTTCTGTTGTGAGTTTCAAACAAAACACGATGATTACCTAACAAGCATGAACTTGCATCCCACAACACACGTGCCAGCACAGAAACAAAAGCCAACTCTTACTGGTTGATTTTGAAGAATCAATGTCAGCCATTCAAACGATTTTTCTTTTCCGTTCAGAACTCAGATCAGACTTCATCCGTGTCTGCTACAGCCCAGGACTCTTTCGCCACTCCATAAGGCAGGCACACCTCAGAATAAGTCCTACACACAGAGATAAACTGGTCCAAAAAAGCAGCATTTTACAACCCCATGCCAGGCTGCACTTCCAACAGGTATGCTGACACCAAGATGTACACCAGCTCTCCACCAAGGGGAAAGCAGTCAAATCCCAGGCTTTTACCACAACTTTCCACTTTCCATTTTGACTAATCAATACATGAATAAATCTGGTGGCACTCTCAAGATATTTTAAATGTGCAAACAATTTTTTTTGTTGCTGTAAGCTGTACAATTGTGCTGAAGCATCTGCTGTTTTTATTCCTGCTACAATCGTAATATTCAAGTGCTATTAACAAAAGCTCACAGCCTATGAAAATTAGAGGAAAAAAATCGCCTCTGAGCATATTGCATGTGGACTGACAGCTTCTTCTTGACTGTGGTGACATGGTGAAGACGAAGGCTAACAAGTACAACAATATTCACTTTCATTAATTCAGATTTTTGCAGATATTCATCAGGTGTGGTTTCAAGAAGCTATTTCCCTTTCCTATGCGCATGACTGCTTATTAATCTAAAGAAATTCTGGACGTACGACAATAAAAATATCCAATCTTAGTTTCTTAACTGTAATTAACAGTGCCATCATTCTTAATAAGCCAGTATGCTCTACTGAAACGTATTTGCTATTTTTCACAAACAGACAGCTAGAGATGGCCTAAGATTTTTCTTGTCTGGCCACAAATGTGGTGTAAGTTTCTCTTCTGCCAGTGTTCCGACAACTCTATTCAATTATACATCCCCAACTTACTAAGAGCTAAGAATCAGAAGAGTATCAAGCATTGCAGCGAGCTAGCACTTTTATTGCCATCACTGCACTTTAGCACTTAAAACTGAAATATTTCTGTCAAAGAAAACCTAGAACTTTTCTTGTTGTAACAATAACCTTGTAAACCTGAATGAACACTACGGCAGGGTGAGGGTGTATGAGTCAGAAGACAGCCTGCAACAAAGCTAGGAAGAGAAGAAATTGTTGGTATTCATTTTAAGGGAACATTCATTCCAACTGATATTTCAAATGTCAAACTGGTATTAACTGCATCAAGCACTGATCAAAATACGTAAGGCAGAGATTGCTGAGAAAATTATCACAAGCATCTAAATTGGCTGTCATCACGAGGTGGAGTTTGAGAAAGTACAAGCCTTTAGTGTCTCCCTATGTACCCTGCTGGTGAGACTTTGCATTTTTGATTGCCCTGATACAAAAGACAAACTATCTCTCAATAAAGTAGAGAAAAAAGGTAGCTAAGAAATTGCCCTTGCTCTACAGCCTGCTGGCACGTGGCCATTCATTAATTTAGGACACTAAGAGAATTGCTGGCTAGCTCTGTGCATGCAGCGGGCACAGCTTTCAGTAACAACTCTGCACCTGATTCAGAAGTGATGTGCTGAATGCTACAAAAAGTTTATAGAGTACATAAAGTCTTTATAAGATAGAAACCTCTGTGATTGTCTCCCTCTTTTAGTCCATGATTTCACCAAAATATAGTTTAAGGAGTTTTTAAGGAGGAAACAAACTGACACGATATTAAGAGAATGACAATTAAGATAAAAAAATTCTTTGAAACAGTTTTGATGTAGGCAATTTCGTTAGGCAAAGGGATGGATCAGGTAACTTCTCACCATCTCTTTCAGCCCCATCTCTTGTGCTTTCAAAAAGATTTATGAAGTTTTTAAAAAGCAAAAAGCAAAAAGTTAACGGAAGGACCAAAATGCCACCTCAGCATCCTCCGAAAATGAACGTAGCTCTTAGGGTCCTGGCAAGCAGGTTCTCATGAGCCTCGACGCAGCACTTTAAGACATTATTGCTCCAGCTCTTTATTTTGCTCCTCTCTCAGAAATTACAGCTCCTTATAACGGGGTTAACAGAAGAGAACATGTGCCTGCTCTCTGGCTGCCCCAGTTCACAGCCTGGTATATTAATACAGTCTACCAGTGACAGTTAGCTCATGCTAATATGCCTCACAATAAGCGTGATTAACCGATGTACTGACACATTCCCTCCTGCCGCGTTGTTACAGGGGCAGTAACATCCAGCAAACAGCTCGGCAGAAATGCTGTAATGCACTGCAGGAAGATTTTTCAGAGGACGCTGGTCAGACCCTTTGTAACAAGGGGGCTGCACATTTCAGCTGCTCATAAAAGTTAGAAAAACCTTATTCTGGTGGAAAGAATAGATCTAAAGAAAATAAAATACTTAATTCCAACAGAATTTTCCTTAAAATAAAACCACACAATATGAAAAAGATTAGACGATACATAAACCTACAAAATGAGAAAAACTGAGATAATGGGAAACTCTAAGCTCTGCAGTTTTCTTAAAGAATTATTAAATTTAATTTTGTCTCCCATGCCACAAAAAAAAATCCTATATGCTAATGTAAGCAATGTATAAGCATTAATATAATACTTTTTTTAAGACAAAAAATTGGAAGAACCGTTTTCCAAGTTGGAACAACTCTGCATGACTGAATCCATCTCCTCTTTCACAGAGTTTTGGATTTTTGAAATACCAAGCCTAGCCAGACCAAAACTAATTCTGAAAATGTCAAAGCAGTACATAAAGCTTTTCACTCTGCAGAATACTTAATGTGCCACCTATACAGCAGTTACCTGTATGTGAACTCCCTGTCACTTTGGATATCCAAATATACTCACTTATTAAGTGGAAAGGTAGCAAGCAAACCACAGCTCCAGTCCCACTTCAACACAAGGGAGAAACACCTTACGGCTGCAGGACGTGCATCCATCAGCCAGACAGCACAGCCCTGCACCAGGCCAAACGACCCACAACACCCACTGGCCCATCTCCCAAGCTCCAGGCTTTCAACACTCATCCTTTGAAGAACCATAAAACCGACAGCGGTTTTTTTTCAGTGTATGTATTCGGTGGCAAGCACATACTGTGAAGGCAGCCCTTCCTGTTCACGCTCCAGTACTTGATATTTCCAACTTCCTGTAACTATTCACACTTCCTAAGAACAGTTTGCGGTGGACTTGTATTCAGTGAAGTTCACATAGGCTTAAAAAATAGCAATAATAACCAGCTTATACTTGCCTGATAAGCTGACATTTACAGGTAGTGATGCAGTAGGCTGCTGGTAAGTCCCTGGTTTAGAAATATTGACTTATTCTGTGCTTTCCTAACTATCTCCAAGGGTATTACCAGATCTGCAACATAACAGCGCGTGGGGTTTTGTTGTTGGTTTTGTTTTCTGGGTTGGTTGTGGGGTTTTTTGTTTGTGGGGCTTTTTTGTTTGAACAACTACTTTCTATTTTTGTATACGTCCATATCAGCTTATTGATCTAAGGGTTGTCACCAGTAAAACCAAAGCAGAATTAGGGCAACAGTTCATTATTTTAAGAGTTCTGATGGTTTATAAAGAACACAAAAGGTTTCTAAAAACAATTTCAAAAGTGTAAACGTATTTGCTAGGTTGTGAAGACCACCCAATCCAAGGACATCAAAAGTATAATCTAACGGACTATGCAGACAAGTGCTAAGGGTCCTAGAAGAGCACGCCACTTGCAAAAAAAGCAACAACTCTGAAAACGTGTTAGCTACACATCTGGTTTTTGGTTTTCTTTCCACAGACAGTCAGTCTGCACATTTGAGATCAGACATGCTATGTTCACCCTGCCAGCGATAAGACACTGTCCACTGATAAGAAGATAAGGATTACTCTCTGCTGCTACAAATGCTTCAAGGTGCATTTTTGCGTGTCATTGGTTTTGAGTAAGAATTTAAACATAAGATTTTGAGATAAATAAGACTGCACACACGAGTTCTTCATTGAAATCCAAGTCCACCTATGATCTTGCTATTTTTGTATTTCTTCTTCACCCATAGTTCCATTGCCGTCCTAATCAGAGTTCCTGTTTAAGGCTGAGAAGCCACCACACAAGGCACAAAACATGCAGATACAAAAACGCCTTTGATTTGAGCTACAACTAAAGCATCGCACCAACCTGATTTCCATCCCCACTTAAAATGTCCTTCACTCAAGTGCACTAGTCCTTCTACCTCTAAATGGCTGGCATCGGAATGGTTGCAAGATAAAGCCTGGGTGAGTGCAAGCCAGCAGTCGCTAACACGACAGCACAACCAGCCGCACCGATGCAAGTTCTAGCACTGCGTACAGGGTACCAATCTTTCAGGAATCTCCCACAATTCCTCCCCTTATGCAAAATAAAATACAAGTTTTTTGCCTTTTATGCTGCAAAGGCATAACCACAAACCTTACCAAAGGAGGACAGGATGCGCTCCCAGGCATCCCGGTCCAGAACTCAAGAGAGGGTACAGCCTGTGGGGACGCAGAAACATGAAGTTTATTTACAGGATGGCTGCTCATATTTAAGACAGGCACACTCAAGAGAATTATCTTGAGTAGCAATGATCCGGGTTATGCCCAACATACCTGTCCCCCCAAAGAGTTTACCATCTAAATCAGGATATTTTCAACACTGCTTTTGAGCATGCAGATTTTAAATAGTCTAGAATGAAGGCACCCTTCATTTTTTTTATTAAATGGGTTAATATCTCTTCACCCGAACGTCTGCTTTCCTGCAGAGTTACTAAACTGTCTGACTTTCAGGTGAATGCACTGTGAACGAAGGACTGCTCCACTTCCACTTACCTAAATTCTGCCAGACCAGTAAACACCCAAGCAGTGGATACAATCTTTACAATCCACAATGAAGAGCCCGATCTGACTGAAAACCAATGAAGACGGCAACAGCTGAACCGCTAGACTGTACCAAAACAAAACTACACCATAGTACTCGGTACCTACCACTCCAAGGGACCGATCGCTTGCTTTCAGTTTCTTTGAACTCGGCCTCTATCCACATTTGTAGATAACACATTAAAGACAGAGATAGATGCACACAAAAATAACCATGCCAGCTAGAGCTAAGGAAAGGTGCAAAGTCAATACTTAGTTGAGGTTTGACAGAGCGCACCCAAACCAAACGCACTTCCCGCTACGAGCAATCAACTAACCCCTGCCAGTGCCCGGCCCAAAGCAGATCAAAGCCACGCCAGCCCACAGGTACCCCAGAAACGAGTCCATCTCACCCGTCTGTTCCGAGGAATACGCTGACCTCATCCCGCTATGGGAGCTGCAGGATGGCAAGGAACAGCCACAGGCAGAAACCTCTAATCCAGCAACCCAGAGAGAACACAACAGCAGCATTTCATTACTCACTTGAATTCTACAAACGGAATATCAGATCCCCAGATGAGAAACACACCACTCATCATTAAATAGTAAATTTGGTGTCTATCAGAACGACTTGGTCTCCAGGAGTATCTAGCTGCATGCTACAACTGCTACCAAGGACACAATCAAAGGGGCTTTGCAGGCTCTTCTTCCACCAGCAAACAGTGCCAAAGGTGAGAGAGAGCACTGATAATTCTATTTTTTTTTCCTCCAGATTTTCTTTTGCTGTACATCTAGAACAAATATAAAGGCTTCCTGACAGCATCTAGAACTGCAGTTCAAAGTACCCAAAAATCTCATGCACATAAGAGTTTAGGAATCGACACTGATACGGAAATTCGAACATTTCCTAAAAAATACAACCAAAACTTTCCAAGACAGAGATCCCCAGCACCAGATTGCCTGTCCCCAGGGAACAGCAAAGTATGCAGATAATTAAGCTTACTTGAGTTTACAACTCGTAACCTTCATGTCACTTTATGGAAACAAACTATATTTAACGGAAAAAAAAAGGAAGAAAATATTTACATTTTGACAACATACAACTTGTTCACATGAACGACCACCAAACAAGTTCCCATATGTTATCAGGAGGAGGTTTACAGTATGATGTGACCTAGTGTACAAATCCAAGGCTTTCAAAGTATGGCTCACATCCCGCTGTCAGCACTCCGCAGCCCCCAAACCCATTCAGCTTCTCTGCAACTGTTTTCCCTGAAGTATTTTTAGCATCCATCTGAAAATATATGGTTTGCCCTCTGGGAAGAAGCTAATTGCACCATCACCTTTGTTCCACACTGTTTCATTTTCCTCCTCTGTCCTTTTCAGCTACTGGGTTCTGATCTCCCTTCTTCTCCTCCATTTCTTGAACTCCTTCTTCCACTGCCACTTCCTTCTTCCCTAATCCTCGACATCCTTGTTTCCATGGTCATGCTTAGCCATGTTACCACCTTAGTCTTCCTCTGCCTAGTGTACTCACAATCTCTCTACCTCATCCCCTTGTCACCAGGGTTCTTCCCATTCTCGCTTTTGACTGATTGCTTTTCTGTCGTTGGTGTGACTCTACCTCTAAGGGCAGGTCCTGTACCCTCCTTTACAACAGTAACAGTCCTAGCAGGCTCCTTCACTCCAATTGCTCCTATCAGGTGGTCAAACATTAACCGTAGACATCACCAGAAATAAAGTAACTTATGAGGCTGTGACTTGCCAGCTCCCTGAAGATCACAACAAGATCTTCACGATGGACATAAAACCTAGGAGCCGTTGTGCAGCCATAGACTCGGTATTCTGAGCTGAAGGAAGAGGATGTCCAATACCCTGTGATCCCTGCAGCAGGCATACAGTTGTACGGATTCATGCCTCTGCATTTCTTGCAGCTCTTTTTATTCCATGTAGCATAGTGTGAAGGTGGGGAAGAAGTCCCCCATCACCAACTTCATGAAAACGCAGACTGAAAGAATGCACACCGCACTCTGAACCTGCCCTTCTCATTTTGGGAGCAGGAGATATGGGTAATTTTTACAACCTTTTTTGCTGTATGCAGACGACACCCTAAAATGATACAGGTAGATAGTTCGGCAGACATATTTTGTTCACGAGGAGCAATCCCAAACTTTTTTCTTTTACGAAGGATAGTGAACACCCAATCAATTCCCACCTGTTACACATCCATCGCTAGCCCATCCTCACAGAGACAACGCTCACTCTGAATCCACCTCATTATCCCTACTGCAAAGAGAGAACTGAATATCATCGCCTCAACTTCCAAACCAAACAACTTATCAGAGGCCACGTTCACACAGCACAAGCTCCAGGAGGCCGCGTATCCTTGGGAGAACGCAGCAAAACAATAATTTTTGCTTAGGGAAGACACATTCCAGCAATAAGCCTTCATCGAGGCAGCGGCTCCAGCAATGGAGGCCATACGCGCCAAGAGGCAACACACACGCGTCTCCGTCACGGAGGAATCGCACCCGAGCGGTGTAAGGAACGGTGGGAACGGGACAAGGGCTTCTCGTGATTTTCGTGTCACATTTCCCATGGGGCAAGATTTCTCACACGCACATGTAACACATTCCCCTAGCCTGCCTGCGGGCAACTCCTCAAAGACACCCACCCCGAGGAGGGAGCCCACTCGAGCTGCCCCTGGCAGGCCGGCACCGCGCGAGGCGCGCACCGGCGGGGCTTGGTCCTTGGCAGGGTTTCGGTCCTCGGGAAGCGCCATGCAGCGTGGCGCCCGGCTCTTCACGACGCCTCCCTCTGCAGGCGACCGAGGAGCCCCCCAGGACTCCTCAGGGGGT
>NW_009259586.1:3907550-3910198 GCF_000687185.1 Egretta garzetta
CCTCCAGGCGGGCGGGGAAAGGCGTGGGGGAGGCTGGGCCCAGAGGCCTGTGAGAGGATGGGGAGTTATTTGTGGCAGGCGGCCTCACTTCCTTCCTCCACCCCCTTCCCTCCGCCTCAGGGACTGAATGTGGACGCAGGAGCACGGCATCCCGGCCAAAGGGCTATTTTAGTGCTGGCAACTCTCGTTACTCCACGGCCTTCCCCACCCACGGGACAACGCTGTCCAGGAAGTGCCCGGGAATAGCACTGCATTCCCGAGGAGGAGGAGGAGGAGGAGGAGGAGAAGGAGAAGGCCCAGCGAGCCATGTGGAGAACCTACCTCCAAGTAGGTGACACCAAAGGCCCCCAGATGCTGGGTGATCAGAAGATTGCACAGGCTCCCTGTCCTCCCCCGAGAGAAAATTCCCCCCCTGAAGGAGCCGTGTCCAAGGAAGCGGCTGAATTCCCATGCAAAGAGCTTTCTCCGTAAATTAACTTCTCTCCCGGGGGAGGAAATGATACGAGCTTCTTTTAATAGGACTTTGATCTCTTGGGCTCCACACAGAACCGCTTCCCTCGCTGGGATCCTCCAGCTGTGTGGTAAAGGGCAGCAAGGATTTATAAGGCAAACACCTTTTTTAAACTCTGCCAGCACGTGCAGGGTGAACAATGTTAATAATAAACTTTCGGGCCTGCTCTGCGTGCTGCCTGTGCAGCTGTTTTGGGGAGACAAATAACTTTTTTAATTCTCGTTTACACCGATTCAGTATCTACTGCGGGCAGGCTTTTGCTGGGGTAATTTAATAGCCTCTTCCCCTGCATTGGGAAGAATAAGTCACAGGATATCAATCCCTCCTTATTCACCTAACAACCCTCCACGGGAGGCTGGAGGACTGTAATTACGCAGCTCTTGGTCAAGTAGGACAACTTTGCATAAGTCAATAAATGTGGAGGCATTTCACTTAATATCTACACCCCCTCCCCTACATAGCCAATGTAAAACCACCGTCGCTGATGAACCCGCTGAAAAAACCCTTCAATTATCGACAAATCACACTGAAAACACCACCGACATGCCCTTTGTGCCCAGGGATTCGGACACCACAGATTTGAATCCTTCTCCGCTGATGTTTAATTGACAATCTGGTACCGACACCGTTTCCTCTTCCAGTTCTCTTTTGTTTCGCAGTCGGGAGAACTCACCGCACGCTCTGCCGAGCCATAGACAAACGTTCAGGACGCACCAGGTGCGTGTGACCAGGGCGCATTTACTTCCATCTTTGCGCAGGTCCTTGTTAACGCGTGCCTGTTTGCTCTCTCCAGCTTTGGTGCATATGCCTTCCCCTCAGCCTGTTCCATCCAAGAGGCTTTTCTCCGGTGTTAAAGGGAGCAAAAAAATCAAAAGTATCTTCAGGATTAGAAGCGTAAGCAGCCACTGCTACAAAACCATGGGGAAGGAAACATCTAAGGAGACTCTAAACTCCTGGTCACAAACAATAAGCACCGGTCTCCTGGCATTAGTGACAGTGCAGTACGCTCTTAACAATAACAAATTTAAAGTATACGGTGTTCTCATCAGAACAGGTGTCTAGATTTCTTCTTCCCAAGCGTGAACAACTCAGATGAAAGAGGAATCCTCTCCTTCGGAATTTCCAAAACACATACAGCGCAAATGATTGTTTACCTGCACCTCCCAAGTCACGGTATTGATACGCAGCTTTTTGTCTCTGATAAATAATTAACGTTTTCCTTTACAAGAAAGAAAATTAACCTGAAAATGAGGACCAGAGGCAGAGGAGATGTGCAGGAGATGACGTCCCTCCGGCAGCCCCGGCCCTGGCACACGTGATGGTCCTGTCGCACCATATTGGCATGCGTTTGCTTGACTTACCCGAGCAGGCGGAGGAGCGAGAGCCACGCTCCCTGCGTGCCGAGCTCCTGCGCGGCAGCAGTCCTCGCTCTGCCCCAGAGACCTACGCGTTTGGGGAGGATGCAAAACCTCGTGCAAGGCCTGCGTGATTACAGCTGCGCTCGTCTGTGGAGCTCCCAGATACCTTTAGGAGCAGCCGTTAAGCAGGCGTCTGTTTGCGTTCGCTATATATTCTGTGTCTTACAACTGCGGGGCATTTGGGACCTGTTCTTCCTGATCAAGGTATCCTTCCCAATGGGCGTAGGGACCTGCCTCCACTCCCAGCAGTCACTACAAATAAAATTCAATAGTAATATATAGTGAGGTATAACTTGAGGCAGCAATTTCCCCCAAAAGACACTAGTCTTATTTAATTGCTATTTATCTTCCTAGATGCTAGCAACAGGGAACATGGATTCTCGCTTTCTACTTGCAATGAAACTTTGCAATTTGTTTTAAGTGTTGGGAGTTTGAAGGTGGCCCACAAAGGCAGGGGGATTTGGGGGACGGAGGTACGGAGGGACCCAGCCTTGACCCCTGCGCCCTCCTCCCAAGCTGGATGGTGGGGCAAGCCCTTGGCTGCCTTCCTGGGGCCCACAGTCAGACTCTTCCCGACTTTTGGGGGGACCAGGGACCAGTGGGGCTGCCCAGTCCTACGCCAAGCCCCGTGATGAGTGTCCCTCGGCTGCTGCAGCCAAAAAACAGGGCAATAAACGCCTGGCGCTGCCAGAGCCCCTTCTCTGCGAGGGGCTTTACTC
>NW_009259586.1:3911343-3913861 GCF_000687185.1 Egretta garzetta
GTGCCTGTCGCCGTAGGTAAGTGAAGAAAAATGGCCCGTACAAAGCAGACCGCCCGCAAGTCCACCGGGGGGAAGGCTCCGCGCAAGCAGCTGGCCACCAAGGCGGCCCGGAAAAGCGCCCCCTCTACCGGCGGCGTCAAGAAGCCTCACCGCTACAGGTAAGGCCGTCGGCCTGGCCCGGCCCGGCCCGCCGCAGCCCCTGCCCAGGCTCACCCGCTCCCTCCTTCCTCCTCCACCCAGGCCGGGCACCGTCGCCCTCCGTGAGATCCGTCGCTACCAGAAGTCGACGGAGCTGCTGATCCGCAAGCTGCCCTTCCAGCGGCTGGTCAGGGAAATCGCCCAAGATTTCAAAACGGACTTGAGGTTCCAGAGTGCGGCCATCGGTGCGCTGCAGGTATTGCTAGCGGCCTGCTGGGCCTCGGCGCGGAGTGTGCTTTGCTGAGGGTTTCTAATGACATTTCTTCTTGTGCTCTTGAAACAGGAGGCCAGCGAGGCATATCTGGTGGGTCTGTTTGAAGATACAAACCTGTGCGCCATCCATGCCAAGAGAGTCACCATCATGCCCAAAGACATCCAGTTGGCCCGCAGGATACGGGGGGAGAGGGCTTAAGTGAAGGCTGTTTTTATGGTGTTTTGTAGTAAATTCTGTAAAATACTTTGGTTTTAATTTGTGACTTTTTTTGTAAGAAATTGTTTATAATATGTTGCATTTGTACTTAAGTCATTCCATCTTTCACTCAGGATGAATGCTAAAAGTGACTGTTCACATAAACCTCAGTGATGTGAGCCTTGTTGCTCAGGAGTGACAAGTTGCTAATATGCAGAAGGGATGGGTGATCTTTCTTGCTTCTCATGCATGTTTCTGTATGTTAATGACTTGTTGGGTAGCTAAACTTGTAAGGTACTAGAATTGATATAAATGTGTACAGGGTCCTTTTGCAATAAAACTGGTTATGACTTGATCCAAGTGTTTAACAATTGGGGCTGTTAGTCTGACCATACATCACTGTGACCAAATGTGGACTTTTTCAGAGGGTGAAACTACAAGTCTTAACCACAGTGTAACTTACAGTTTCCTAAAAATGTAAACCTGGCAGCTATAGAATACACTATGTGCATTTATAATAGCTATTTTATATATTGTAGTGTCAACATTTTTAAATTAAATGTTTTACATTCACATGTAAGGAGTCCTTGTCATTTGGTTTGTATGGGCTTGGAGAAGCTACCTCCTCCTGCCTCTCCCAGGTTTGTGGTAGATGCCTGTAAGCCTGGGGTACTGTGGCAACTCTGTTTTGTCTGTTACAAGCCAGGAGAACTTGCCCTGGCTGCCCTTGGAGGATTTTGGAGGCTTCTTGGAGCTTGAGTCATTGCTCTTGGCCAGAGCGGAGTCCTGCAGCTGGGGGGCAGAGAAGGAAAGGCCTGGCTGACAGTCCCAAGCTAGGCTGTTTTTGTGGGTTTGTTTTTTTTTTTTTTATATGTACTGCTTGGTGTCAGCTGTTCAGGCACAACTCTAGAACTAAGCTCTTTCTCCTTTCCAGTAGATGCAGGGGAAGTTTATTTTGCCATGGTGTGACCAGGCTGCACCAAGCAGAGCAGTGCCAGGCTCCTTGGGCAGCCTCAGTGTTGAGGTGTGTGGGGCTGCTCCTGCCTGTTTCTGTGGGAAGTGACTAAGTCCTGGTTAATAACAGCAGCCAGTGTGGCAGGGAAGCTAACTACACACCCGGGGAGTGTAGCAAACTGGGATGGGTGTTTGGTAAGAGCCTCATTTCCCATCCTAAGCTTTTTTGATGGAACAGGATTCTACTCAAACCTTGACTTTGGAACAGCTCTTTGGGCTCTGCTGAGAGGTCTGGAGTTCTCAACAGTGCCTCTGCTGCCGAGACTGTGGTAGAGGAAAGCTGCTCAGGCTACATTTGAAAGACTGGTAATTAACATCTAAATTGAATTGTGAGGCTGCCTCTCAAGGAGCAGGCTGTGCTAGTAAGGCTGGGGCTGGCATGGGGAAGCAGCACAGGGAAGTAGTTCAGCTAGCTCAGCTTGATTTATTTCAATGAAATTAAAAGTGCAGAGGTGGCGTTTCAGGAGGAGGAGCAGCCGGAATTCATACCAGGGAGCAGGCAGCCCTGGCCATCTGTGCAACTGGTGGGAGACCGGACGCCTTCACAGCGCTTCCTTCCACAGCCTGGCAGCAGTTTGAAAACCATCGTGGCCTGTGTGGTTGCGGTGCTGCCAGGGGGGCTGCGGCACCCAGGGGAGCTCGGGACTGGAACTGTCCCTCGTCAGACAAACCACTCCGTGTGCTTAAATCCTGCAGCTGGAAGAACAGGCACTCCTTATCTGCTGCTCTTACACAACTTCCTCAACGCCCTTTCCTACACTGCTCCGAGTGCACTTGGAATGGACACAGCCCCATGCTTGACACCATTACCCCACCTGCTACCGAGCTGCTAAAAACATCCTCTAAAATGAGCCAAGATGATAGGTTTTAAACAAGTGTTTTCCTCACTGCTAAACC
>NW_009259586.1:3913883-3915316 GCF_000687185.1 Egretta garzetta
CATCGTAAACTCAATTGCTTTAAAGGGCCGGATCAAAGCCAAGCACCATCCCTGCAACTTCAGCTGGTGCTATGTGATCTGGAGCAGCTCACCCGGGCAGGTCTGTCCTGGGGGGACACATATCTGTCAGGGAGGTCCCCCCCAAGAGCCCTGAGGGTCCTTGGTGGCCCAGGAGCCATGTAATTTGGGAAGCACCACGCAGCTTGCATTTAGGCAGGTTTAAAATAAGAATTCCAAGGGATGGGATTTATGAATGCTCAATCTGGTGCTGAACTGCAGTAGCAGGCTGGGCTCCTGCAGGAAAAGTATGTTTTAAAATAACATCCCTCGAAAACACTGTTTCCTCCAAGTTCTTAGTGGAAACAATGAACCATCTGGGTATGCCTAGAAGCTGTTTCTTAAAATAAAATCATTGTCTAACAGTTCTTAAAAAAAAAACCAAAAAAAACAACAAAACCACAGAAAACCCCCAAAACACCAACAAAACACAGCAGAAAACCCAAGCCCACCAGAAAACTGTATCAAAGTATCTGTTCACCGTAGCAACCTCAACAAAAAAAAATTTAGATCTTGCATGTGGCAGACCAGAACAGCAACTCTTGGTATTCCACGATCTCACCGTGCTGGTATCTGAAGATATGAACTGTTCCCTTACCAATTCGCCTGATTATTTCCTCGCTTTCTTGCTCAGAACTCGCTGCAAACACCAGGCAGTCGAATGTGCTCCCGTCAGGGCTCTCCGGGGAAGCACTAAAAATGGAAACACACACATTAGCCGGCAAAGAGAGCGGCTCTGAAAGCCCAGCCCCGGCTTGTAACCACACCAGAGACCCCGCGGCTGATCTGGATGTCACTTGTTGATTTTCTAAGACCCACATCCCTCTACATCGCCCCTCCCGGGGCCCACGGGCAGCACTTACGCCACGCAGAAGGCAAATAAATTGCTGCTGTCCACGCAGCGTCCCACGCAGGAGATGGTGGGGTAGGGGCAGCGGCACAGGAGCTGCACAGAGAACAGGAGGGAGACAGCGCTGGGGGTTGCACTTGGTCCCTGTCATCCCTGCTCCGGGTTTAAGCTGGCTCCATGACCCCTCCGGCAGGGCTGCCTGCACCACGAGGTCGGCAGCCTTGGGGGTCACCGGTTTATTCCTGTAACCGCTCTCAACTTGGCTGTTACTCACTCACTTTGGAAGACGTCTTCTCCTGTACAAAGACTTCTGCTTCCTTCACGTCAAATAAAACCTCCTGGATGGGGGATGGAGGGGAAAGAAACCCAAATCATCACGGCATCTGAGCTCTATTTTTAATGAGACACTTACAAGAGAGAGATTATTCAAAAGCAGAGGTGACGAAGCACGGTCAAGCACAGCTTTTTCAAGGAGATTTCTCTGTGCTGCCCCCCCCTTTTTTTTTTTTCACCCCCAAGCCTTCCT
>NW_009259586.1:3915341-3919179 GCF_000687185.1 Egretta garzetta
CCCCCCCCCCGCAAGGCTCAAGCAACAGTGACCTGAGCCCTAAAGCACCCTGGAACCAGGCTCAGTCTCCCCACGGTTTCCACATGCTTTCCTGCAGGTGGTTGTATTTTTTTTTTTCCTTAATGCACTTTCCTGTGCTGGCTGCAGAGATGCTTTTAACCAGAAAAAACCCCAACCACGGGGGGTGTCAAATACTCAGCCAGGCCAAGCGAACCTGGAGCTGGCAGAAAAAGAATATCCATGGGCAGAGACCGCATCTCCCTGCAGTTTTCTCACCAAGCGCTTCCCGGGATCCCTCAGGCCCATTGCTCACCCGTGCAGCCGAGTGCTTCTCCAGCACGGCAGGGATGGCCTGGCCCAGCACCTCTTTGCCACCGTACTGAAACAGAGCAGGAAGGAGGCAATAACTTACAGGCACGTGAAAAGAAATCCAGAAGAGTCCATTTATCCCTAGGCACATCTCCGCCCCATCGCCTCACCTTCCCAACGCCTGTCCGGCCCAGGTACTGCAGGTTGTAGAGCAGCCTGGGGAGAAAAGAGCTTGGGGGCATCAGAGCAAGGACCTCCTGCATCCTCCTGCCAGCCTATGCAGGGGAAGATGCTCACAGGCCCCCACCACCCCCAGGCCACAGGGGCAGCTTTGGCCCCACAGCCCTGAGAGGAGGCCAGGGATAGCGTGGGCACAGGGCTGCCCCGATGCTGGGACCCCCAGCTTGGGGGCTCCCCATGGTGTCAGACCTACCTGCCCCCCTGCAGCTGCTGTGGCTCCACCTCGCCCCTGCACTGGGGGCCACGCTGGAGCTGGAAGTGGGGCTCCTTCTCCTTCAGGACCTTCAGGTAGGGCAGCAGCGGCTCGTAGACCCCCCCGTCGTGCCACTGCCACCGCAGCAGGCGCCGCTGTAGGCATTTCTCAGCGAGCAGCCATTGATCTCGTCAAGGATGTCGCCAGCCAGCACCACCTCATCCACCTCCGCCTGGCTCTCAGGGAGCACCTCGGTGACAAAGACTCGGCCATCCACATACCTGGGGGTGCAGCCAAGCCCTGGCTCAGCTCCGGGAACCCAGCCTGGCTCCTCCAGCCCTTTCATACCATCAGTGCTGTTTCATCGATACACGGAGGCAGGGAAAAGCCACCCCACAGAGAGCAGGTACCGGCAAGGCTGAGCCGATGGGGAGAAAAGCATCCAAGACAGCCCTGGTGCTCTCAGCGGGGTATTTATCTCCCCCTTTTTGGAGGGGGTTGAGTGTCATGGTGTCCAGATCCCACTGGAGAGCGGAAAGGAGGATCAAGGGCTCCTACCTGAGCACCATCCCCAGCGCTCGGCATGGGACCGTCTCATAAGTGATGCACACCTGGAAGAAAGTGGCCGGTGATGGTGGCCCTGGCAATGGCCACAGGACACCCAAGGAGTGTGACCGGGATGAGGGAGAGGATGGGGACCCCTTGCCCTGGACCATTTCTGGCACTGATGCCAAACCAGGGCTTCGGGAGCCCAGGGAGAAGCCAGTCCACAGTGCCCCAGGCTGGGCTGGGACCATCAGTGGCTGCTTGTCCCTGTTGTCTCCTGGGATTCAGCTGTCCCCAGACCCTTGAGGGACAAACCTGCTAGATGAATGGGATGGCAAAGCAGCACATGAACCCTTAACTCAGCAATGAGCCCTCCTCCCTCTCCCCACACATCCCCATGCAGCTGGGGGAGCGCTGCTGCCCCTCCCCAAAGCTGCTGCCATTTGCAGCAGCACTTACTGTCACATCACATTAGCCAGGGACCCGAAACGCAGCCAGTTCGGCCGGGAGCACTTGCTGTTGCAAATGCCCAAAAGCCAGCGGGATCCCAGCCTCCACAGCAGTGCTGCGGCTCGGCACGTGCTGTAACCAGCCCCAAAGCCGCCTTGAGCTTTTTTAGGGATTCTTTTGGCTTAAAAAGGCAGCAGAGGGTCACCCTTCATTTTTAAAAGGCATCAAGGCATCCCCGCTGTTCCCAATAAATGCACTGATATTTCACTGAGCAAAACCAACTGACGTGTCATCTGTATCAGCCCAGGGAAATGGGGATTTTTCGGCAAGAAATCACAGAAGGGAGCATGGGAAAACTTCATTTATGCCAGAAATTTAGGCCTGGGTACTACTCTTGCTTGGTTTTACTCCCAGGAATGGTGGGATCTGCTCTTGGTGACAGCGCGGAGACCCAGCAGGATCTGACCTCGGAGTTGCATGGCAATCCCTCCCCACCAAATCATTCCTTATCTTCCTCATTTGACTTTTCCATGAGGGCCAGGTGGTAGAAGGATGGCTCTGGGGAGAGACAAGCTCTTACCGGCAGCAGCCAGCTTTCGTCCAAGAAGCTGCAATTCTGCAAACAAAGGAGCATCAGCACCATCGGTCCTGGTGAAGAAGGGGCCGGGGCCCCGTGCTGGCAGCCGTGTGCTGGCCACCACCCCGCCAATTCGTCACCGTACCTGCAGGTCCAGGGAGAAATCCATCTCTGTCACCACCAGCAGCAGTGAGAGGAAAGGCTCTGCAGAGAGACAGGGATGGAGAAGCAGCGTCACTGCTGGGTTCCCGGCAGCCACAGCCTCACGGGGACATGGCAGAGGTCCGAATAAAGCCATTTTTGGCATAACTAATGTGCCCTGGGGAGCGAGACCCTGAGAGCATCCCAGCACTGTGGCGCCCAGGCTGCTGCTGGAGGCTCATCCTGGGCTCCTGCTGCCGGCACGGGGAGAGAAATGCTGCAGGCTCAGCGCCCTATTTCCCCAAATTCAGACCAAGGCTCGCAGCAAATGCTGCTGATGAGCAACTTTCTCTCCATTTCTCCCCCTAAATGCGCAAAGCAAAGCCGCCCAGGCTCTCCTGCACGAGCCGTGCAATTACACTGACGGAGATCTGCAATCTCCTCATGCACCAGCAGCACGGGTGATTTATAAGCCATCTAGGTACAGGTTTAACACCGGGTTATTTATCACAATCAAAAGATTAAAGGCTTTCACCCTGGCCTGGCCCTGCAAGGAGCATGGCTGCGGATGGAGGGGTGCAGCCTCTCAAGGCAACGCAGCCGTTTACCACACCGAACCCCCCAGCTGACCCCTCACGTGGGACCGCAGCCTGGGCCCAGCCGCCAAGGGCTCCCCTCAAAGCCGGACTGCTGGGTCTGCTTAAACCAGCCTCCTCGGTACAAAGAAATAACACGGAAGACACTTCAGAAGCAATTTTCCTATCCCGTGACACTAAAACCAACCTTAGATGGATTCAAACTGTGTTTAAATATTTACGCCTCTTTCTCCATCGCTGCAGCAGCACATTTAGATTGTACTGCTAAGTTTGGCTTAGAAAAATCACTGTGGACTATTTTCCTCTCCCCCCGCCCCGCAGCAGCGCGGTACCATAAGGCCTGCGACAGCCGCCCTGGGGCAGGTCACATCCCACCTCGGAGGAGCCACCGCCTTACCCAGGAGGTCTTCATTGCCAAGGATGGAGTTCACCGGATCATAAAACTGAAACACAGAGAAATATCACCATGGCGCTGCCGTTTCGCTGCCCACTGCCCATGGGTAGTGGCTCCCCGCCGTGTACTGCACCTCCAGGAGCCGGGGGGTCTGCGCCAGCTGCCGCACGGCCGCCGCCAGCACCTTCCCCTGCAGAGCCAAGCGCAGAAAGTACCGCCCGCGGCCCTGCGCAGTCCGCGCCTTCTCACAGCTCCCCGCTTTCTGGATGCTGATGGAGAGAGGGCTCGGCCTGTTTGGGGAGAGGGGAAGCAGCTTGGGGCCGAACGTCTGGCAGCATGTGGGAGCATCCTCCCCACACCCGGGGTCTTTGGGATGAGCACGTTGAAACAGA
>NW_009259586.1:3919999-3920348 GCF_000687185.1 Egretta garzetta
CTGCGTGCGGGCACGTACCGACTGACACGGCTGTACGGCCACAACCATATATATATATATATACACACACACCCCTCCATACATGTATACAGTTATAGCACAGGGGCTACGTGTATGTACCTGTACGTGTGTAAAAAGCGTAGGCACT
This sequence comes from Egretta garzetta, assembly GCF_000687185.1. Classification (NCBI taxonomy): domain Eukaryota; kingdom Metazoa; phylum Chordata; class Aves; order Pelecaniformes; family Ardeidae; genus Egretta; species Egretta garzetta. The sequence goes on from NW_009259586.1 coordinate 3,920,148, forward strand.
GGCGTGTATAGGTGTAACACAGACACTGGCACATATACATCTGTACATATATATATATACATACAATACATACGTTGGCTTACGTATTGGCATAAACCGCATCCGTAACAGACAGCGGTGCGTATACATACGTACGAGTCTGCCCAGGTGCTAGGACAAGGCAGGCAGTGGGGGGCGGGGGCGGGCCGTGCTCGCGAGCCC